>NC_134963.1:1835080-2139677 GCF_965638725.1 Aptenodytes patagonicus
CAACAACCACCTTTTTAATAGCATCTGATGCCACATAAGTTGTTAGCAAGGAAATTTCCTTTTTATTTCTCCCTTTCAAAAGAAGCCATTGTAATGAGATTCATTCACAGCTACTTACAGAACATCAGCGAGAAGAGAGGATTGCTTTGTTTCTCTTTTTTCCACTCTTGTCTGAGGCTATATTTAGGCAAATGTGACCTAAGGTCCTTATCAGTCATCTAACTGCAGGCAGAGAATTTAAAGGTGACCCGATGGAGTTTTAAAAGATGGAGCTTATAACTGGTTTGATTCTTCACATACATACAACATAACTTTCTTACACTGTAGCATTGTGACTTAGCTATCTTCCTATCATTTCAAATTTTTGACCTTTTTTAACTTTGAAAACACCAGGAATGTCAGGTCAAGTCTTCCCTGTTTGCTAGGGACAAGTCTTGTGAGATGAGAGCTGCTCTGAGCGGCTTCCTCCAGATTGCTCCATTTATGGAATGTCTGTGCGCATCTCGAGTCAGCGAGGTCTGTTCGGCCACGCTTCACTGCGTCTGCAGCTATCGCATCTTCTCAGATGAGGAACTGAGAAGGAGACATGAGGCCCCCAAAGATGCTGTGGTTCAGCTCCACTAGAGGTAGCATAAGAAGTCCCAATGCAGAGAAACCACTGGTAGCATCTAGTGCTTTAATCACCGTGCTCTCCAGACCTGCTTTAACACATGTTAAAAATGCCAGCAGCCATCTGGAGGCCTGAACACATTGCTGTTGCCCAAATGCTGTTAAGTGGGAGAGGTGAATGAGGACAGATGGGAATTTTGGAGAGGAGGAAAAGCAGGGACAAAGAAGGTAGAAGTCAATGCCACAGGCAAAGCCTCAGGGTCCAGTTCTGAACACAGCAGGGTCGATACCATCGTAACAGCGTTACGATCCTTAAATACAAAGCAGGAAGCAGCATGCACACGGCAAGACACTGCATCCCTGTCCCCATGGCCACCCAACCTCTGCTTGCTCTGCCACCCGCGAGCAGTCTCCACCCAAGCAGGAGCAAAGCCCATGGCAGTAAGGTGCTGGTCCAGGTGAGCAAGCCCTGCCCAACCCAGCACGGAGCCAGTGTCCCCCAGCTGTGCTCCTGGGCTGGGGCACACCAAGGAGCTGTGCTCAGAGGCAGCTGAGCCTCTCTGGGAGGATCAGGCAATTCCTACAAGAGCAGGGAGAAGTGGGGCACATGGAGTAGCAATATTAGCAAGTGAGGATCAGCTACAAAAGGGGAACCCACTGGCCCAGACAAGTGAGTAAGTATTTCACTACATCAGTGAAAAACACAAAGCCACATTCTCCTACATATAACACTTTCAGCAGCCAAAACATGCTTTACATCACTCCGTTCAGAAAATAATATTTGCAGTGCAGTAAAATCCAGCATATGCTTCTGTTTCATGTTTCAGTGTTAGTCTAAAAACAGTTGGATTCCCCCCCCCCCAATTCTAATAAACATTGTCTCCTCAATTTATGTTTCCCTACCAGAACTGCAGAGAGTTTTGAAATACATTTTCCAGCTTAAGCAAAGGCCTTCTCCTGCTGTAGTTCCCAGTGGTTTTATGGCACTATTTTGCACTACTCCTCCTGAAGCACGGTATGTTACAGAGACCTGTTACGGAAGCTGTGCTGAAGCTCTCAAAAGGTGGCTGCAATCCTGTGATGAAGTTACCTGTGCCACATCTGTAACACAAACCTTACTTGTCTAAGGTTTGTACAGCACTTTAAAGAAACACTGAAGAAACTAAACACACTGTGAAGTTTGTCCTCTGTTGCACAGTGGGCTCTGCAGCCACTTCAAGAATCTCAATGAATTCTTGGATAAATTTAGCAAAAACAACAGCACTTCTTTGTAATAGCAGGGTTTCATTTAGGAAATAAACATCCAGTATTTATTTACAAAGGATTTTTCCTCCTCCTGCCACTGCTGTGCTACGCCCACTGCTTCCCCTCTACTTTGATGCAGAAAACAGAATACCAAGTGCCTAACCAGGACTTAAAGCAGATTTTTAAATTAGTTCCTGACAGTGCAAACAGATTGCTATTGATTGAAACGAGGCTGATTTTAGGCCTTGGATTAGCAAACCTAATGACTAAATACTGTATTGCCCATTTCAGTACTTTGCACCGTTACTCCCCAGTGGTTTCCCAGGCAGCTGTGAAGTCTCTGCACTTGCAGATTAGCGTGAGAGAGCAAGGCAAGGCCATCTGTGTCTGTGCCGTGCAGCCCTACTCAGCTGGAAATAAGGACCTCCTCCGAAATCCCCCCGGGGACAGGGCCCCCAGCACTACAACCTCATTAAGAGCTTTGAAGCCAGTGAGACTGTTCACATGTTTAAAAGCGAGCACGTGTTTGGAAAGGCTTTGCTGAATCAGAGCACCACGCCTCGCAGGACCAGGCCTCCACTGCTGTCCTTGGCTCAAGCTGAAGGGAATCAAAGCACCAACCGAAGCCACCTCCCCGGGGTTTCCAGACAGCCTGGCTGGAGTCAGTGGTAGAGAGACTTCACCCAGGTAACACGCGCTGTGTTAACAGCCCAACTCTCCTAGCAATCATAAATGCGTACTTAAAACTAATTGGTACAGAGCTTTCATGTCCAAATTGTAAATTCTTGTACTTACAAAGATAGAAATGGATCCTGGTTTTAAGCAATACATGAAGCAACATTTTCCTGTTTAAAAGAAAATGGACTTTTTTTTTCCTTTTGCTTTGTTGTTTAGTTTCAAAGAACATTTAAATAACAATATCTGCTAACAAAAAGGGTAACATCAATTAGAAACAAAAAGAAACCGGTTTCTATAATTTCAGTGTTCAAAAGCACTGAAATGCAAACACCAAAGCAGCACACACCAAACCAAACCAATCCCCAAAACCCACATTAAAGGCAACCTTTCTTTTTTTTTTTTTTGTAAGTTGGCTGCCTAGAATTCATTTGCTTTTAATAGCCTGAGATACTGAAGGTAACAGAATAAGTTACTATTATATTTAGACACTCTTAGACACATTCAGCTTCCAAATGCTACATTATTAAGGCATGGAAGGACAGGCATATCCGTACCTGTCCTCTGGCCTATAGACAAAGACCCAAAGGTTAGTTATTTTTTGGACTCACTCTCCTACGCGGCTGCTGAACCTCAGCTAAGAAAGGTACATTTCAGTCTCTGAACTTTGCATCACTAAGCAAACTCTCTGCCTCCAGCCCAGTGGCTTCAAAAGCACATCCAAGTTTTCGATTTACAATTTATCATTACCTAGAAAAACACAAATAAAAATCAAGCAGCTATGTGCTCCTATCCTATTGCCCAACCGTCAGCACAAGCAGTATGATGCCAAAGGAAATTTTCCACACAAGGTACTTCATTAGCCAGATGAGTTTCTAGACTGTTTCTCTCCACCTTGGGAAAATCCCCATAGCCTTTCAGTACCACCACCACACACAAAATGGGGCCAAGGGTATGTAACTGGTTTGAAGACAAGCTATCAATTTTCACCTAGACATCAGAAGAAACAATGTGTATCCTGGATGGAAAAGGACTTAGCGTATCACCTTTAGCTCAGATCAGCAGTAACCCAGAGTGGTGTTCTCCTGGGGGGTAGGGAAGGATGTTGCATTCATCAATGAATGTTGGATAACGAGCTGGTGAGCATCACAGAAAAATCACATGAATAGGTAATCAAACATGTTAATGTAATTTAGCAGTTCCAGTCCAGCAAGAGCCACAGCAACAATATACATTAATCATCAATAATGCTCAGCAGTTTGACTAAGGCTGGGGAGTGAATGAGACACAGGAATTAACTCTGCTCTCCCACCCTCCAGGAAGCTCTGCTGAAGTCACCGAGATGTCACACCTCCAGAGCAACATGACAGCATTAGCTTTCTTGCCCTTTCCTCCCAGTCTTCAAACCCAGCGTGCTATTTATGAGCACTAAATACGTGCTACACCACTCTGTTACCCTCAGCTTCTTTGAGACTCTGCCTCATCTTGGGTGATTTAAACAGTGGGTGAGAAAAGTAAGGAGGAGGTGTAAGACACTCATCTTCATGACAAATGACTATTTGCAGAACAGAGTGTTATTACAGGCACATTTAACATCTAAACATATTCAATACACTGTGATGCTGCTGAGCTGACTAACCACAGAGCCTGAGGTTAAGCTAACTTGAAATATCAGCAACTCTTTCCTATTAGCCCCAACTCTTTTCAGAAGGAGGTCAGCCCATTTTTAGTCTACGTACAGAAATGGCAATGGGTCCTGAAGCTCAGAAAAAACCCACTGTTCTACATCCAGGGTGATCCCAGGCTGCTCAGACGTTCAGAGGAATAAGCAACTCCAAAAATGAGCCCAGAAGAAAGCGAAACAGTTCAGCTAAGGCTAATGAAAGACAGACTCTAAGTTCAAAGGGTGACTCTCCGAAAACTAGAAGAATGACTTAGGACAACACAAGGAAGCGTAACTGGAACTTTCATCTTATATCTACCTCTTACTTCATCTAAGTGAATTATACACCCAATCATAGAGGAAATCCTTTAAAGAGGTGATGGGCTCCTCTGCCCCACCGGCACTGTCTGCAGCTGCGGTGGGGATTCCCTTCCACAAATCACTGGGTTAGTCTTGGACGTGGCTTTTAAAAAAAGGCAATAACTCAATTTCCAACAAATGCTCCCATGATGGAGGCAACTACACACTTTCAAAGGGGCAAGCTTTACTGCAGGCCACTCTGGCTACACTAAAATACGTCACAGCTTTAAACACTTTCTCATTCCTAGACATACCCCTGATGACTGTGAGAGATTTTGTTGATTCCCGTCAGAGAGCAGCAGTTTCAAGTCAGCACCTTTCCCTGCGCACATGCGTTGAGAACAGCCCCAAATTCCGACAAATCTTTGGCCAAAGGACCTCTATCTATTTGAAATGCCCTTTTTTCCTCCTCTGCTTCGTTACAGCAGGAGATAGATAAACGTGTTTGAACGATTTGTTTGATTTTATACACAGTTGGAGTAATAGGTTGGAAAGGACAGATTGGCTCCTGCAACCCCGTCCCCATACCCCAAGGTAAAGAAGAACCAAATATTCAGGAGCAAATAGGAATCTGGATACTTTGTCAAAAGGAGTGAAGTATTAATCTAATTTTCTAAACAAAGCAGACAACCTGGCACTCAAATCAGCTTACCACTTTGCACCTCTCTACAAGGATTAGCAGAATGCCATAATTATAATGCCCAATTTGATTTATTAGAGGAGGCTGTGCAGAAAAGATGACAATTCAGTAGCATTGTGAAGAGAAGGGATAAGAGTATAAGGAAAGCTTCACACTGAACAGTAATTTCTAAGCAACATCTCAATGTAATTAGCATTAATTACAGTAAGCTTTCCAAATTAAGTATAAACTTATGTTTAATAACCCTGAGATGCAAAAAGCACCCCCAAATTCCATGAAACTTAATATTACAGCCAATTTGTCTAGACAGCTTGGCAGGAAATGCCAAAATTCTAGGTGTGAACTTTATGGTTATTAAAAAAAAGGAAAAATTATTGAACTTGTCTATACCATTTGCATAATTAGTTTGAACTAAGAATAGCCTAGTTTATCTAGCTTAGATTTTGCTGCTACTTTCATCAACCTTACAGACCTGAAAACTTGTCTGGTTTTCACAACTATATCAGCTAGGATAATAAAAGGTATTTAAAAAAACCTCCCTTTTCAATAAAAGATGAATTCTAAGCGTGACTTGTTTAAAGAGGCACAGTGTATTAATGAGTCATTCATCACAGGTTTTATTTTATACTCTTTGTGCAAGCTCCTCGCTCTTTTTGGAGTTTGTTACTTATACTTACGGGGGGGGGAAGGAAATAAATCAAACAATGAAAGATGAATTCACGTTTTCATGAATGTGGCAGCAAATACCCTATTTAATGACTGATACCAGCCAAATACTAGCCAGAAGAGACAGGTAACAGCGTCCTCATTTTTCAGAGCTGAAATACAAATAATCTAAATGTTTGGTAAACTAAGGCAGCAGCATATAATTACAGAAACCGGAGTTCGGCCAGCGTAACAAAACCTCTTACCCCAAAGACTTCTAAGGAAGTGTCATGAAATCCCTAGTGGCCACAACCACTTGAAACTTAGTTTTAATTTTCACGTAGAAGATGCCACTATTAACAACCCCTTTCCTCCTCTGCAGTGGGTGAGGAACTGGCTCACCCCCAGCTCCAGCAAGAGGGGACCTCCCCGCTGCCTGGCAGAGCGTGGCCTCACACATCCACAATGGTGCAAATACCTGAAATGCACTGAACTCGCTGCAGCGTAATTTTAGACCTGAAGGAACAACTCTCTAACCTGTAGAAAGGCAGTATTTACTGAAGCCAGGCTTTCATGTTAGAGAGATTTTGGTGGCAATCGAGACCTAATGACCTCCTGCGGTGCTCCTTGTTTCCACACTCGCACTGCACCACTCTCAGTTGCATCAACATGAGCATTTGTAAGGTTACTCCGGAGACTAGAGCAGAAAGTGAGCCAGCTTTACGTATACTTTGCAAGGGTCTCTGGATTGGTGTTTGGGGCCTTTTCACGTAAATAAAAAAACCTGACACAACAGCAGCTTTACAAAGGCAGAGGAGCTGATGAAGCACAGTGCCACAATCCTGGTGTAAGCAGCAGGCAGGAATACCATCCAGCACTATTGCTTCTAAACATTTTCTATCAAAGCCAGGGACTTCTGGTGAAATACATGCTTAGCATTTTGTGGGTTTGAATGCCAAGAAAAGGATCCTAGTTGCTCAAACTTTCATCGAAACTAAAATGTGCATCTACTCACGCATAATAAAAAGTCATTTTAATTTGCACTCTGTGCATTTTAATTTGCACAGAGTGAATATTTGTGCACAAACTCACTGCACCTGTAACCAGAGGGGGAACTGAAACCCTATCACTCAGCTACTAGCAAAAGAAAATAAGAAACTTGATGTATTTTAACTACATATACACTGACAGTCTAAAAACAAAACATTTGGTAACACTTTGGGGAGTTAAAAGAAAACAAACCTGGCAAATATTTTACTAGGAGGGCATGGTTACATGATTTGCTACCTAAATGTTTGCAAGCAGAAAAGTACTAACATCTTTACATAAGTTATTTGTACTGAATTATTCCAACTATTTTTTTTATCAAAAGGAAGAAAACAAAAGTCTGCTAATTTGTTAATGAGAACAATTAGCTACCAGAAGAGTGGGGCCATGAGCAGACCATTAGAATTTCTAACGTAAAATGTGATGAGCCCTTCTGAATGAATATGCTACAACACAATCACAAAAGATTGTGTGTGGTGGAGAAGTTATACAGGGGGTTACATTAGATAACCTTAATAATCCTTTCAAATCCTAAAATATTGGAAGTCTGAAAAAACACTTCCAATAATGGGACTATTCAATCTTTCGTTGTCTGGCACACATACAGAACTAGTTTCACAGAACAGAAGGTGTGCTTGGGTTAAAGAGCTCTTTTTCTCTGCATCACGAAGAATAAAAGATAGTTTTTCATCATAGTGTACTTCTTAGCTCAGAACAAATGCTGGAGGGTCAAGTACACTGGCCTTCCCACTGGCTGGCATTTGGCACCATGTTAATGGACAACTGGGAAAGTGTGTGTTCATAGATATAGGCTGCTGTGCCATGTGGATTTCAAACTGATGAATGAGCACTGAGTCTCCAACAAATCTCCCTGCTGAGCAGCAGTTAAGTGATAAATAACCTGCCAGCCACAGTGCCTCTCCTTTGTCACCTCCCCGGCTCTGTACACACCGTGGTTCAGATGGGAGTCTTCGCAATCGTCCCCTCCAGCATCACCACTCTCAATTCATTAATGTTCTACCACATTTTAGAAGGGCACAGACAAAAGATTCCCCAGAGCACAACTTCCTCCAACTTCTAAGAGACTGGAATATCCTCTCCTTCTCAACAGACTGTTTTGGGGGCACATGAACTCGATTCATGAGATGTACACATTCACGTTTGCAACTTCCAGGTGCACATTAACAAGCACATCTTCCCCAAAGAAGGCTATGATCCGATTGATGATTTCTACTTGTGTGTCAGACTGTTAAGAGCCACAAACCTATGGTGCGAATTACTGCACTGTTTCAAAGTTGCAGGATACAAGGGAGGTCTGTTCCTTCCTTCCTACATTACCCAGCACACCTGGTCTTCCATTTTAGCTTATGAAACTTGCCCGCAACACAGGCTTTGCGCACTTGGCCAGAAGTCTTGTAAGAGACATTGTTTTCACCAGCACAAGTTACCAGAGAAGCCAGTTACATTAACAACTCCAACCTACCAGCAGGACATTTCACAGTGGCCAATGACATGATAAAGTCACTTCAGATGAGAAATAATTTCCCTACCTGTTTGGATAGCTTCAAGGGGAGTTTCTTCTTCATCCGTTCTTTGCCTCTTTCCGCCTCTCTCTCTGAGCTCCCAGCATCGTTATTATGGCCATTTTCACTCGGCTCAGCAGACACACAGTTTTCAGATTCTCTAGGTTTCTTTCCTGGATGCCTCTCCCATTTCTCCTTCCGCTCCTGAGGCTTTAGCGACATGTCCTTCTGGAAAGGAGGAAAAAATAATAGTAAGTTCTTTAAGTTCTCTGAGACTACTTTTAAGCATTAAGCGCTATAAATATTGAATAAAAACACAAACAAGACAGCATGTTCTTTTCAGAGATGACTTAAGATGAATAATTACACACGCACAATGCAAACAGTAATTTTAGGTTAGATTAGGATGAATACTCTCCAGGCTATGTGTTTGATAATTTCAGAGATGCTGGAACTGGTTATGAAAATGAGTTTGCTTCAGATTAATTCAGGAACCATAAGTCAACAGCACACGAACAAATCAGCATCCTGAAGGAAAGCCTTAAACTGTTCAACTGAAACAGAGGTGGTTTTTATTTTGTTTCTGATCTCAGAAAGCAACATATCAGACCCCCCTTGGGCCTGACAGTCTCTGATTCACAGTAGCATTCATATGGAGAAATGCACTTCTAAAGCCTACCATGCATTCAATAAGCAAGCCGAGATCAATGGGATCTAAACACATAACAGAGGTTGAACACTTCTAAGTGTTAAGTGTCTGCCCTGAATCAGGACTATAACATACAATCTAAGCACAGTTTAAAAGCGGGTATGTCATGTCATAATGATTAACATAGGAAGTGAGATCAGAGAGGGGAATTACTACCATCCCTGGCATCTCTGAGGACTGAAAGCTGAACTCTTGGTGACAATGGATCAACCTCTCCCCCTGCATACCACACAGAAAAAGAGTTTAAGTAGTAATGTGCCAAATCACTATGACATTAGTTCACTATAGCTAGGTAAATTTTTCCCCAATGCCTTTTATTAACTGCTCAAGGGTAAAAACTAAACTGTTTTTGGAATGTTTTGCAGAATCTCTATCCCCATTAATTTTTTATGCAAGGTAAATATATCAGATTAGGAGATACCTTAAAAGCACTGTTTACCATGCTAAATTTGTCAACTTCAGCCAAAGAAATTTTTCTAAATGCTTCACCCCCCTTTTCTAAATGCCTCGCTTCTGGCTCAAGCAATTACATCATGGATATTTGTATCTTACGTGAATGGAGCTCTCAATACAACTCGTTCACGTCAACACACACACACACACCTTCAGTACTCCAAAAGAGCTCATGAAAATCATTAGCGCTCTAGTCTCTCAAAACTAAAGCCCAACAATAAAGAAAATTAGGAATTGGGATGAAATGCCCTGCTGATTGCTCTAGATTACTTCCTCCCCCTCTCGTTTAATTAGTGAATTGACTGCCTGAGTGTGCAATATGCTGATTCCACTCCAAATCACTCACTGCTTAAAGTTACCCTTCCCTGTGAAGCGAGATGATGCACCGACACTTTAGGGTCACAGAGACACTGAAATTTGAATCACAACAATAAAATACATATAGCTGTTTCCTATTCCAACCCAGGCTCAAAGACAATTAGCCAGCACCCAATCTCTACACACCTTGCACAGGGGTCCTGCATGGCTGGCAAGCTCCTCTTAAAGCACGCATATATACAGCAAGTTGCAAAACCCGCAAAGAAACAACACCCACCCCAAACTAAAATAAGTAGCACTGTCTCAGAGGCGCAGAACACACCAGAATACAGCTCAGCTTGCCAAGTCCATAACTAGCGAAAGAGCAAGGAAAATGATTGTCTGGCATTATTCTCCATGAATGATAAAACAAGGAATGCAAATTAGTGTTTAGTTGCTCAGTTTGGGTTTTAGTTTTAAGATAACACTCTAAAGCAGCAGTTCAAAATGCCACTTAAAGAAGGTCACATTGTCCTATTTACTGGGAAGTTGCTGAGATAGAAACCAAAATGCTAAGCTTTAGTAACTAATCAGAAACTAGTGCAATGGAAATGACATCTGTTAACTGATACTCAGCAAAACATCAGAAACAGAAATCACCAAAAATGTGCACTTCTTCATAAAGCCAGATGCAGCTGCAACATGACAGCAGACGCATGCAAGATGCTGCATGAAGTGACATGGGCCCCTGATAAGGGAAAAAGGAGGCTGTGGCAGGAGAATGCCACCACCTGAAAGCAGCAGCAAATAATGCACTCCTGGCTCAGCCTGTAATATTCACTTTTAAGGATGCTTTCAAAGGCAGTAAATGGCCATTTCGGTTTAAATTCTAGCTGGCTTCACGTGGGGATTGGGCTTCTGTTAATGCCTTAGGGAAAGTCTTCCCTCAGTACCCACAGCACATTCACTGCAGGTTTTAGACTATTCACTTCACCACATAACTAGTCTGGAAATCTATGTTTTTCCCCTTACTGAATCCTACAAAATTCCCTACTTAGAAATTTAGCTTTTTATCCCCATTTTGTTTGGAGATTTAAGGTTTGTCTCATCACTGAGCTACTAGCAAAATTAATTCAGGGAATACAGTCATAGCTGGATCAAAGCCAAGGAAATAATGCATTCACTTGTAGTGCCACTTGCGTCCAAGAATCTCAAGCACTTTCCAAACAGCCGTGAATTAAGACCCAAGCCCTGGTAGCCGAGGCTGCTGCTTGCCTCCAGCAGGAGGAAGGCGGAGGGAGGCATACTCAGCTCCGCAGCACGTCTGGGACAGCCGTGGGGAAGATGCCAAGTTTCTCGGCCCCATGACAAGAAAGCCTATTCCATGGTCCTGTTCCTCCTCACTTCAGCAGAGGATGCAGCTCACAGGACTTTGCTTTTTCTGGGAACGTAGGACATGGAACTCAGCTTCTCCTTACTGACATAGGGTGACAGTGGGGCTGTTTTCTATGCTGCTAAATGCAGACCTCTTTGCAGCCTCAGGCAGAGAGCAGGAGGGGGCTAATGGGGTTTCTGTTCTTGCCTCCTTTGTTTCCTATTTACTCTACTAAAAGAGCTTTCCAGTGATTGCTCTTTTACTAAAGTTTATGACCTCCAAGTTGGGGACCTCACTTAGCAGAAGAGTTTACCATTTTTGGATGTGCATCTGTGCTTGTGCACGGGCAATTGCTGGAAAATTTAAGCATGTACAGAATATATAGTACATCACTGCAGTGAACAACGTTTATTGATGCACCTTGACTTCAATCCAGAAATCCCAGCCAGCAGGTGAGACTGGCCTTCCGACAAACTGCTCCACTGGAGCCTTTCCCCCAGACAAGCCCAGACCAGCAGGTATTTGCACGTCATGTAAAGCCTAGGGGTTCACACAGTGACAGTGTCTGAAGTCAGGCCCTGAAGTTAAAAGGTCTTCATATCCAGCCTTGGGGTTTTTGCCCAAAGCAGGAGTCAGCAGACCTGGCTACCTTTGCTGTCAGGGCCAGTAAATCCCCTTCTGCAGGGAAGGCTGGTGGATCCAGGCCCATTCTGTCTTCTTGGTTCCAGGAAGGAGATTGCCAAATCTTGTTCCAGAATATACAAAACTATTTTGTTCCTTACTACTCACTGCTTCCAGGGCCCTCTCCTACCTGTCCTCACTTAGGAATCGCACTCACACCCTCCAGGGCAGGCTACAGCCTCTCCATCTGCAGGCCCTTGTCTGTCTGGGCTGCAGACAGAGAGCAGATGGTTCTAATTGGCTGCATGGTTACAGATAAGGAAGAATTAGGCCTTTCTTTAGAGCCTCTTTCCTGGCAGTTACTCCATGAAGCATACAGATACTATCTCCCCATTTGCTTATTTGGATGTACAGATATCAAAGAACAGTTCAGCTGAAAACGTAATTGTGGTACCGCCTCCAGCTCTACCTTGTACACCAGTAGCTGTGAAGATCCACTGGCAAAGACCTCAGCACAGGCTTGCAACCCAAGTATGTAACCTAGACTCTGCAACAGATTTTGAGAGTCCATAATAAAAATCTCTGTGAATGTTTTTTCATCGCTATTTGGCCCAAGCTAAAGTTATGCAATTGCACCTCTGCTTGCAGCAGAGCTGGCAACATCCTTAATCACTTGGAACACTCCTTCCCGAAAAGCCATTTTTCTTCTGTCACCAAGGCACAGCTGCAATCTCCAAAGTCACTCAAGGTGCACACCGCTCAGTTTATAAATAAAGCTGTGAATAATGCGGGTGCACGGCCCTCAGCTCTGGAATGAGACCATTCTTACCCCTAAAATGCCACAGCAAGAGACTTCTGCACAGTGGACTCCATGCTGCCTGTTTGATCAGTCCTAGAGGACCCTGGCGCAAGCTCACATCCACAGCCATCCGCTGGCTGGAGTTACCACTGCGTGTTTGCTCAGCCCAGCTCAAACTCTGCCTTAATCCTCTGAGTTTACACAGCTCTTTGAGATCTCAGAAAGCATGTAGGGGGAGGTTGGGGTTGTAAATACCTTTCATACACAGGGAACACTTAAAGAACCTGAAAAAAAGTGCAAAAACCACACAGCTAGATGAAGAACCTTGAGCGTGCTGCTGGGGTGCAGAGGACAAAAATAAAACCTACAGTTAATAAAATAACTACCCTCAGCCCTCAAGCATCAGTTCAAAATGCAGGCCTGGTGCGAAATCAAGTCCATTACAATCCCCCATCCCCAGGGCCCATTGGACACTGCAAGGCTCAGACATGCAGCCAAGGACTGGTTACACTCCACTCCTGCCAGGCTGCCTCTGCCGACTTTAAAAGATTGTATGGGCTGATTTCCCAGAAGGGAAACAGCCTCCAGCTTCTCTCTCCACAACTCTTCACTGCAGCAGTTATTTCTTAAGTTGGGGAACGTGAAATATCCCACTGAACATCAAACAGGAGAAGGATCCACGCAAAGGATATAAAAAAAACCCACTGTTGCCTCTAAAACTGACCCTGCTTGTCCCTGTTTCTGCCTCCAGCTTCTCTCAGCAAAATTGCAATGGAAAAGCCCCCGAGGATCCAAGCACTATCCTTATATCAACTTTATAATGCAATTAGCAGTAGGGTTGTCAAACGTGTTTGTTTAATAGTTCAGGGAAGAGATCCTGGCTTAGAGAGGAACTGAAACAGATTTACTTTTAATTAGGCTACTTTTAAAATCTTCCTATTGACCTGATACCCAGTTTATAGAACAGCAACATAGAAACAAATGCTGACAATATTCTCATGCTAAATGGACAAAGCACGTTACAAATATAGGCAGGACCTCTACTAAGGGAAATCTACTGTCCATTTAGTGGCATAAAGGTGACGCAGGAGACAGTAATTCAAATGGAAAGATAATATTGGAGTTATACATGAGTAATGTACATGAAAGAAATTAACTTTAAAGCACGGATTTGAAGATGGGTCCGTAAAGAGAGAAACCACTGCAAGAACAGGAGCCAGCACAAGAAAAGATGAGTAGCCAACAGGCAAATGAAATGAGGTAAACAATGAGGAGAGGAAAAAAAGGAGAAAAAAGGAATGGGATAAGAGGTAACTCTCCTGGAGGGTATTAGGTAGGACCACACCAAGGTGATTGAATTTGAACTCAACATGGTGAACAGGCAGCAAATGCAAGCAGAGATCTTAAAAATGAGCAGGAGCGCACTTCAGTGGTGGGAGAGGAGACGTCTGAGAGCTCTGCTCTGGAAAGCTACGCGGTAGAAAGAGTATGCAGTGAGGGCAGCAAAGGGGAAGGAGCCGCAGAGGTAGGACTGGCCCGCAGCTTGGCACAGCGGCTCCTCGCTGGAAGCCCCGCCTGGCAGCGGGCCAGCCTGGCTTCGCTCTCCCTAGAGCTCAGGGCACTTTGGGAGGCAGTCTGCTGGCATCTCCAGCTGGGAGGCTGCAATTTTCATGGATGGGGAAGCTCTCACTTTTCCTGTAATACAACACACACTTGTTTGTTTTACTTTCCCGCCCTCTCTTCTCCCCCATTGCGAACTTCACTAAAAATGTAACTCAAGCCCCATGCCTTTCACAGCCAAAGCCACTAAAGCTTTTTTAAAAGGCAAAAAAAGGCGTCTAGTTTTGAAGTGACTCTCTTGCTTTGACCCTATATTCAAGCAATGCAATCGATACCAATTAAAATGATTGCAAATGAAATCCTTGCTTGTTTAACCTTAGACTGTAATTCTCCTTTCGTAGCTGACATATTCCAGATGAGTTTGGGTCTTGCTTTTTAAAATGCATCACGTTTGCTCTGACCCTGTCACATGTTTAGCTCAAGAATAAGATGACTTTTTGACAAGACAGCTTTGGAAATGTTAAGACATTTGAAGCTGCCAGTGGTTTGCAGGTTTATGATACATGATTTAACTTAAAAATAAAAGTGGATGAACCAAGAAACTCACTGTAATTGAAAGAGTCAAATTTATTACCAGAGGCTGCATTCCTATCACCTGTGAAGAGCTGAAGAGCAAGCTGCCGGTACTCTGCTAAATGCCCACTTGTTATGTCTCCCAAGGATTAAGACCTTTGCTGCTAGGACCTTGAAGACACTGTACCAATTAGACACACCTTGGACAAATGTTACCTCAACACAATGTAGCCAAAATTACAAAAGGGAGGGTCAGTATCACTCTACTTTTAAATGCATTTCAATCCACAATAATTTTACAAGGCTTTGATTGCTTGTTTTGCTTGCATGAGACCTGAATAAGTAACTATAAAGTGCTGAGCAGTAATTGCTTTAAAAAGTTGAGAAAGGGGCTGGTACTGTTCTCTTCCTTCTCAATTACTTGAGGAAAAAAGAACAGTCCTCTCCCTCCATGGTAGTACCAAGTACCTGGAAACAGTGTTTAACAGTAATTTAGGGGACGATAAAAGTAAGAATATATATAGCAAATACCTTCTCTTCAGTAAGAGATCAAGGAAATCTGCATGAATGTGAACATATGGTTGTCCATGATTTTGGTATAAACCCTTCTCCACCATCACCCACTGGGGAGATGGATACACAAATTCTACTGTTTTAAGCCGCACTCCACAAGCTCAACAGGAAGCCAGCCGTGGCCTTCTCCCTCTCCTCCAATTTCCTCTTCAGAGCCTGCGGGCGCCTCGCTGCAGAGAACTGCACCCGTCTTCCTCTCTACCTACTAAGAGACATACTGTACAGCTATTAAAACTCCCACAGGTGCTTGCTGTCCATCAGAAAGGAAATGATCCCATTTTAAGCCATCAGTATTTCCTCTAGTGATGGCAGTAAATGCCCAACGAGTGCTCACAGAATTACTGTCAGCGGAAAGTGTGTCAGAGAGCAAGGGAGCTTAAATGATTGAAGGGAAGCTAGGGCACCATTTTCAGGTAGATGAAATGAGGCATATTGCAAGCCCAGCCTGCCCAGCTTTCATAGGCTGCAGGAGTGCTGAAAGGCGCTGCTGTTCATGCACTGCAAGGCCAACCTGCCCAGCTTTTCACAGCAGATAAAAGTACATTTCGGCTGAAGCTGCTTTCAGCCAGGACTGGGAGCTCAGCCTGCCCAGTTTATGTAGTGTATGATGGATTTGGGAGAGAGCTTGTGCTTATCTGACAGCACCTACTTCAGCTTATTTCAGCTGCATCGCCACACTGCTGGGTACGAATGCTGAGTGCAGAGCGCGTGCCTCCTGCAGACTGATCACACAAGAAGCAGCACTCCTGCAAACTCCCGTCGTCTCGGTGAGTACCCTCCCAAGAGGGAACAATCAGGATGGCAGCAGCACCGCACGCTGCCCTTGAACTGCCCAACGTTTCACAAGTGACAGACTATGCATAACACCTCCATTTTAAAGAATGTGATCTGGGGGACAGCAATTTCAAATAACTTCCAGAGGCATCCGGCAAGTAAGCGGCACGGTCAGGCAGGCACTCCAGGTCCAGTGTTTTGGGAAGACATTCCTCAAGTGTGTTGATACTCAATGACACTGCTGATAGGCAGCAATCACACGCTTGTTTACAGAGCAGCCTTTAAACACTTAATCTGAACTAATTCCCCTTCTCCCCAGATTATTTAAACAGGCACTCATACTGAATTCAAACAGCTCCCACTGAGTGACAGAATTAGGACCTGAAGAAGCAGCTCCTTGCTTGAAGCCAGATGTGGCCATTTCATCACTCATTTCCAACCTTGCCAGGAAGGTAACACAACCCTGAGTCTCCAGCTGCACCAGCTGGCCCCAAGCTGCCAAAGGTAAAGGCATGAGGGTCCTACCAGCACAAACTGGTATGGCAGCTGGATGCTTTCACCATTACCAATTTTCAGCTAAACTAGTCAGAAAAAACAGGAAAGCACTGCTGAGTAAAAGATGCCTCCAGTCTATTTGTCACTATGGACAGGAATGCTTAGAAATACTGTCTCTCTCTTTAAAATTAATAACAAAAGGAGAAGACACAACTGTTTCAACCTCTGCTGAGAAGGGGATGTCTTGCTTCCATGAGTTGGACTCTGGAAACGGAGTTGAACCAACCTGAGGCTGGGCAGATGGACTGGGCATATGGCTCATTTACCAAAGGCAGGGGCCTAAATTGGTCTCCTCCATCTATACTTCTACATTTAAAGTTTTGATCTTCATAGTGCAAATTATTTAACATCCACATTATGATTGCGCTGACTACCATGTGAATAGCTTCATACTTGAGACTTAAAAGATACAGCTATACCCTTAGGTAGCTTGGTCATGAATTCAAGAATATCCAGCCTGATTTCTTAAGCAATTCAAAGCTTCCACCCACTAAACACAAATGCAAAATTTTAATTTATTTTCTAGGATTCCTGATTCAGCCACACATGTTGTCTCCACTTATTTTTTGGTACATACTTTTAAAACATAGCCATGAAAAATATACTGCTCTTAAGGCAGTAGCACCTACAGAATGAAAGCTCCAGACGAATCTCCCACATGGTGACAGCCTCAAACACATTCACTCTGCAAGTAGCTGCGGACGTTTTGAGACTCTGCCTCCAGCCTACACTCTTTATTACCACTCTCCTAGGAAGGGTGCCATTCCCAAAGATGCTGCAGAACAGAGGTATGAATGTTTTTCAGCAACAGCAGAGCGGTTTGCAAGCTTAGCTTAAACTGCAGTTTGACACAGCTTACACAAAGCCAATGACCACTGCGCTGAAGGAGATGAACGCTCGCAAATTCACTTCTGCCAACTCTACTGTAGGGGTGAGAGTCTCCAGAAGAAAAAACAGCCATATCCTGATCCCTGGTGCTGCATGATAAATTAATTCATGTTTAAACACTATGACACTAGAGGCATTTTTTACCAAACTCTGCAGTTGCCCTCAGTGGTAGGCAGTTTCAGTTCAGCTGTCATGAGGTCTAGAATGTGTATTAAATAATTAGTCCTCTGGTAGCTTCTTTTGGCTAGGAAACAAATGAGAAAAAATATAAATGATCCAACAACAAGAAATATGTAGAAGGCAGCCATCTCCAGAAACAGCTGCCCATAGCATATTACTTCAACCTAAGGGGAAAACTCTGAGCGAGATGACTTCTAGCAGGAGAGAAACGCCTTTCTAAATGCCTAAATGTCACATACGCTAATGAAAAGTCCAGGACAGTGCATCTGTGCCACCCTCGCTCCTCCTCAGACATGCTGCTGGAGAAATGTATTGTACAACAGAGGTCTGCAGCTGTCAGTCTCGCCAGCAGCTATGTTCTCCCACATCGAGTGGCTTAGCACACCACGTGCTCGTGAGCAGCTCATCTATAACTGGTTCGCTAGAACAAACAACAAGCAACCAAATGTTTCCATATATCCTTAGGGCTTCCTAGAATAGTTCCAAATATTCTGATATCTGTGTCAGGAACAAAACATTCATTTATATCCTAGGCAATCGCTGAGAAAGGGGAAACATACACTATAGAAGCAGGCAATTTTGATGTATTCTATGTTACAAAACATTTTCAGTCAGAGAGCTCAAAGGTCATTAACAGATTTTCATATGTTTACAGACAGCAGTAATTTCAAGCTCTGTAATTTTAGAACTGTGTGTCAATCTCAACTTCCAGCTGTTATTTCAACATTAGATAATGAACACAATGCAAAGGTTACACAGTCACTTGAACCAGCTTATACTGTAGATCCAGCCACACAAATCATTATTAAATTCTAATTACACATATATTATTTTACAACTCTTATTAGAACAGCAGGACAAGTCCTCTTTTATAAAGAGATCAACAGTTTAGAAAAAGAGGCCAGAAAGGTTATTCTTTTAATGTGACAGAGAGTTGCTCCTCTCTCTCCCTCCATCACCTAAACCACTGCTGATTTATGAGTCTCAGAAACAAAGCTGGACCTTGTTAACACCACACCAGTTGCTGCACATACAGCTATCAGCCCATATTTTGCTTAAGTGCTTTATAGATCCCTAACATATAGACATTGATGCCTACTTAAAATAATCATCTTTGATCAGAGGGAAAAAAAAGCGTTTAGTGGTTACTCAGTGTACTGTCTGAACATGCTGCTGTTTTTCCTTTATACAACTACTTTGAAACTGAGAGGACACCCTCCAAAACTTAGAGATTTCTCCTAAGGAGGGTGTTGTTATTTAAGCTAAAGCTTTGCAAGACATCAGGCTTCCATACCATAATTTTTTATTTTTTTTTTTTTTTTTTAATTTTGGACCAGAAGAAATCATTGTAATCATCCAATCTGACCCTTTTATCATGCACCCAAATGAGCAAAATCACCCAACTGTGAAGTGGTCTTAGGGAAATTTTGGAAGTGCACTAGCAAACTACCTCATTACCAAATAAGAAAATCAGCAAATTATGTTTTGCTCTTGCCTCTCATTTTTTTCACTCTATTCCCAGGCAGTGCAAAGTGTTACCCACTCTGGTTTATTCCGCCCAAATCCAGCTGTCAGTCACACAGCATGTAACCTCAATGGGAATTGAAAAATCTCATCCCCAAGATTCAGCTTTGAAGCAGGACAGACCAGCAACGTCCCTTTGTGCGAGGTCTCCTGCAGTGACAGCAACGCTACCCTGGCAAAATGATGTCTCTCTAATCCCCAGTGCATCCTTAGCCAGCAATGAATTTCACACTAGGAAATTCCATGCTTTGACATTAAATAATTCCAGCTGGGATTTTCAAAGGATGAGAGATAGGAGTCCAATCCCATCACATTCCAATAGGAAGCCCTTAAGGTTTGGTTTATTTTCTTTTTAAAAAGGAAACCCATATTTCATTCTCATTTCCATCCTGGTTTCCTCTGGGAGATGAAATTGAAAGCAAGAAACAGAGGGCAAGAGCAGTGCTAATGGGAAGACAGACTTTTATGAGACTGACAAATGACAACACCAATTCTTGGGTACATCAGTTTGCAACATGCGATACAAGAAGGAACAGATAAATCAGCACATTCGTTACTGTTCCTGAGAGAAAGGAGGATTTGTACTTTTGTCTGATTAGTCTCACTTGCCACTAAGGAAGAAGGAACCAAACACTCCACCAGGACAGTAGACAATTAAAGCTCAAGAGGGAGCAAAACCAGCAAGCTGTAGAGAGGAGAACATGTGCAGAATCAAAATGATGCGATCCACTTATCCAAGCATGTCAAATAAGGCCTCGGGCAGGCAGAGCTGACAGGACAATAACCCACTGCAGACAAAGACCTCAGCAGAGCAGGTGCCATCAATCACTCCTCCTTGCTGTCTCACCAAATCCAGAGCAAGTGGTGCAAGTTTTCATCGGCTTTGCCACTCTCTTTCCATTATGTTTAGAGGATTTGGGTTTTCCCCCACCCAAGCTGGGCCTCTTTGCAACTGCTTCCCCAACCCATGGTAAATGACGAGTTTCTCTTAATGCTTAGTTTTCAGATCCAGAAACCTCTATCTGCACTTCGCAGACCTGAAACTGAAGGCTGGCTGGTTTGTAGGACCTGTTTTCTTCCTGTCTGGAACAAGGCTTTACCAGTCACAGACTAGAGAAAGGGGCATTCATGCAAAGTTTTCCATTTGCTGCTAGCCCTCAATTTTGAAATGCAATAGGGAATTCAAACATGATACAGAGCAGCAACTTTCATCACTGCAACCCATTCAGATTAGTTAAGAGTCCTTGTACATCGCACAATTCATGTCTCTGAGGGCTTAACTTTGCTTCTCATTTACTGTTCACAGCACCTTGTCAATGGTAAACATCACAGAGTGAGAAATACAGATATAGCACACAGCATTTATTTGTTCAAATTGGCATAACCCTTTGGCAAGAACCAAAAAATCCAGTCAACGTAAGAAGGGTTAAGACAGAACAGATGCGACCAGAGACTCTGGAGAACAGCCTGTATGGAAGCAGGGTTTCTTGTGATTACTTCTGTCTTGTAGCTCTTAATAAGCCACATCACAGCTGACATCTCCACCAGCTATCTGCTTCCTTATGTAGATAACCAAAAACAGAAAAGCTGACACGGCAATTATATTATAAACACACACACACGCTACCTAACAAGTCTCACTGCTACAACAGCACGAGCAATGAAGAACAAGCACATCCTGAAATCTCATCCAGACTCTGACACCAATTCTCACGTATGCAAGATACCTAGTTTAAAAATTGTTTTAAAAAGCACTCATAAAATCAGGTAGAAGTTGCAGCACATCTCTCTCAGTAGTGTTACGATACAAGGAACTTTCAAGATGAAAAAGAGCTATAAAAGCATTTCACAGCTACTGTTTATTAATAAAGCTCTAATCCCCATCACAGTTGTAATCCAGGAGACTCTTGGTGCCCACCTATTCCCATGGCACATCGCACCCAAGCAGCGTGACCCCACGCACGAGTGCGAAGCCCCTGGCCAGGCAGAGTGAGGAGATGCTCAGGCAGCGGCAGGGCAGACATCCTCTCTGCCACCACCTCCATCTCAGGAGGCTGTTGCTAAGCGACAAAGTGCCGCCGATATCTGCAAAATCCTCCAGCTCTGCCCGCCCTGAGCGCCTCGGCCCTATTCCCAAACATGGTACCCAACGGGCCACAGCGTCTCTCTTGTAGCCCTTGATAATCTTGCTTTCATGTGTAAAGCAGCTCTTGTCAAGGAATTCAGGGAGCCCTATGACAGTAAAAACTGCAGATAAAAAGATAATATCAAGAATACTAAATTTCAAAAAGCAGACAGAAGGACAGAAGGGGAAATTTCACACATCAGACCAGAAGCACTCACTAAAGCAGAAAGGGGTTTAAAACACCAGTGCTTCCAAGTATTTGTTTTCAGTGAAGGATATGGATTTCCCAAGGTCCCCACTGTGACCAAGCAAAATTATAAGCATTAGTTCTCAGGTTTCAGCAAGTTCTGTAGAAATAGGTGACCAAGAGACCAGCACCCTTTTTGCAATGATGCCAGAAGCAAATATCTTCTCAAACCATACAGATACAGACTGACAATATAAAGGCTTTAAAAACCAGAAAGACCAGCTTAAACACCTACCCATCCCACAGAAGGCAGCAACCTGGGGAGTGCAGGGCCATGTTAATTAACGTGTGCTTAACGGCAATTCATCCCCCATCTCTCTTTCCACACTGAGTACACTTCCCATCCGCACATTACTCTGTTATTGATACAGATGAGGTTTGTGGCTTTCAAATCCCACTAGGGAAAGACTTTCTCTAGCAAAAGAAATCAAAAAAGCATGCTGAGAAGGTGAGGGAAAGTTCTTTCATAATTTATAAATAACATCACCATTTGGCTTTTATCAGGCCTTTTTCATTAGCAATTCTTAAAGCACAACACAAAGGGAATCAGCATTTTGACCTCTATTTTACAGAATGAGAAATGAACAAATACGAAGCAACTTGCCCCAAATCAACCATCAGTCCTCTGGCAAATCTAGGAGGAGAATCTACAACTCACAGCTCCTAGATCATACTGTGCTCCAGGAAAAGCGACAAACAACATAGAAATCTCCTTCTGACACAAGAAAGGATTTCATGTTGGTGGTAGAGAGCAGGTTTTTCTAGGACACACAGCAAATGCAAACACAGATATTAGCTACAAAGGAGGCAACAAGTGGGATTTATACAGCTTCAACCTTCTATCCTTTTGAGTGTCTTAGATAAAATCAGCTTGAGAACAGCGAGGACAACATGATCAATACATTAAGTCAAGCCGTTTGTAACCAAAAGAGTAGAACTGGCAGCTCTTCTTGGCTTCTGAAATATGACACACAACCTGGCCTTTCTAATGCGCTACTTTGGATGGCACCCAAATCCAGCACCACCTGGCTAGCATGGGCACATGTATACAAAGAGCACAGAAGAGAGTCCTGGCTGACAGATAAAGTGACATATCAGAGCAGCAACACGGACTTTAAATCTCTTCAGAGTTTGCAAAGCCAGATAAGCACACTGGAAACACGAGGCCAGTTAAGTGACTTCAGGGCAATATGGGGGCTAAGAATTTCTCATACACGAGACCCAGGTAAACATTTGTTTTGTTTGTAGAAACCATTGCCAATGGTACAAAAAAAACCCAAAACACAAAATGCTTTTCCTGGCGTAGATTTGAAGCAGTGGGTATCACATTTCCCCCCCAGCCCAAAGCTAATCCCTAAATTCAAAAGCCTGATTTTTCCACCTCTGTTTTTACATTCACTCTTGCATGACGCTCTCCTGGCATCACAGAGCAGTCAAAACCAACATGTTATTCCACGGCTTAGAGCTTCTTAAAGCTTGGCCTCTCAGCTACAGCACAGGCCACTCCGTCCTTCTCTCCTGCTACCAGAACACAATGCACAGATTCTTCTAGATTCAGTTTCTAGCATTTAAGTGATGATTTGGCAGCAAGGAAATGAGAATACTTAGGCATGAATAGCAATGTGTCCAAGAGAACAAGTGTGATGTCTCATGTAACATCTAACATCCAATTCTGCATTCACCTACATGGTTTTATGCAGCTGTTAACTCCACTGAGATAAGGAGACTCACAGTGGTGGAAAAGAGAGAACAATCATTAACTCAGTTTATGCCAACTCAAAAAACCAGGAATCACTGAGGAATCCGACAAAATGGCTATTACAGTTTAAGAAAACACAGACCCACCTATCCACCTTGTCTTCTTCCTGAAGGTTAGCGTCCCAAAAGCAGGAGACACAAGTGAACATAGGCTAGCCTGATATGATCACACTGTGGATCCAACGGGAGAGTCCATTCAAATGAGCAATCCTCTGATACACCAAAAGCCCAGCTGTGCCAAGGTTGGGGGATTAAAAGGAACTTAAAAATTGTAGCTGTCATTTAGGAGGAAACTATCCCCAAAAATGTAATCAAAGGTTCCCAAATCATCCTGTTTCAGATCTAAAAGACATAAAGCTTGAAATCTAAACAATTCCCTTATTAAATGAGTTTAAAGGGATTTCTTAACTGTCCCTGGGTCCTCCCATTGATTTGGGCTTCAGAGATATTTTTTCCCACACAGTGAATGCTTTTTTCCTTGGAGTGCATTAAAGCATTGCTTCAGAAAGCTGAGGGAAAGAGAAAGCACTGTCACAAACACAAATTAAGAGAGACACAACTCCTCCTCCCTGGATAGCCAAAATTTCAAAGCCACAGAGACCGCAACGTATCTTTTAACAAATGCGAACATGCCAAGTAGGGGTGACTCAGAGTGATGGTCCAAAGCAACGTAGTCACTTTTAAATACTGAAGCCCACCAGGCTCACGTACCATTCTCAATCCTTTCATTTAAAGAGTGAAGGCATCTAAGAGTTGGTTTTGCATCTTTCCTCTTTGCTGCAATACTTGACAGCATCACACAAGTCCTGACTGTTTCCTATCTGACATTACAGTGCAAAACTGTTGTGGTTTAACCCCAGTCAGCAACTAAGCCCCACCCAGCTGCTTGCTCACTCCCCCGGGTGGGATGGGGGAGAGAATCAGAAGGGTAAAAGTGAGAAAACTCATGGGTTGAGATAAAGGCAGTTTAACAGGCAAAGCAAAAGCCACATACGCAAGCAAAGCAAAACAAGGAATTCATTCACTCCTCCCCGTCGGCAGGCAGGCGTTCAGCCATCTCCAGGAAAGCAGGGCTCCATCACGCCTAACAGTGACTTGGGAAGACAAACGCCATCACTCTGAATGTTCCCCCTTCCTTCTTCTTCCCCCAGCTTTATATGCTGAGCATGATGCCATATGGTGGGGGATATCCCTTCGGTCAGTTGGGGTCAGCTGTCCTGGCCGTGTCCCCTCCCAACTTCTTGTGCCCCCCCAGCCTGCTCGCTGGTGGGGTGGGGTGAAGAGCAGAAAAGGCCTTGACTCTGTGTCAGCCCTGCTCAGCAATAACTGAAACACCCCTGTGTTATCAACACTGTTTCGAGCACAAATCCAAAACACAGCCCCATGCTAGCTACTGGGAAGAAAATTAACTCTGTCCCAGCCAAAACCAGCACAAAAACACTGCAGATAAAACACGTGTGGTTTTCAGTCCTTAAGTTTTTAACCAAGCACAGCAGAAAGTCACTTCCTCTGCACAAAAAGGGCATTTGACAGATAAGTTTCAAGTGAATGAGAAACTCTGAATAAGAACAGTCTTGGGGAACTCTGAAGGTAAAAATGTCATTTTTCTTTAGTGTTAACTATCCTCCACTATCCTGATAGATTGCACTTTTATTATGCCTTCTCCAAAGATGCCACGGGGAAAATCTTTTATCCTTGTTTTAAATTCCCTCATTAACTCATTGTGAAAGTTTCATGTATGTATTAAAATACTGGAAGTTCATTAGCTATCAATCCCAATTACATCTATTACAAACAACAAAGAACTAACCTTGATTTTTTTTCTTATTATTCCAACAATTCAGGTGAACAAATAAATAAATAAGTACATTTGGCACCAAACAAATAATAAGCTCTTGTAAAAAGGGCCTTAAGGTTTACCGGCCAAACTTAACAGGAGTCATGAGTTTTGGAGTTAACCCCTTGCTCTTGTCTTGATATTTTAAGCCATTAGCAAATCTGTTTGGCAACTGTAAAACAGATGGGAAAAGAAATATTTAAACACTTCTGAAAACCCAGTATTTTACACAAAGTAGTCAAACCTTGTTCTCAGCCTGATCTGCCTTTCATTCACAGAGATCAGCTGGCTTTACAGATGAGCCAATTATCCCATCCTCAACTTTGCAGGTGATAAAACTCCCAGTGAAGGGCCTTCTCCCAGCTCCATCCCCTAACTCCATATCTCAGGTTTCAGCATCCCAGCACCTGCCTCAAGCACAAACCATGACACATGGTGCGGTGCTTCCTTCCAGAGCCAAGAAACATGGGGACAGATGCATGGAGAAACAGCCCCACTGCTCCTCGCACAGCACCAAGCCTGCACTGCACCACTGTCCCCACGCAACGGTTTCATTTAGGCAACTTCCACTAGCTTTGCCCTCAGCACCCACTTGCTACTTCCCCTTATCTAATCTCACTTTATGGTACTTCACAGTATCACAGGTCTGGCATTTAAAGCATTTGAAAGAAAAACAGACTGCTGAAGCACCCAGGGAGATTAGAATTAAGGCGCTAATTGTCTTTGCTGGCCAGTAAGGAGGTGTTGGTGCAAGGGCCAGCACTCCGCAGCGGTATGTCGGGTCCCCATCCCTGCTACCCATCCCAACTGTGCCTTGACCTGCTGAGAATGACCTTGGGAAAGCCCTTCTCTTTCCTTCCCGGCCAAAGGGGCGATGCAGTCACCTGTGAGACAACTCAAAATGGCTTTAGCAGTCCCTGACGCAGCACCAGCACAAACATTTGGGCAGCAGCACAGTGAACTGGACCAGTTTGCTGACCCAGTTCACCAGGTAGCCAGAGACAGCAGTACTGACGCCATGCAGCGGACCGCAGAACTTGAGAAGCAGAGGACAAGGTGTCCATGACTGCCTCAGTTAGCAAAGTCACTGAAGAGTTTTTAAACAAACAATACCCTGAGCTTGAGTTGAAACATACTGTGTGATGAAAGAATGAAGAGACAGAAAACACAAAGGGGAACTGTAAAAGAAAGAGTAAGCCCCTTCTCCCCATAGCATACCAAAGTAAAAATAATTAGAAAAAATGAATTAGCATGTTAAGAGGATGCAAAGGATCCACGAAGAAAAACAAACAAACCACTAAGTTCTATTCAGGTTTTGCACTTCTAAAACTTGGTAGATAAACACATCAGGCTACTGATACAAAAATGCATGTAGAAACTCCTGATACATTAAACTCACACAACAATCACAAAGCCCCTTACTTGCATTAAGCTAACCCCTATTGCCTTCTGTACTTTTACACACTAAAACAACACACCTCAGAAATAAATAATCTTAAAACCCAGTGTTATCAATGAAATACTAATTCCCAGGACCCAATTTCACTTTTTGTTTCTGAAGAGCCACTAATTCTTTAGGGTTCTCCTGTTCTTTAACATACCTTCCTCAGCTGGTTTCCCTGTCCTTTTCTATTTACTGGATTACAAACATTTTGGAGGTTTGGAAAGCACAGTATTTAACATTTTATAGAAACATCTGCGAACAGAGCTGCTAAACACTCTTGTAAGAGACAGAGATGTTTATTTAGACATGCTGCTGACATTTCCTGTTGCATTTTGATCCTGAGGCATATGTAGTCCTTCCAAACAATTTAGCATGTACTGTAGAAGCACAGTTCTCAGAAAAGTGCAGCTGAAAGTAATTGAGATTGAAATTTCAGGACCATCGCAGGAAAACCATTACCAAAGCTCCTCCCAAGGCTCCAGGCAGAACAAGCACCTAGCAGAAAGGCAGGTACAATGTTTCTGGAGTACCAACATTTGAAAGGCACAAAGTTTGGGGCTTGGTCGGGACAACTTCGTGACTGGCTTGAGCAATGCTGGTTATGCTGACAGGCACCACAGGACTGCAACTGCAATGTGCACTGGCCTCCTTTCGAGCTGGCCACCCCATCCACAGCCATAGGACCCCACCACAACAGCCTGTGTTAACAGAAGGTGCAAAATTCACACAGAAAATTCACACTTCTGTGGCACTGCAGCAGCAATGCAGGTGTCCTGAACTGTGTGCTACTCCCACAGGTAAGCTACTCATCACTGTGCTGAGCTAGCTGGGTTATCCCTTTAGCTATGCGAGTCTCAGCACTCTGGATCTGTGATCTCTGCTAGATTTAATTACAGTGGCCGAAAGAGCTATTACCTGACTCCTCCCTGCCCTTCTGCTGGAATTTACAACTCCGCAAGTACAGCTGACAGAAGAGAGCTTATCCAGCCCACAGCCCTTGCAGTTCATAACCTGATGGATTACTGTAAACTATAAATTGATCACAGTTAAATCACCTTCAGCTGCTGCAGCAAAATCCCACAGGGATAATGAATCTGCACCCCTAGTCTCTCTGCCTTTGTTTCTGTTAAAAGAAGAGTAACCCTTCATTACAAAGGTAAAACCATTACGTTGGGCTACAGAGTTTTCAGACAGGCTATATAAGTACTTAAGGAAAAGCGTGATTTATCCTACATCCAATGAAGAAAAAAAACACAGTATCAACCAGCACTACAGCAATCTGAAGAAAAAGGGAGAATCCCAAACTACGCTTTTGACATCTGATCACTAAAAGAAAAGGATAATACTTTCAACAACAGATTATGAATCTGTGTATACAGAAAGGATTAATGCAGCTTGTTGGTTACAGAGATGAAGGAAATTAAAAAAATTGAAAAAGGATAACTGTGAATTAAAGCTAACCACACAAAAATTAAGGGGTTTATTAAGGGCTGTAGACATAAAACAAGCAAGCAAAGTACTTGGGTGCAGCAGAGGAAATCTTCTACTCCAGCTGAATTTACTCCCACAGCAGTGTGGACTTCATTCTCCCCCCAGAATACTACTTTTGCAGAAGTAGCTGATTTACCTTGTGTTTGGGTCTAGAAAACAGTGAGGAAACAGGATTTCATTGTGTTAAGACCCCTGTAACCTCCTCAAGGGGAAAAAAAATGGATCTTTGCCTGCAAAGCTTGGCCCTGCACAGTAATGCATGTGCCACAGACTGTCTTTTCTTCTGATGCAAGTTTGAAGTTATCTGTGTAAATAACCATGCTCATTACCCCCACCTGGTTTCCATAGGGAAGCATTTTAACTGTGAAAAAAATAAAGACAAAAACTGGTATATTGTGAAAAATGCATTTTCTGCAACTACTTTCAACAAGAACCACCCCAGGAATTTTCTTTCACTTGAGCCTACTTTAATGATGCTGAGGATCTGCACATATTTGGGTAGAGCAAATTACTTCAATTAAAAAAGAAATGGTACTGCTATATGTATCTACACACTTATAATTACTCTGAGAAAAGAAGATTTTTTGGATTCTTCTTTTGGGTCCAGAGGTTTTAAATTCCTGGTAAAGGTCAAATCATCTCATTCAGAAGAGATGATGAAGCTCCACCAGAGTTTGACTGAAAAAGGTCACCAAATCCAAACGTGCTCATATTATTTAAATAAACTCTTAGGCGTTTGCTCAAGTGTTAAGGATATTTAAGGACACTGCAGTAAAATGTATATACTTATTTCCAGTCACTCTTATCAGTCAGAGCTTGTATTAAGTGGCTAGAAATCTGAATAAGAAACTCCTATCACTGCACCTTTTTATAAGTTCCTTCTATCAAAAGGAACCAAACATTCCTGATGCCCTGAGTATGCCACAGTGACTTATGATTTGAGTAAATGGAAAGATGTTAATTTTAAGGGGGGATAAAAGAACAATACACAAAACTCCAGGTTTGAATCTCTTTATAACAGATTAAATGGATTAACTAATAAATTAGCACAAACTCAGAGATTCATAGTGATAACTAAACAGCAAACACTGTTTTAGAAGCAGCTGATGCACTCGCTTTAGAACGCCTGATGCACTTGCCTTCACATTAATCAGTTAAGATATACTACTGCATTTTCTTTTTTCATCACAGACACCACTCCTAACAGACAAACACACAGAGTATAAATAATCTGTTAAATAAATGAACCAGTATTTATCTGACTTCAAGAAACACAGGACTCAAATTTGTTCTGTCCAACAGCTACAAGGAAAAATCTAGGCAGGTCAGTTCCTGGAGATCACCAACACACATCTGAAGTGAACCTTTGGGCCACAAAGACTTGCAAAAACTAAAGGCAGCACGCACAAATGACTAGTTCATAAATTAGTCATATTAACAGTTTAAAAATGAGACATGACCAACCACCTGAACAGCTTCAGACCACTCTGACCCCCATGCAGAGCACAGGGTCAACCAGTTGCAAAACTGCAATGTGAAGTTACCAACAAGCAACTTCCTAAATCTGCTTTTCTTCATTCCCCAGCACTGAGTGTCTGGATTCATACCACAAGGTTCATTTACCAAGTGACAAAAAGAGAGTCAGGGGAATCCCGAAAATAGCTCCGTGCTCACCTCCCTGGCAGCAGGGGTAGTTGTATCACAGAATTTTTGACAAGTTGCTCAGTCAGTCAGTCCAACGTACCTTCCCTGCCTGCCTTCTCTCCCCTTGCTGCTTGCTCCCCAGAATATTTCATTTGGGACCTTTCCCTAATATTGAAATACGTAATTTGAGGCTGCCTGCACAGTCCACACACACAGAGTTAATCTCAGCCTTCAGCCAAGGTAAAAATGGGTAAGTCAGTCATTGGAAGGGAAGTGCTGAGAACAAAAGAATATAGACATTGGGAAGGGAATAGTAAAGGAAATAAAGATCATTTTTCAAACAGCTCGGTTAAGAAGGATGTCTTTCTTTTGAGGGTAGTGCAGGAATTTGATGTATTCCCTCCCCACCACCCCCAGTTTTCATGCACATGAAAGAAAACAGATCTGGGCTCTCCAGCAAGTTTGCCCACAAAGAAATCCAGCTGTCGAGCTGCCAGAAACAAAGACCCTGTGCAGGTCCCCAGCGGCCCCTGTGCAGGGACTGGGGCTGAGAGCCCTCCACGTCACCTTTGCAATGTGAGGCAGCAGCACCCCATGGCTTAAGGTCTCAAACTTTTCTTGTCCCAAAAGCTCTTTCTGGCATAAATTATTTTAGGCACAATTCAAATACCTTCCTCTGAAATCACTTCCAAGAATTCAGAACCAAAAAGCAGGCTCTCAGATAACGCATTCATTTTAAAGAGCGAGCGGAAGTGCAAGCTACCTGCCAACTGAATTATTTAGGAGCCATGTGCACAGTACTTTCAAGCATTACTTATTGCTGCTGCTGTAGTCCCTCCACCTTCAAGACAGACAACTCAGTGTCTGGCTCAGATTGACATAGAAAGAAAAAGATCCCTTTGTGCTAGAACAGAGGCTCTCTCATGTGGCAAAACTCATGAGCTAAAGAACAGAAATACAATACTATAAATACAAAACAAGATGGTACAAACACCATTACAGACTCGTGATGAGAGACTGTGCTTTCTTCTATAGCAAATTATAAGTATACCCTTTACTAACAGTTTGTGTTTCCCCCCTCTTTTTTTTTTTTTTTTTTTAATTTCTGCCAAACTTAGTGCTTATAAAGACAAGCGATGCAAAATTGGTCAGAGCTTCATCCAGACACATTTCCCCATTAAGCCTTATTAAAACACATTCTCTAATTCAGTCTTTACTCAAGGAAGGTTTCTGACTGCCAGATAAGCCACACATCATTTGTAATGTGGACAAAAATCCACTAAGAATTAGTCTAAAACCAAACTCATTTCCTCTTCAGGCTTGGGCCAAGATTTGAATCAAGGTCTCTGGAGGCAAAAAGACTACAGCATTATAAATCATTACTGGCTGCCTATTTGCGTTCCCTGCATATTTTTACACTTATTTGAAATCCACACATGTATAACATTAAAAAAGATTGGTGGGCTATTTCAGATTATAATTCAAGAGACAATAGCAAATGGTTGCTTTGAAGGTCTGTGAATTGAAACTTTTGTACTGTTTGCATTCACCAGTGGATTTGTTATAAAACAGAAAAACTGAAATTAATTCATAGTCATTTAATCACAGCAGCCTTGATTCACCTCTCAGCTACAAAACACAAAGGCATGCCATGATTCTGTATTTCCAGGACTTAAACACCTTGAAATCCCTGGATAAGAGTTAACACCTTTTTATCTCACTAACTGAACTTGTAATTTCACTAAGAATATAGTCACAGGTGTAGTTTCACATCTATATGTATTATGTTTATGGGAGTGAGGGCACTTACCACTATTAGCAAGTCTTTTTTATTTTGGAGGTTAGAAGCTACCCAGGATACACAGTAGGTAATCAGTTTTAATAATTTAATCACTTCATGTACAAATCTCATACCTTTCCTTTATCCTGTCATTTCTGATGGGAAAACCGAATCAAACATGGTCAGACTACACAAGAAGCTAGTAGCCAAGCCAACCTCAGAACCACAGTTTTCAGTGAAGGAAGCCTTCTTCCTTGGGGCATTCTCTCTCAAAAAATTTGGCTTACATGAGGAACCACTACCTTAGGATAGAAGTCCACGTCAGCAACAAAATAAAGCTCAGCAACTGTTCTGCCTGGAGGAAGCCACTTAAGTCAGGAAAATGTTTAACATACTGTTGAGGGGATCCAAGAAAAGGCCTCAGCCGTGGAACGGGTACTTCCCGGGGAAGATGGCAGCAACGAGGTGCGCTTCATGAGACAGGGTGGTAAAGGAAAAATCAAATATCGGCAAAGGCCAAAGTCCTCTCTGCGATCTCAGTTTTTCCCAAGCTGTCAGTAATGAGGCTGCTGCTGTCACTTACCCCCTCATTCACTCTCTCCCATCAGACACTGATAGCACGCCTGTCACAGCCATCGCAAAGCAGGAGTCAGAGATGACAAATCACAGGGAATACGTGTCAACACAATCAACTGGCCTGAAGACAGACAGCTGGTGCGCAAATTCCACCACAGACAGTATCGCTTGTGAAATCATTCCAAGGCATTTTTAGCAATCGCAAGCTCTCAACAACAGCCCTGATTGCTAAAAATAGCTCACTGAAGACTTGTTCCAGCATTAATAACAGTGCTGGCTAAATTTCAGTCATGACCCACTTGGTGACATATAAGCAAAACAAGCACAAACCTCATAAAGAAGTAAGAGATTACAGTGCTTAGAGCCCTAGCAACTTTAATGCACCTATACTACAATGTTTTCTCAACAACATTAATGTCAATTGCTAATATATTCCCCTGAAATGCTGGATAGGGAGGCAGGCAGGCAGGATCCTCTACAGCTAGGTAAAAAGTGAAGGCTCAGATAATTCTTCAGCACAAACATACATCAGTGTAATGCAATACAAACCCTCCCCACTGCAAACAAAAGGGACCAATGCATCAAAGGTGCCAAGTGTCCCCATCTCTCCCATTTCAAAAGTTCCTACTAAGCATCCATCAGCTTACAAAATATAACTGCAATATCCTGGAAAAAATAGCAAACACTGCTTCCCCAATGGTTTTGAATCTTGAGAAGTAGCAGCATGACAGGGAAAGACATCCACTTCCCTTTGGTATACAACTAACCACAAAAATGCATTTCTCCTAGTGAGAGCTGTAGCAGCACCTGCAAGCTGTAACCGTTCAAGACCTTTGAGAACAACGTAGAAAAACGGCAAGGGGACAAAGCACTCTTAAAATTCATATACCCTGGCAGCACCATTGACTCTTCAGGTGTAAATAAGGACAGAATTCATCCCAAGACTGTTTTAACAGAAAAATCTATTGCCTCAAAACTCCTCATTGCAGGTACACTACCACAACACAGGCCAATGGACTTGTCTGAATTAATCCCAGACTGATAAACAGCCTCTTGTTAAAAAGGTTCAGTTCAGAGATATCCAGAGATGAAGGAGTCATCACAACCCTGGATAAACTGCTACAGTTGTTAATTATTCATCCTGGTAAAATTTTGCAGCTTATCTCTAGTCTGAATGTATCAATGTTATAGCCTTCCAGCCACTGGATCTCGTTACGGTTTTGACTGCCAGACAGAAGAGCTCTCTATTATAAAATTTCTCTTCCCTATACAGGCTGTTATAAATTGTAATCATGTCACCCCTTACCCTCCTACAATAAAACAGACAGAGCTCTTGGAGCCCTTCCCCGCGAGACAGATTTTCTGATTCTTTAACAGTTCTCATGACACTTTTCTGAAGTCTCTCCAATTTTTAAACATCCTTCTTGAACTGCAAGCACCAGGATGGGATACAGTGTTCAGGTTACACTTGTGCTAATGCCAAATATAGGGCTATATAACCACCTTAGACCTACTCAGCTCAGTATTTCCCTGTCTATACATTCAAGGATTTCAATCTTGGGCACAGCTAGGCTGTGAAAACTCAAGTTCAGACGGTTATCTATCTTGACACCCAAGCCTCTTTCTGGATAGCCATTTCTCAGGAGACAGCTATCCCTCCTCCATCTCCTCATTATACAAGAAGGGCCCTCATTTTGTCTCTCTCTTCTTTCAGAGAAGAAATGAGAAAGGCAAAAGCCCAGCTAGAACGCAATCTGGCCGCTGTCGTTAAAGACAACAAAAAAAGCTTTTACAAATATATTAATGACAAGAAGAGAGCCAAGGAGAATCTCCATCCTTTATTGGATGTGGGGGGGAACACTGTCACCGAGGATGAGGAAAAGGCTGAGGTACTCAATGCCTTCTTTGCCTCAGTCTTTAACAGGCAGACCAGTTATCCTCAGGGTACTCGGCCCCCCGAGCTGGAAGACGGGGACGGTGAGCAGGATGAACCCCCCGTAATCCAAGAGGAAGCAGTCAATGACCTGCTACGCCACCTGGACGCTCACAAGTCTATGGGGCCAGATGGGATCCACCCGAGAGTGCTGAGGGAGCTGGCGGAGGTGCTCGCCAAGCCACCTTCAATCATTTATCAGCAGTCCTGGTTAACGGGGGAGGTCCCGGACAACTGGAGGCTTGCCAATGTGACGCCCATCCACAAGAAGGGCCGGAAGGAGGATCTGGGGAACTACAGGCCTGTCAGCCTGACCTCGGTGCCGGGGAAGGTTATGGAGCGGTTCATCTTGACGGCGCTCACAAGGCATGAGCGGGACAACCAGGTGATTAGGCCCAGTCAGCATGGGTTTATGAAAGGCAGGTCCTGCTTGACTAACGTGATCTCCTTCTATGACAAGGTGACTGGCTTAGTGGATGAGGGAAAGGCTGTGGATGTGGTCTACCTGGACTTTAGTAAAGCCTTTGACACCGTTTCCCACAACATTCTCCTGGAGAAACTGGCTGCTTATGGCTTAGACAGGTGTACTCTTCGCTGGGTAAAAAACTGGCTGGACGGCCGGGCCCAGAGAGTTGTGGTGAATGGAGTTACATCCAGTTGGCGGCCGGTCACAAGTGGTGTTCCCCAGGGCTCAGTACTGGGGCCGGTCTTGTTCAATATCTTTATCAATGATCTGGATGACAGGATTGAGTGCACCCTCAGTAAGTTTGCAGACAACACCAAGTTGGGCGGGAGCGTTGATCTGCTTGAGGGTAGGAAGGCTCTGCAGAGGGACCTGGACAGGCTGGATGGATGGGCCCAGGCCAACTGTATGAGGTTCAGCAAGGCCAAGTGCCGGGTCCTGCACTTCGGCCACAACAACCCCATGCAGCACTACAGGCTTGGGGAAGAGTGGCTGGAAAGCTGCCTGTCGGAAAAGGACCTGGGGGTGCTGGTCGACAGCCGGCTGAACATGAGCCGGCAGTGTGCCCAGGCGGCCAAGAAGGCCAACGGCATCCTGGCCTGTATCAGAAATAGTGTGGCCAGCAGGAGTAGGGATGTGATTGTGCCCCTGGACTCAGCACTGGTGAGGCCGCACCTCGAATACTGTGTTCAGTTTTGGGCCCCTCCCTACAAGAAGGACGTTGAGGTGCTGGAGCGTGTCCAGAGAAGGGCAACGAGGCTGGTGAGGGGTCTGGAGAACAAGTCTTATGAGGAGCGGCTGAGAGAACTGGGGTTGTTTAGCCTGGAGAAAAGGAGGCTGAGGGGAGACCTCATCGCTCTCTACAACTACCTGAAAGGAGGCTGTAGCGAGGGGGGTGTTGGTCTCTTCTCCCAAGTAACAAGCGATAGGACGAGAGGAAATCGCCTCAAGTTGCACCAGGGGAGGTTTAGATTGGATGTGAGGAAAACTTTCTTTACTGCAAGAGTGGTTAAACATTGGAACAGGCTGCCCAGGGAAGCGGTTGAGTCCCCATCCCTGGAGGTATTTAGAAGACGAGTAGATGAGGCACTTAGGGACATGGTTTAGTGGGTGGTGGTGTTGGGTCAATGGTTGGACTCGATGATCTTAGAGGTCTTTTCCAACCTCAGTGATTCTATGATTCTGTGATTCTAGAGTACAGCATTTTATTGCATCAGAACACACTGTTCACAAAGCAATCCCAGTCACTCAGGTCCTGTTCCTTATCTTGCACTCTACCTAATCTGCATGTTATCTGAGGACTTTATGAGTAATGGTTTTATTTTTCTTCCCCCAGGTCACTGATTAAAAGAAGTTAAATAGTGCTATGCTAAGGACCTACTACAAACATACCTTCTGGAAGCTGCTTCTTTTTTGCCTGCCCTATTTTGAAACCGTCCAGTTAGACACTTTTGAATCCAGTTCTCATACCGCTTCTATTAAATATCTGCATTAACAAAATAATAAAGCTGGGACAAAACCACTCAACTTCAAAATATATTGAATCAAATATCTGGGGCTTTCACAGCTGATTGCAACAGATCTCAGAGAAAAACAGAGCTACCAACTACCATGTAGATAGCTTAAAGCTTATTTTAAGTGTCCAAGGGTCCACATCCAGCCGCCTGCTTTGTCACTGTCCCTCTAGAGAGCAGAGCCGCATGTTTTGCAGTTGGTGCTGGAGGTGGTGTCACAAACCTGCCACATTAGCGTGCCTGGGGGGAGCACTGGCAGCACATTCAGCAGGGGAAGGGAAAGCTCCTGCTCCCAGAAGAAATTCCTCAGGGCTATGTAGGGTGGCCTTCTCCAGATTAGACAAACCAGGGTTGTGCCTTTGAAGCACAGAGCAGCAGGTCCTCTTAACTCTTATCAGTGGGGTCCCCTAATCCTAACATGATAGAATTAGTGTATCTGTAATGCAAGGAGATTTAAGTGCAATGAGAACAACGCTCTCCAAATGAATACGACAGCAGAGTTAGAAGACCATGCCAGACGTGCCCTATTGCTTACACAGCATCAAGCTCAGTCAGCTCCACCACGCAGCTACAAGCCTCACCCCACCCACAGCATGCAGCTGCACAGGACAACCACGCTTTGCAGACCTACTTGAAGAAAATAAGGTGTTTTAAGAGTATACTTGCTGATCTGTAACATTACAAGTTATTTTCTGGGGTTATTCCATAGTTTCTTCCAAATCCTAGAAAACTGTACACTATAAATGAGGGCTTGCCGCTCTGGTGGAGAAGGGGCAGGAGGTCGTCCAGACAAGATGGTGAGGGGCAGTGATGAAATGCACCCCTCCTACATCTCCACAAAATGATGGATCAGGAAACCAGCCAGTACCTCCACTTGCCACCAACTAGACCTCACACTCCCCATTTTGTGCTTAAATTACATTTCTCTATATCAAAATATCATAATTGCCAACTCTTCCTGCTGCTCCATAACCTCTTAGAAAAGCCACAACCACAGCCAACATCGTGTTTCCACAAGCCCTGTTAGAGATAAGTCCCTGATGGACAAGCAAACATGAGAAAAGGGATGCAAGGAATGCTCTGAAGAAACAGCACAATATCTAAACATGCATAGTTGAATCCTCTGAGTCTGTATCTCAGAATTTATCCTTGTGAGACCAGTGCCTGCCACTGCACTGCTCTTCCTCCCAGCAGCACCACCACGCTTGCACAGCGCAGAAGTCAATGAAAATGTCTACCATTTGTCTCTTAGATTGCTGCTAGTTCTCAATCAAAGCAAATTTTATTCTTTAAGAAGTGTTCCTGATGGCATAAAATCACATGTAGCTTAACCTTTAAAATAACTTTGATCTTGAGCCACTTCAAACCTAAGATCTGGAAACCACATACTTTAAATGCTAGTCAGGGGTCTAAACAGCCAGCGCAAGGAAAAAAGTGAAATGTATTTTTGCTGCCTCTGCGTACTACAAAGAAAGATGCCTATTTTCTGCACTAGTGAGACATTTTTAAAAGGATTTCTGGTCTGCTGTGAAGTCTCACCTGCACACAAAGACAGGGATGACTCAGGAGCGAGGCACGTCCTTCTTTGTCTTAGGGGGGGGTTTCTTCCTTGTGATGACTGATGACCCAAACTGCGGTCCCTGGATGCTTATGGTTAACAACCCAATTCTTCAACAAGTTTACACCACAACACAAAAACCCATCTGATACAGAATCCAGCTGAAGAAGTGTTGTGCCTTTGAAGTCTGAAGTATTGCAGCATCCACGTAACATTAAAATAACATTAATGGATCAATGACACCAATGAAAACAAAAGTAACTTCACCTATAGAACAGTGATGGTGTGACTGACCGGTCTGTGTCAGTGCTGAGATTCTGTACTAAGGATGGAAATAAAAAGGCATACAATTCAATTTAAGCACAAAGAAAATCTAAGATTAGCTGTGGAACAGGTGTCTCTAATTCCCCCATATCTAGAGAAATTAAATCCCTGCTTAGATTCCCCTTCCCACTTCCCGAAGCTTTATAAAGATAGCCCTGGCTAAACTTCCCAGGGCAACAATCTGGAATTTCTCATGAGAACAGCATGATAAAGCTGTTAATGATAAATTCATGCAGGGGTGTAGGAAATCAATATAAAATGGCAGTTTCATGGGCAACATTGCCTATTACACAGTAGCCAGAGCCTGAATGGCACCTTACCCCCACCACTGAGCACATCCCAAGGTCAAAGGAGGGTGCTGCTTTTCTTTGTACTTGGCAGGAATAGCCTGGAGTAAGCCAGCAAGCAGGCAGCGAGGCTGGGCCAGCAGGTCCCGGCAGCAGAGACTGGGAGCTTTACTACAACATCCAACCCAGGAGAAGCTGACAGCTCTCTCATGTCAGTCCCACACAACTCTGCAAGGAGTTTGCGTGCTCACTGGGGGTTTTTCTTCCTTACATTTTCTCCACCACTACTGTTGGAAGACCAAGGAAAGTACTTGGCAAATTTGGCTGTGTCATTTTTCAGTGGCTTTTGTGTCACAGGAACTGACAAGCCCCTTATCCTGCCTGACAGGAACAGCCACGAGGACTTCTTGAAGCAAGTCTGCGATACAGGCCAGGCAAAGCTCCTCATTTTCCTTTTAGCTCCAGTAATAGCTCTGAAAGCGCTACAATGGCATGTCTGCCCCATGCAAAGTTTTTGTTTAAACACTCCTGCAATGATGATTCGACTCATCTCTGCCAAATGAGGTTTTGAATATATTCATAAGAAGCTTATCACAAAAATTATATAAATGAGCTTTCTTGATGCTTGCCAATGTTTTTAGCCACGTCAGTGTAAAGCCTTTATCTTGTCTAGCAAAAGTTGGCAGGTTAAATCCAACCTAGACACTCGAGACTGCACAAATGACTCCTGCCAGTCAAGAAGCCAAAGCATCAAATCACTCTAAGTGCAGGCACGCTTTCTCATAATCATTTAATACTTCAAGGCAAACAATAAACGTGCCTTACTTCCCTGCAGCCTTTACCCAAGTATCTCTCTGAAACTTTGCTGGAATTTGGACTAGTGTCACCATCTTATTTTCAAAGAATCTTCCTTTCACCTCCATCGCCAACAGATTTCCTGCTCCCCTCAACGACTTTTTTTAATTTGTTCAAAAAAAAAAAAAAAATCCCAGGTCAAAGAGCCTTCTCACCTTGTGCGACTTACTCTATTAGTATCTACACAATAAATTGAAAATATACTGTGCAGTGAGGGTAGCACATTATATACATACCATAGGCAAAAATCCATGAATAGAAAACTTATTCTGAAGAGAAGCAAGTGAAAAGAATATCAAAAGCAGATCAAGTACAGCTCAACCAAGAAATACAATCTTTTCAAACTTTAGAAGATAACTGGAGTGGCCATAAATATCTAGCTAATGAGGGCTTTAATAGGATCTGTGCTCCTAAGTCCTTCAAACTGCTAAAAAAAAAAAATCTCTGAACGTCAATAGTGCCAAAATCTTCGAGAATTTTGTATTTGCTCTGCTTATACAAACCCCAGACATTCTTACAACCATCCATTCCCTTTGCTCATAAATATTTATCTAGTTGGAGCCAAGTGCATAGATGAACCTTCCATCCCGCTTATGGCTGTTCTCCCTTTAATCCTTAATCCCTTTGCACTATCTTTCTTGTCTCTAACCTGCAGAAGACTCTGACTGTTTGCATTTAATTCTTCTTACATATGCCCCGGAGCACAAATGGCTTGTCAGGTTAAAGATAAAGCAAACATGTACTGCCACCAGTAGAGTAACCAGCCTTTTTGATATCAGAACACCTGCAGCCAAGGCAGGCCAGGTAATGGAAGAACGAATGAGTAAGTGATTCGGCTGAGATCTCCCCACTCAGCAAATACACGGACTTTTCTAGGACAAACCTCTTGCCTGCTACTCACACTCACTAATTCTGAAGGTGGTCCCCTTCCTCTTTTTAATCAAATGCAGCAACTCCAGGGATGGCACAGCTAGAGATGAGCCAGAGAGATTATGTCTAAATTGCATCTTGAACAACCGTGCAAGCAGAGCAGTGAAAGGAAAGTTATAATAACTATGTCAAAGAGGTCAGCAATGAGAGGCTTGAAGCCACCAAGAGATGAGAAGGACCTGGACAGTGTTTTATCAGTACAGGCAGAAAGGTCAAGTCAGGAGGAGCACTTGGAAGAAAGAAACATTAGTATTTAGGCTTGGAGATGGTCAGTGGAACAAAAAGACAAGGGTTTGTCAAGAGCTTTGGTTCCTGAACAAGTCCTTTCCATTTTCCTCCTGACCCGCATTTCCAACCATAAAGCCTTCCACTTTTTTGGAGTTACCCTTAAATTAGTCCTCAATTTTAGACCAAAGGTACAAATGAAATCCTAACACAGTTTTCTTCAGTAATAAACATCTCTCATTACTGCTGAGGACTTCAAGAATATCCACCTCCTTCACTGCCTGAAAAGCCTTCCCTTCACTTTAAGCAATGCACTAGCTGTGAAGTCCGCCAGCTAGAGCTGCTGCTGCTGTCTGGAAATCTGATAGACCACTGCCCAAGGCAACTCCGTGGGATAATGCTGCCAAAAAAAAGTTGCCAAGGCCCTGCTCACACTCACTCCTGGGACTTAGAGAGCATGGATTTTTTTGATGGGTGTTTCTCTCTGTTGTTCTTTCCAATCAACTTATTATTACTGTTCCTTCAGAACAGAAAAATTTAAGGTTTTGGAATATGTATCTAAGCGTGCAACTGCATCATCTGGCAGATTAGGCATTTAACTGCAAGGATAACATTACATAAATCACTGTGATGAGCTTGTTGAAGCAATGTTTCCACCCTGCTTCTAACCTGAAATGTCAGATTGACAAAAAATGTATCAGATTTTGACATAATTTGGAAAATATTTATCCTTATTTCTTTCAAAAATCCTCCCTTAAATCAATCCCCCCGCTCCCTTCGGCCACAGAGAACACCAACAGCAACAAAAACAAGAAAAAAAGGGGGAAAAGTGGTGATCAAAAGAGAGTAAGTGAAACCCCTTAAACTGCAGGAGCCCCTGGACAACAGTGCCATATTTGCAAACAATGCCCCCCCAGTCAGTCTGAGAGCTCTCAGAGATTTGGAGTAAACGTACACTGTTGATTCTTTGATATAATTAACAATGTTTGTCTCAGCATCAGTAAAAACAGACTTTTGCCTGCTAGCAAAATTTTTGGCTATGCACACTATTGTTTACTTAAATGAAAAGCTAAAGAGCTAACTGAAGCTTTTTTCTGTTGCGAAAATTTCAGATACTGCGGAAGTGTATCAGTTTATGAACAAACCTTGCTAATCAACACAAAGCATATCCCCTAATTTAAAAAAAAAAAAAAAACCAAAAAAACCCCAAAAACAAAAAAACCAAAACCACCAGAAAACCAAACCTGATCTAATTGTTTTCTTCCAACATTTCTCAAATACTTTTGACAAAGCACACAACTCTTGTTCAACATCTACTTACAAAAACCTTTTTAAAGCCTTACGGAAATGTATCAATGTACCTACATCCACTATTGTATATAGTGGAAACCTTAGCCCTGAATAAATAACTACTTCAAAATGCCTCATTTTGGTACAAATGCTTCCTGCTGTTTCAGCTGTTACAGGAAGATTAAGCTGTGATCCACCTGGAGATGATGCCCAGAACAGGTAAGGTGAAGGCTCCAGGGAACTCTGCAGTCTGGCAAGTATGTGCTACAGCAGGAGGGGGTACGTTCTTCCGATTGCTGGAACAAATCCACTAAAAACTGCTAGGGGTGACCCAAACACCTGTCTGTACTCTCCAAGTTTGGGAGACAACCTAGATTTAAAACTGCTAAGTTATAACTTACTCTTTCTTGAACTTATGTTTTTGTTTGATAGCTGCTTCTTACTTAAAGGTGCAGATTCAGGACTAGAGAAATTAGGGTGAGAAATGGCTCAGTAAAGTCACTGTGAGCTTAGTCAATGGATCAAGTCCTCTGCAATTACTGTAACGCAGCATCCACAGTGGAGGAGTTTATCACCACTAAGGAACAAGAGCAACAAAGCCTTCCTGCAGTGGCCCTGAAGGGCCGGGTTCACAGGGCTGGCAGCGAAGTGCCAGGGCAAAGCCCTACCTCAAATTTGAGATTGATGGGCAGCGTGAGAACCCCAGCAGCACCAACCGCAAGTTGCAATAATTGATTACTAGGGAAAAGCAGCAGGTTTATTTATAGAGGCAGGACCTGCATGGAGAGAGATTCTAAAAGTTGATAGTTTGGGAAAGAAAAATACCCATAGAGCACTGGGACTTTGGAGTGGCCTTTTTTCTTCTTTAATGCAACATTTAAAGTTACCTATAACAAAATCAAAAAAAAAGGAGGACTACCCAAACCTTATAATAAACCTTGACTTCACACAACTAAGCAGCTGCTAAATCCTCTAATATTTCCTTACTGGATAAATACAAAGCACTAACTACTCTCTGCCCCTCATGCCTCAGCTAGCTGACTTGGGAGTTTGCCAAGTTTAAGCCTCCTCTCACATGACCGTGGTTAAAGTTTGGGGTTTTTTTTCCTTTTTTTTTTCCTCCAGATAGAGGTACTTTTTAAAAACACATCTCCAATAACCCCACTGAGCATCCTCTCACTGACACTTCATTACAGGCTGAAAGAATCTGAGCACGGCACAGTTACAAATTCACAGGACAAAGCGTGTGCTGCTTTAACTACTCCCCCAAATTGGTTATTAAAACTTCCAAAAGCTGAGAACACAAAGGTCCCAGGACCCTGTCTGCCCACTGGAGCAGCCAGTCTTTATGCATTTAAACACCATGCTTTCCACTTCATGCCTCCACCAGCTGCTTTCGTTTAGATGCAGGTCACATTCACACAGGCTAGAAAGCATCACAAACACGAACAAATTGCTAACACGGGAATTCAGGTCCTTGAAACTCATGCACTGCAGCCAATGGACAGTCTATCATTTCTCCATTAAATCTTTAAATAATAATAATAATACTGCTATTAATAAATCCAGTGCCTTTCTTTTTTAGTACAGGTTCCCGATGTCTAGGATAACTTTGCTATAGATTTTTTTTTTTTTTTAAACAGATTGACAAATCTATTAAGTGGCCATAAAATACAAGAGCTCAGTGGTCTGAGGAGATACGAATTTTCTTGTCAATCCACCGGTCACACTTCATAAATGCTTGCAACATTTCAGGAGTGGGGGAAGGAAATTTGGGGAAAAGCATCAGTTGAAACTGGTTTCCAATGGCAGACCAGAGAGCACACAGGCAGCAGCAGAGAAACATATGTTTGAACCCAAGCCAAAAATCTGGCTTCCTTAAGAAGTGTAGGATGACAAGCCTTTTGTAGTGGTAATAGTAGGCTGAAAAGTGGGGGTGGAAAAATTCCCTCTGCTCATGCAGAAGGCAAATTCTGAAACATCTACCTAACAGTATTTAATTCCGAACAGCTGGGGTTTGGAGAAAGCCATCAAAATGACCCATTAAAAACAGTCAAATGCTTGACACTTTATGCTTTGATAGCACTGCCTCTTCACTCACCGCTGCTTTATGAGATATTTGGGAAAACGGTAAATAACACACCAGTGTCAAAAACCTAAAGCACTTTGTAGGACATAAACCCATACATTACTTGGTTGAGAGCTGATAAGTGTCTATGCCTTTGCTATCCTACATTAACATTTCCATGGAATCGGGCATATGAAAATTGATGGTGATCAAAAGTTAATTAGAGTGTTTATGTCAAAAATCAAAAGAGCAGAACAGTGACATTTAGTTTGGGTTTTCCCTTCACTAAGCTCAGCTACTTCCAGCAAGAGAGACTCCAAGGGAATAGCATTTGCTCTTATCAGCAGGACTGATGGTCTGTTCTGTTCTAGCCACGGTTCACAGTGGATTAATAGTATCAGCCTAGAGCTGAAAAATATTGCTGTGACAGCAGTCCCTCTGTTGCCACCAGCAGAAATTCTGGGTGCACCTGAGTACTAGAAAACTGCATAGTCAGAAAGATAACAAAAAAATATCCCAGGCAAAAAACAACCCCAAAAACCCCAGAAAAAAGACACAGATGCAAGTTCCAATGTTTCAGGTGGCAGCAACTGCAATTCCCCATCTACAGAGGGCCAACACAAACTTTGGCTGAGGCCATGTCCCAAGTCTGCAGACTTAGTAAAAGCTACTGGTTTGCTTTTTTTCTGCTGCATGTCCTCTTCCTCCTTGAAATAGATTGTGCTGATTAACAGTTTTGTGCTATTTGATGAAAAGATACTCTAGAAACTGGCTTGCATAGCTGTTTATACAGCAACAAATACCATATTTGTGGAGTACAAGTGAGCAGAAAGACATCTGCTTGCTTGACTTCAGTTGGTACAAGTGGTTCATTCTTCAGGACATGCTTGCTTTCTCTGCTTGAGCTTTCATTGCCTGAACTGCCTTGTCTGGGATGGTTGAATCCAATCCGTTTCCCTTTTGCATATCAAAGAGTTGATTTTTAGGAGGATTGCAGGCGATGCACAGAGGCTGCTGTCCAATGCTTGTAAGGTGCTCCTTTGCACCTGCACACAGCTTATAAACTTCAGTTCCACTACCAGAACTGAGCAGAAATAATTTCTATATTCCAGTTCTTTTAGCTGCTCACCAGCTTTTGTACCATTCCCGCACTCACCCAATATTTGAAGGGACTTCAGAGCAAAAATAGTCACAGTTCTTTTAAGAAAAATGAGTGGATTACAGCCACCACTCCAGTCCTGAATTCAGATGCAGCTGTCATGGATTAGCACCCTTAAAAAAAACCAGTGAAAGCCTAGAACAAGCAGCTACTCAGGTGGGAGGCAGTATCCCAAGGAGAACACACTGCTCCTCTGTGCAAAGGATGTTTTAGCAAGGGAAAGAGCTGCCTTGCAAGCTGCCGGGAGTCTGCTTCCCTGCCTGTATGTTTCTATTTTAGAAGCCTGACCCACCTCAAATACGAAGATATTCTTTGTTAAATACGAACAAGGTATCAGCCCACTATTACCTGGAAGCTGCTGCTTTGTGTTCCTTGATGAACAAGCAGCATTGATCGTTATCTATGTTTCAAGACTGCCCCAGAAGCAGACAAATTCTCCAGAGAGAAAGATTCTGTTTTCATGTTAGCACTCGTGGAAGTAAACAAGCAAACGGAAAGAAATGCAGAATTTTTATTATTTCTAGACAGCAGTTCTGTTTTTGTAGGCTGTTTTTAAAAAAAAAAAAAAAAAAAAAAGGCAAGCAAGCCTTAACATGTTTCTTCTTGGTCTAAGTGAAAACACACATGCAAAATGAGATCAGAACTAAGCCTGTCATTGGTATTCCTCCATCCAAAAGCTGACCAGATTGAAGCCTGAAAATTACGTCTTCATAAAGTAGCATTTTCCAAACCTGCCAATTCCCACTACTTCAAATGACAGCAGCTTTGACAAAGAAAATGCTATTCTGCTTTCCTAGTAGGCAGAGCTACTGCCAAGAATTAAAAGAAACCTTCTTTCTTAAACTAAACCCGTCTAGGTTCCTCGCTGTTTGTCTGGAACCTGAAGGGAATGCAAAGAGAACATGGGCGAGGAGTAAGAGCGCTACTTTTTACTGGTTTTTTCTTTCATTTTTTTTCCTGACATCAAGGAAATAGCTGTAGGTACAAAATATATATGGACTGATTCTTAGAGGGTCCACCTGCCCAAGACCAGTGCAAGGCAAGCTAATTTACTCCTCATTTTTTGGGTGTGTTTTTCTTTTTAAACACAGTAACTTTTCATCTGAATTTCAGCCTGCAAAGCTAATGTGCATGCTCAACTGCTGAATAACCCATGGATTCAAGTGTCCCTAAATACACAGTGAAAAAAATGGATTACCCATTAGGATGAAATAATATACACAAGCCCCTAAATACATATGTACACTGTAATACATGTTTTAAATAGTCTCTGTATGTGAATTTAAATGATAATATGCATGCTAAAAAGTTTCAAAAGACATCTTTACAAAGGAGCCATTACCACTGTGTAAATAATACATCATTTAAAATAAATTCTCTGAACTCCCATGAAAGGTTCTTTTTTGGTCAACATAAAAAGAATAAAAGAAACGAACACATATATAAAATACAAATGGCATTATGGGTTCAGTTTAAATTCATAAGAGCGCACATGTGAGGGGAGGGAATTGTTTCGTTCCTAACACAGCCTATTTCATATTCCTTTACTTTTGCCCAGAAATCTTGCAAAAAATAAAGGTCCCGATGGATTAATAAAGTGATGATTTACAGTCTTTGCAAATTGCAACCTCTTGCCAATTTTCCAGTGGACACCTTAAGAATTTTCATATACATCCACTGCTCTACAGCACACACAACCTTGCTTTTCTTAATCAACTTTCATGGACCCTTGATAATTATCCACAGATTCTAGACCAAAAAGGCTAGAACCTTCCTTCCAGACGTTAGACAGCGCTGCATAGAAGAATCCCCATCACTGCCTGGTAAAAACACAAACCAGTGCTTTGGAGGAAGCAAGCTTTGATCAAGAAGGCTTGGGAAGGTGCGATGGTTGAGAGACCAGTTTTAGGAGGATGAAACAGCTATGCAAAACTGGAAAGTCTTAAACATGAATGATCAGGTTTTACAACTTTTTAAACTCCAATTTTCAATGAAGTCTGTTTGGCGTACACACTTTTGGCAAGTCTAATAATATATAGATATACTATTATATACATATGTAAATAATATACTAGAATTTTCTAGTAAAACTTACATTACTGAGCACTGAGTAACAAGGTGCTTTATAGTGATACTGCAACATACACAACCGAATTCACACATGGATCCCATGGAGTTTACACCACTAAATTCACCAATATACTTAAAGCCGTATAACTAATCTACAGCCAAGGCCCAAAGGAATCAGGCACCTAACTTCCTTTTCAGAAATATTCATATGCCTCATTTGTAGGTACTGTTCTGAAAACCCTAGATCTAAATTCTTTCTTATCACATTTCATTGCCGAAAAGCAAACATGCTGTTAAGTATCCCTAGCACATTTACATTTGAAGGCATACCTTCATATGCTAATTCCTACACACATATTCAGCACAATGATATGCCATCAAGTACACCAATATGACAAAATCATAGCTCTGCACTGAATACATGCAGGAAAGGGAAAATCCACTTTCATTCACTCTGCAGCAAGTGGCTGAAATAATTTCGATCACTAGGGGTGACAGACATAGGAGCTCAGTTACAGATACACAGCTCTAGTGCCACTGAAATGGGAATATGTTTCCTTTTGTTGTTTTCTATCATGACACATAGCAAGCCCTTCTCTCCTGACCTGGCCTTCTCCCACACAGCCCAGTCCTTCCCTCTTCTTCCAAATAGGCAAGAAAAAAAATCAGGTTTCTCCCTTTCAGGGACAAGAGATGGACGAAAACAGTGCCCTGGGGGAAAGAAGTAGACGGAGCTGTTTGAACATGATCCTGCCCAGCTCAGCTCTCTGCATTAGAGGAACTTCTGCAGGGTTCAAAACTTCAGGACTGGCCCCAGGATCCCGACACAACCCCAACCAGAAGTCGCATGTGCTTTTCCAAGTCAAGATGTCACTTGCCTGGACACATGTCTGTGCCAGCTGTTCCTGCTGAAAGCTTACGCCTGCAACTGTTTTGCTTCATTTTCCTGGCTGCTCTCGTTAGTTTTTGATTCTGCCTTTCCAAAAGTGGTTTAAAGGAGAATAAAACCAATGAAAGCACACAAGAGCTAGTATACCTTCCTCCAAGTGAAGCTAAAGAGTGAAGGCACAAACCCTTTATTCTAAGCAGTCCCTATCACAATCTGCACTTTAAAATTTTTAAGATACATGTCAAGTCTTGCTTATGCAGTGTAACTCCAGCCTATGCCCTGCACCCTCCGCTTGCTGTCAACACCCGCATGTCCCACTCCCTCCTTTACTCTCCCAGAAGTTACTCCCATTTCCCATCGGTTTAGGGGGGAAGCAGGGGAGCCGCACCCGACCCAGAGTCAGCATTAGCTGCCAAGTGCTCCCCGAAAGGCTCCAGCACCCGAGAGCTGGGTGGGCAGACAGCAGAACCCAGCCCACTAATAAAGGCCTTATTTACATGGCTAACCAAGGATGCCTTGCATGCTGCACAGGCGAGACAGATTCATCTAAACCACATATTAATATCATTTGGCCTAATATTTAGCAATTGATTTTTTTTTTTAAAGTTGACCTAGCTTCAGTCCTCAGCCAGAGGAAGCCCTGTGTTCTCAAAAGGCAATGCTAAAAAGAAAAAAAACAACAAAAAACACACCCAAAGACCCAGTGAATTTGGAGCGTGACAATAGGAAAAACTGATGCATAGCGTCTGCTCTGCAAATTGTTTTCCACATGACATTTCCCCTCACCCCTCCCTGAAGACTCCCATTCAGTCGGCTGCTATTTGGGTTACTGGAGAAGCCAGGAGCCCCATTCAAGGATGGTCCCCGCCGTGCTCTCTGCCAAGTGGCCAGGATGACGCAGCCGTCTGGGCTTCTGCAACCAGCCCTCCGACACAGGGGACAGAGCCACGCAACTTTGAAAAATACTTTTTTCATAAAAAGCACATATTTACATCCCTAAGCAAACTCTTTAAAAGAATATATTTGCCCACACAGTGCTGCTGAGAGGCACACAAGAAAGCGATTTTAAGAGCTCTTTAAACTGGAATGTAGATGTATCAAAGGTGAGCTCGGATTTTGGATTCAATAAGCTATTGCTCCACTCTTCGCTCTTGATAGTTTGGCCTGAAACAATCCCAGGCAATTCTTCTAAGCTGAGCCCGATTACTTATGACATATTGCTTCAAACTGATTAAGGTTGAGGAAACTCAGAGCTTCACTTAGGGCTCATTCCAGAGAGCAACAGTCAGCTTGTGAAGACAATATTTTTCTGGGCTTTGGTTTAGATGCATTTGCCAAGTTCTTCATTAGCACACATCGGGGGGGGGGGGGGGGGGGGGGAGGAAGAGCATCCTCTTCATCTTTGGTGTTTCTGCTGGTGTTTCTGGAACAAGCTGCTTACCTAGCCTAAGCAGAAAGGCTAAAACTGCTGAATGAAGACAGCACAAGGCCTCTGCAACACAGAAGACAAATTTTGAACTGTCAGTGCCAGTACTAGCATGGAAAAAGTGAAACCTCTCTTAGGAGTGAAAAGGGCAAATGCAGAACAAACAATTACAAATGAGGTTAAAAAGTAAAAGGAAAAACAGACGCCATAAACCTTCACCTACGTTATGTCACAAGCTTCAGCAATATTTTTTCCATTTCAAACCAACCTAACTTTATTTATAAACAAAATTCTAATATACATCATTCATATCCTAGACACTAACACATGTGCATCTAATACTGTGACACCTCAAAATACAAAAGTTGATTCTTTTGCTAAAGTGACATTCCCCAGGAAATTCACATTTTAATCAGGTTCTCTTTTCTTTCTTTTGCTATTATTCAAGTGTAATAACAAACTTGTGTAATTTAACCTAAAAAAAAAAAAACCCAACAAAAATTTGGTAAATGAACTGAAAAAAATTATTAAAGGGATTTCTAAATCCCTGTTTAATGAAGCATAATAGATTGGGTTGTTTCTGGGGGTTTTTTTTGTAAGGTAAGAATGAGTTTTGCTTTTTATAGTTTTTCTATTGTTTCTATAATTTTTAATACAGCAAAGCTTTGCACAGAAAATTCAGACTCCTACAGCATTAAATTAGAACTTACCCTGATTAAAACTTGAAGTGCATGGGCCTCACTTCCTCTCACTGCGCACCTCCAGGACACACCTGGGTCTGCCTGGCCTGTAGCCTCCCAAGAGGTGGGTGAGAACAGCAGGATGACCCCTCTGAGCCCTCTCTCAGCCCTGAAAAATCCTTATTCCCTCCCTCTATCTTAGTACAGTCCTCCAATTAATGTCTTTGCAGGCAGATCAGAAGGAAAGAGTTATCTGAAGACATCAAGCATATAAGAAAAATTCTGTAAGAGGGAAGAACAGTCTCATACCTAAAAGACCTTAGAGAATGCCATACGGCCACCCCTGAAATCAGTTTGGTCACCAGTTTTCATTAAGAGATGATGCTAACCTGCAGCACTTCAGCTAAAATGTGATTCCTGCTGCAACTCTAGATATGTGTACATATTGCAATTGTGAAATTACTGGGGTGGGGAGGGGGGAAGGGAAGTTGCCCACTGTCACACATCTTTCTACAAGCAGTATTATTTAAAAAATAATTTTAAAAAAATCATACTTTAAATATTACATACTTTTATTATGCAAAACTCAAGACAGTTTCTGCAGCCAGAACTGGTGAGTTGATAAAATTAATAAATCATGAATAGGCTGAATTTCCAGCCTACAAGAGAAAAAATGTATTATTCACATTTTCCACGAAGACAGGAATTTGCCACCTTTCCTCTCCAACAATTTTGACTTCTATTCAGCATTGGAAAAAGTCTCACTCCATATCCTACTGTCAGTCTTGGGTACTAAAAATTAACTTGCTGGTTTTGCTTTCTTACAGCAAGCGTTTCAATGAATGCTTCCCTCTTTTGAGATGGAAAGCACATAAGAAATTCACTTGATTCAAAGCTTGTCTTGTGCTGCTTTTCTTTATCCCTAGAGTAACGTATTGGTTTTTTAAGCAAAGCAAACAGAGGATTTAGTAGAATACAATTTCTTTTGTTTTATTGCTCCATTAATTTTATTTATGTTCAAATATGTTGCTTTTATCAATTTGGTATGGAGGAGAGAGATGCATCAGGAGGAAGAAACATGATTGTACTTCAAAATGAGGCACTGGGCAGAACAGGAGCAGGAGATGCCTGAACCACCTAAGATGATCAGTTATACTAATACAATGCGTTTTTGATAGGTAGCAATTACAGGGTAATAGATAGTCCAAGCATTACTCGGAAGTCTACTGCAACCATACGTTTAGAACTGTGCCTTTACGTTCCTTCCTGCAGATATACGTGCAAGCTGTCATTATTTAAGAAGAGAAAAAAAATATGTATTTTGGATTTTCTAGTCTATGTCTCTTGAAAGTCTGCCACAGCAGCAAAGATGACTGGTTTCCCCAGATTTCTTTCTTTATAGTGTTACTTTTTGATCACTCAACTGTGCCTTGGTCAGCAAAACAATAAATACTCTTCTCTTAAGGAACTGTAACAATGATAACACCTTGCCAAAACCTAATTAAATACTAACTAAAAAAATTCCAGAATGAAACAGATTCTCTTGCTAACTGAACCCGCTACACAGTACACTTCTGGGTTAACATGCTGCCATAGTTTTTTTTTTTTTTCTTACGTGATACAAAGCACAAGTTGTTTTTTAAGGCAGCATCCTTGACAGCATGAATTGGATAGAAAAGAAGAAAAAGCAAAGCACCTAGCTACAAGAAATGAATGATGCTGGAGCCCCTGCAAAACACCTTTCCTAATGACAAGATATTACTGCACAGGTTAATGAAAACCAAATACCAATTTAACATGCTAACCTTTGAGCAAATTGAGTTCAACTAATCAAGAGCCCTCCAAAAGGGTATTTTGAACTAAGAGAAAAGACTGGAAAAATCATTTACGTAAGATGGCTGGTAATGGTGCACTTAATGGCATTGGTGATAGGGAATTGTACTAAGGATATGAACACATCATGTACAACCTATTCCCCAAAGCATTTAATAGGATGTCTCCAAAGAGCCCAATTCTACCCACTGGTAGTGAAGCACGATTCCCATTAACAACCAAGGCAGTAACAGACTCTTCCTCAGGACACCCCTCCCACAGAACTTTAAACAGAAATAATATCTACCATCCAAACCCAGACTGGACAACTTCATTACATAAAGAGCTCTCTACATCAATTTTGATAACTAAAGGACAGTCCGCCTCTGGATCAGATCATGCATTTTCCCCCTCTGAACTCCTCCGGCAGAGAAGAATATTTATTACCCACGATCTGCTATTTCTTTATGGACTCTGTAGGAGGATGACACACCAATCTCTGAGTACCTCTGCCTGAAGACTAGTGCATAAATAAATCCTTACACACTTCTTTTTAAAAGACTACCCTGGCAAATATACTTAGAAAAAATCCTGAGTTTGTGCAGGTACACATGCAAGGCTGTGTACATACCTGCCCTCACCTTGTCCCAAGCACCAACAGAAGCTGTATTTTTTATGTCCATTTAGCATGGCTCAAGTGCAAGAAAACAAATCTCCTTCATCCCTCTCTAAAATTGAAGGCACTGCAATTCTTAGAAATTTATCCAGACAGCTAAATGAAAGGTGGTATTATCCTACGTAACAAAAAAGTCTAACTCCCATAAAGGTGAAAATATGCAACTGGCTTTCCACCCCCTACATGCACACACAGGAATGGCACTAAGGTTTTTCCTCTGTTGTTTCCTTCCTGCCCCCACCAAATCCCATAGCCCCCCAAAACAGGTTTGAAAGTCTGCCTTCCACCACCACCTCCACATACTCTGAAGATTACTGGCAACAATTCAGCAGTCCCCAGCTAAGCACCACACCTGTGATTTATCACTTACCACTCGCACTGTGGCAACTGCGAACTACGTACCCTTGTTTGTCAAACAAAACAGCATCAAATTACATGGCTGGGAATGTGTCCAGCATCTCATAACATGTCCAGGTCTTAATAGATGCAAGATGTTAACATTACAATAAAATCGGGGCACATCATCTTTAGGAAATCCATTTTAGAAGAAAATTATCTGTGATAATATCAGGTAACACAGCCCTTAGACCAGCCTTTTTGAGGACGACAGAGGAGCAGGCATTTCTCCCCTGAAGATTTCTAATATAGCAGGGAATAGCTGGCAACTAACAAATGCTTGCTTTGGCAAAGCATATAACACTGCTGGTTTGTGTATTTGCAAATATTTTCAAACTCCTTAAAAATAACCTAACACACCAGGCACCTTTGGCTTTACTAGCACATCAGTGTTTTCTTCAAGCACTCTTAGTCTAGCCAGTAACTGCCTAGTGGAAAGACAACGAGATTGCCACCTAAATGAACATTCAAACAAGATTATTACTGGAAATAATCTGTACAAATATAAGGGAGGCAACTGTAATTGAGCACATTCAGTAAGACAATATGAGGCCTTTACCCAGGAAAGCATCAGTGAACAATGGGCCCTAAACCTACAACAAAAGCACTTCAGAAGCTCCACCCAAGAGGCACGGTGACCATGCTTTCAGTGACGCTCCTAGCTAGGGTTTGCGCTCACTGCATTTTAAGCCTTTGATAAATTGGATTTTTTTATTTTTAAAATGTCATCTGCTGACTTTCACTTTGGAGAAGTACTAAACTATTATAACAGCCACCTAATGGATGCACTTTAGTGCTTTCTTGAATTAAAGAAAGATATCCAGAAAAGAGTCATCAAAAAAGATGCTAGTCACAGGTACATTAAACTACTTAAATCTCCTACTTACATTTCAGTATATCACACTGTAATTTTATGAGTCAGATACCCTCCTCCCTTTCAGTTCAGCTAAAGTTTAAGTAGTGTGATCCTTGCTGGCTGCAGTGAAAGCACTAACCTAAGATTTTTGGCTAACAGCTGCCCTTCAATCCTTTCATTCTTCTCTTCATTTCTCATTCCTGTTTCACTGTCTGAACAATAAGAAACACATTATGAATCTAAAGTTTTCCAGTACTGGGAACCCTTATATTCATTTGGAAAAAAGATCCCATGGAAATGTGCCTACAGTTAATAAAAGACCCAAACCTTTTGTGAAACTATACTTTGCAATTAAGGGATTCCATAATTAGAACATAATTACTCAGCCATATAATGTGTCAAATTATGGAGAATGATTATTTGTTAAACTACAGATAAAGGGAAGAATGAATAAATCTGGAGCCTTGAAAGTCCTTCCCCTTAGCATTCTTCTAACACTTTGGAGACCATCTCTGTATCCAGTACTAGTTTACATGCACAATTGCTGTGATAAAACTTTTACACTATATACATAGCATAAATCCCAGTAGTAAATAATTCAGTACAAGAAACGGCTGCAAAGAGGGACAGCTGGTGCTGACAACGCTATCAGCATCTTTGCTACTACAAGTAGCAGTCAGTTATGAGTGGAATAAGATTATGAAGAAGACAACACAAATTCCAGGTTAAGCTTCGAGTTGTTAAGGGATTTCACTTACTACTTGAATAAGAGCCAGCATCCTTTAAAGTAGTGTTCAAAGTGAAACTACCTGTCTTCAAAATAGACTCAGAAGGTCTTTGCATACAAATTCAAAGCATGCTAACAGAACACCTAAAACATGCAGAGAAAGACAACACCCCTCTTTGTTTGGTGTAAATCCTAAAACTCAGTTATTCCAGAGAATATAATTTGACTAACGCATTCAGTCGAACCTACCTTATAATACATGGAAGAGTACAACAGAGGGTAGGAACCCACATAGGCAACCTTGGTGCCCTGCCAAGCAGGCAGCCCTGTTGGAGTCAGTACCACAGACACCTCCTGAACCAGCACAACAGCAGCTTGAACTAAAAGCCGCTGCCTGCCCTCAAAGTCGCAACAGGCCTCAGCAGAGCGATGACATACAGGAAAGCTCAGCAGAAACAATAAGGAATGATAAGAACAACCTTTAAAAACAGTCCCAGAGGAAGCACTTACTTCAAATTAAAAGCCATGCACGGTCTCTCTGGCACATGGATTAAATCATCACCTATAAGTTGTTCTGCTTTTCCAGTTCACGGATTTCACCCCATAAAAGAACCTTCCCACCTGTACATCTAGAATTAAGAGCTTTTATTGGACTTCCTTGCAAGTGCACCTTGATTTTTTTCCTACCCCCCAAAGCTCATTAAGTCACAAAAAGAAACCGTCAGTTTTGCTACTTGATCATGCAACACTCAATGCTTTTCCTTACCCACTAGAACACAGAGTCACCAAGAGTTCTTGCAACTACAAACAAAATCAGACCTCAGGTCACCTGCTTTTCTCTGCCCCTTCATTACACAACAGTACAATTCTTGCCTCAATACAACTTCAGCAATGCACAAGCCATCCATAAATTGAAGAGTGACCTATAAGAATAGCATTATTATTCTGTAGGCATAGATAAAAATCAAGAAAGGAATTAGGTAAACTACACTGAGAACTTAGCTAGTGATAAATTAGGGATCCACCATCTTAATTAGTACCAATAATTACATTCTCTTTCAAAGAAACTGAGGTGTAAGAGAGACTAATGTCATCTTTTCCTGCACAATAATATAATATTGATTTTTTTAAAACAAAAGAAAGCACACTGACCAAGTCAGAAGATGAATTATGGCCATTTTAGAGGCCCTGAATGTAACATCGGGCCACACTGCTCACATTGTAGCAAATTTAAATAAAGATAAATCCAGTCAATGTAATCTTTTAACTGAGGTATGAGATTGGGAATCAATGGAAAAGGGTCCCACTCTCAGCACCTGACCCAGATGCCTAATAGCAATATTTATCTCGCTTAAAGAGGCGCTGAACAAAACAAAAACATTATGTAAAATACTATGTACCTCAAATATAAAGTTTTATTAATATCACGGCTTTAAAAGACATTGATTCATCAGTATTTACTTTTTAGATATTATACTGACATTTTAAATTTGGCAAAACCTACGACAAACTCCCCAAAAATCCAAATTTGCATTATCAAAACATCAATCTAACAGTGATACAAAGTTTCAAAGACATATTCAAAGTGAGTAAATAATAACTCACTTGTGCAATAAACGTCCAAACTAGCCAGAAGAAAACAAAAACAAAAGAAAAACCACTGAAAGCAGAAGAGCTCCACTCTTAAATTACTATCACAGGAATGAAAATCTGCTGGTGTAGTATCCATTAGTCACTCAGCTTCCACGGTACCATTGTGGACTGACTCACAGTCGCCTTCTTGAAGTCAACAGCTGTAGGGCAATCCCCTACCCAAGGGGCTCGGGGGACAGGAGTAGTTTTGCCGTTCCTTACAGACCCCATGCACCACTGGAGTCACACAGCCAGAGCCCTACAGCTGTACAAAAAGGTGCGTTAAACCTTCATTGCTATGGCAAAGTAAAAGCAATTTACAAAAAAGTTAAATTTAAAAGCATTTTTTTAATCTCATGCTAAGGAGGCATTTCACTGCTGCTGTGGTGACCATTGTCATCTTTCCACACTTGAGACCACCAGCAGACCCAGAACCACTAAAGGTTTGCTTCAAAACCACAGATTCCTGTTTTCAGAAAAGAATCGCATCTCCAATACTTACGAACAGCATGGGGCATGTTATAAAATGCTGAATAGCTTTCCAGTTCTTTCTAAAGGACCTTAGAAAATTCATGTATCCAGGGCCATAAAAATGCACTTCTCATCATTCTGGTTAGAACATCATCAAAATTCCATTTGCCTTTTTATAAGCCCAATTAGCCCCCAGATCCCTCTAATGACTCTCGCTTTTTCTGGTCGGTGTCAGAAATCATTATATTTAAACTTGATGCATTTCAGAAGGAAACCAGAATGGCTGAATTTTTGTATTTATTAATACTGAATAAAGACATCAGTACCTCAAGAAGCACATAGTTATCTATCTGTTATCTTTATGCAGAAAGCATGTCTCCACTAAACGAGAAGCGTGTATATGATCAACTAAATTGCTCCTGAAACTCACATGACATTTAGATATTTTACTTAATGTGAGAAAAGCAGCGCTACAAGCTAAAACAGTTAAATGTCTATTACACAACTTGTGCCATAATACAGTATCAAATTCAACAGCACTGAGCACACCATCCAAGCTTGATTTATTGCAGCTAATTGCTAATTAGGGTTATTTTTGAAGCACTGCTGTTTGCATTGCACCAGATTTGCACTTGGGGAGAAAACAGGATTTACAAGGTCAGAATGAAGTTTAAACATTTGTATACAGACTGCTTCACTCCCCTCACTATTGCTAAGAGGTCTTAGCAATCTGAAGACAACAGTATTTACACATTTGATGTTATTAAAACCGGGCACTCCCAACTTCATATAAAGCAGTTATTAACATGCAAAAATTCAAAGTAGGATTGCAATAGTTACCCAGACAACTTTCTAATTAAATAATGGCAGTAATATCACTATGCTTCCATGTACTACATTAAAAATTGAAGAGTGCCTCACTAATAATGCATTGGTCATTTGCATAATCTAAAGACCCTGGCTGCCAGTATTGGCTATGGACCGTCACATTGTTAACCACCAACACGCACATCCCGCATGCCCTTCTGTGGCCAGCGATTACAAAGACGAACACGTCAGTAATTCATGGGGGCTCCTGTTTCAAGCTCCTGCCTATTAAGACCCATTTAAGCATTGTTAGTAGTAGGATGATCCTTAAGATCAAAACTTGGCTGTTTCTTTCAGAAATCAAACCCCACTGTAGACTATCCCAAATTTTAGCATCAATCTTCTCATTCCCCTAACAGATTTCTGTCTAGTGTTTTAGGCACTATGGCAGCATGTCTGCAACCAAAATACCATCACACTAACTAGAGCCCAAGCAATCAGCCTGTTGTGCTGGATTCCGTGGTGCCTCTGTGATGCCTCTGCCAATACCTAACACAGCTATATCCATCTGTACTGCAGGTGAGCTATCCTGAGGCAAGGTATAAAGAAGGGAAGAGGACTAATCCACCTTCCAAAATTCAACTACAGCTGTCAGTAACTATAAAAGTAGACTGTCAGAGTGCTGCTAAACATAATCCCTTCAAAAACAAAGCTTCAGTTTGGTTAGACCGGATACAGGACACTAACATGCAGGCTGTACAGAATTAACTGACTATAGCAAGAAAGTATGAAGGCTGAGTGACCTCTAATCAAGAAAACATGATGTGCCCAGACTTACCAAAGGTTCCTCTTGAATTATTATCTCAGTTCAGATTTATTTTTATGATTTGCTATAACTCTTTCCAAATCTTCTCTAATCATTAGCTGTATCAGCAGTATGAGAGCCATATGAAAGATAGCGCACTGTTATTTTTAATTTCAAGAGACCAATTGCATTTCCAAATATACTGCTAGCATAATCCAGTCAGGCTGTGGTTTCATAAATCCAGAGAGTTTTCTTGGCATATTATCCCAGCGATGAAGACAGCTAGTACAAAACCTCAGGGGAGTGGGGATTCACAGCTTTGACTTCATGAACTGTAGCACAGGGTCATGCTTAAACGTTAAAAGAAGAAACAAAAATGTGGTTCTTTCTATGCCTGCCCAAGGAGACGGTTCAGAGAACTTGCTTTTGGTAGGAATGAAGAACTTGAGCCTTTCCCATGTCCCTAGAAATATATTTGTATTTTGGAAGCTTGCAGGAGCCTGAATGAAGGAGCTCCCAAAGTGGAGTGCTATGGAAACAGGACAAAGACACTTTTCCAGCCGCAAAGCATGTACACTACAGCATTGGCTCTTCCCTCAGTGTGGGCACATGGTTCCCAATTGTGTCTTAATGGAAAATATATTTGCATCAGTAGAAGGCTGCTTACCGACCAGCTGTTCCTTCCTGTCCTCTGCTTTGTTTTTAAAGGAAAGCCGCACTTCTCCTTCCTATCCTCCCCCACCAGACTTCTACAAGTACAAAAGGACTGCAGCACATGCCAAGGGTCAGACCTCTTCAGCACTAGTTGACAGGAAAGGGCTGGATGCCACAAGAATTGGTGTTTTCCTCTGTATTACACCACATATAATGCAGATACGTTGCTATTCTGAATAATCCTCCCCAGTCAACACATGCTGTCAGAAAGTCTCTGCAATACAGCAAATTTGGCCTCCACACTATTCACGAGATGTTTTGCCTCAGTAGCTTCAGCTATTTCAAATGTTGATCAGGAGCTCAAGGCACAGAGATCCACAAGCAGCTCCACAACGGGCCAACCCCCATGCTCAGTCTCCACCATAACCATGCTGCCCTGCGATGGCTTTGGATAAGCAGCCACTGGCGGGAGCTCCAGTCCAATCCTCCCCCTGAAACGCAGAGCACGGGTTCAGCCAACTCACTACACGGAGAAGACTGACTCAGTGGATTACATGTGACCTCAGGATCTCTCAGGAACAGTGTCTTTGAGGAAGTACTGGGAGGTGGGATGGGTAGAGAAATACATTGTAGGAAATATTCTCTTGACTCAAGGAAAAAAATACAGCTCTGTTTGAAACTTCTGAGTTTCAATGAGCTCTTAAACTCATTCACTTTTGCTTATTCCACCCTGCTATCATGCACTGTTTTACCACTGCAAATATTGTCCTTGACACAGGCTGCACATATTCAGCGTGGACCTTTTTTAAAATCTTGCGGGCATTGCTACAACATAAATGTTCGGACTCAGAGCAATTACATCTGATTGCACTAATGAGACAAGCATGCCATTTCTGTACTCTATATATACATTATACACAAATTTCATTTAACAAGTATCTTGGCTGTGATGTAAACCCATCCCTACTTAATTTATGTTTGCACACATTTGGACTGAAAATTAAAATTAATAGAAAGCTAAAATAAATAAAAGAGCTCCTGCTGCTCCATGTGAACATTCAAGAAAGCCAAGAGCACAAACACTTCATTCCCCCATAACCCAAGCACAGAGTTTGCTGATTCCCAATTACTAAACAGCCCTGTCAGATACGATGGATTGACCTGGTGCAGGGGGGGTGACGCAAGGGGTGCAGAGAATAGAGGAATTTTCTCCATTCATCGGACAGTCTTCCCCTCTCCGTACAGAGTGGGGACTAATGCACGTAAATCCCTGGTTCATCAAGAAGTGAATAGACCTTTTGTTGCAGTCTATTACAGTTATAAAGATTCTGGCCACGCTTCCCTTACCACCACCATCCCCTCCACCAAAATGAAAGGTAGAGCTTAAAAACACAGAAACAGATCAGGATTCAAAACACACTGGAACAGCCCGGCTGCACCAAGAAGAAAAACAAAAAAAATCTGCCAGTCCCCTTTTCAGGGCCTTACGACACCACTTTTGAGAAGTTTTGCTCAGGCAGCTGACATCCAGTTTTCGTCTTCTACTGCAGATGTGAGGCTTTCCTGCACAATAGGCGCCTGCAGCCCTGGCTCTCTTCCAGGTCCCACTGTGTGACAGTAACAAAAGGAGAAGCTGGAAGCCCTCAGCTACAGCACAGCTCTAAATGATTTAGTGACCACGGCGTCCAGACCTTGGCAGCAGCTGCTGCTTTAAAGGGACATTACCCAAGGAGTCAGTAAACCACAGAGGCAGGCATTTTTTCACACTGGATTTGAAAAGTTCTGTTCAAAATTGAAATGGTCCTGCCACATTTCTTTAAAAACCCAAGGCAGAGAGTGGGGAGATGGGAGGGAACAGGACAGACAGGGATTGTCATCAGAAGCTGTTAGTGCAATACCACAAAGCCTAGAAGACCATCTACTATAATATCCTCCACTTAAGGATTTCAAGGCACTCTGCAAGCATTAGTGACAGCAACCTTCCACCTCCATAGCCACGTGTTATTTTCACTTTAGAGTCAGATAAATAAAGCCCTGAAATTAAACCAGCCACTAGTGACCAGGACAACTTAAACCCAGGATGACACTACGTGGACACCTTTTCTCCTAAGTGTATGGTAAAAATTACCTCTTCACACATTAACATCACATCATGTTATGAATTTCCATTTTCTTCAGTGCACAATTGTATACCACCACAATGCTACAAAAGGGCTTTTGCAGAGGATTTTACACTGAACGCTCTCTCTAGCTTGTGACGGGGAGATATTTATGAGCACTAGCATGCTCAGCATTGGACATCAATACATACCATACCTTAATGCATACTGCTTTTGGAGAAGCATATTGTCAGTACCCTGCCTAACTCCACAGCAGTTTTTGAGCACCTGTTCCAGAAAGTTATGGGCTAGAAGAGCTGGATTGTTTCTACACAGTACAAGATCCAAACAAATCCACAAATCCCTTCAAACCCCATGAGATATTTTACTTCCTCTCCAAGCTGCAGAATAGCTGTGCTTTTGCTAAAAAAACTCACATGTATCAGAGGATTAATGAACCAAGCTAGTGCAATCTTCCAAAAAAACCCCAGTGAACAAGGACTGCCTTCGCTCAGCATTCAAGCCCTTCTGCCCACTATTTTTTTCCTACCTTCTGATAACACACACGGTTGAGGCCCTGACACAAAATGTGTCCTTGTTTAGTTCTGCAGACAGCATGTCCTGCCACCTTCTTTGTTTGAAGCCTCCTACAGCCACCCTGGGTACAGTCACACTATCTTCATGATCAAGGGCTGCATCGCAGCTCCAAACCTCTCAGTGGTCAGTGGTGCTCCAAAAACAGGTGAACTCAGCTCCCCTGCTTCAAACTGCCACAGTCTGCACCATAAGTACTGCCTATGGGAACCCTGCGGGCAAATGGAGGGCAAGCAATTGGCCAAAAAAATCACCAAGTGTCTGGTTGCAAAGAGGAGTCAGTAGCCAGCTGTGCTAAGTCACACCAATAACTTAGTGCAAGAAATAAACATGTCAATTCAAGTAAAAAAGAAGATTTACATGAACAGTAACTACTGTGCAGCAAATACTCAAAATAATTTCTGTCAACAGAGCACTAATTAAGACAGATAAACACTCATTTCACTAATCTTCCTCCTCCTCCTCCCTCCAGAGTAATTTAGTTGCCCACAGGGAAAAAACGTACAAGAGGCAGCTGATGAAGGAGACATATCAAAAAGGTGCACGTATTTCTATATGCCACAAGCAGGTAACACAGCACTGCTAGAGCTCTGTTGGAAGGGAGAAAAGTACAATTTGATATTTCTCTGTGGAGTCTGAAAGTAATTTTAAAAGGACATTTTAAAGCCATCCTTCACCACCTGCAGTCAAGTGGTCATTATAAAAAAAAGCACTGTAATCAAAGTGCCCACTAATTGCTGAGAAACACTATTAATCCACTAAGCAGCACTGCTCCATCCATTCACTCTGCAGCCATCCCAAGCAACTAAAACAAAGCCAGGCTCATTCGGCTGGATTTTCAGCTCCTGTGTGAGCAGTGATGGTGAGAGGAGGCAAGGAATGTAAAGATGTTACTGTGTTAAACCACAAATAACAACAGATTTAACCGGGACCCAGGACAGCTCACATGGTTACCACCTTTGGCCAGCTGCCTTGCCCCAGATTTTGGGCTTGCCTGCTGCGATAGCAATGCACGAACAGGGTTCAGGTCTGAGTTCTGGCAGTTTTCAGTCCACTATATTAAAGTGGTGTCTCTTTCAATGACTTTAATATGCAGGGAAGGAAGACAAGCAGGAGCTGTTACATGTTCTGTTGGACCTTTCCTGCTCAGAACAGTGGGGAGGCAGGGAGAAAACGCCTTTGCAAAACATATGGTTTGAGCAAGTAGGGGCAATAAGTGCTTTGCTCTACCAGCATGCTGCTACACACAAGAAGACATCAGTGAGAGGTGGGCAGCACAGTAGCATATCTGGTACCAGGAAATGTTGTGTAATGTCAAACACACAGAACAAAAGAATGATTTCCTACTCCCCCAATGGAGTATGTCATATCTAGCCTTACATTACTTTCTAAAACACAACGGCTGCCTGATCAACCCAAACATAGACTTGGTAGGATTGGAGATATTTTTTCCACCTCACTGAAACAAAGCTCAGGTAAATGGGAACAGCTAGCCCAGGTTTCTGTAGCACCAAGCTGGAAATCAGAAATCAATGTATCTTACAGCCTCCGGCTCGCCAGAAGCATCAGGAATTTAAACTACTAAGAGCTGGAATCAGGGAAGGGGGAGGGAAAGGAGAGGGATTCACAGCATTTGTTAGGCAGTAATTCGTCTTTTAGCAGTCCTGGATGTGGTGCTGACTGACCGTGTTAAAAGGGTGCTCCCCTAAGCTGGAGAAGCACTGACCCTTAGGAACAGGGCAAGAAATCAAGAGCAAGGAAAAAATAAACAACCAAGAAGAGAAACAGCAATTCTTCCTTGCTAAAGGAAGTAATTTTTTTGTTGCATAGGTGCCCGTGACTTCAGGTGACCGATCTGGGTGAGGATCTGGTCTGATGCCCTCAAGTGGCAGTGCTTTCAACAGTGCTAACAGCAGAAGTTGCTCCCCGCAACACACGGACCAGATCTCCCAGTTGTTCAAATGGGCTGGGGCTGTGCCAGGAAACACTGCAGACGGTTTAGGTCAGGGACGCTGCCTGTCTGCTGCCAGCCGCCACTGCTGTTTAACGGGTAGCGTGGAAGAGCAGAGCCATCGTGGGGATTCCTGCGCAACATGGGGCAAGAGACAGGTTTACCTACAATAATTTCACAGCATTCTCTCGCTCCATTTCCCGGTTGTTTTCCAGGTCCATTTTGTTATGCTGTAAAAGCATTACGTGCCTGTGATCACGGTGACAAGACATACCATGATGATAGTGCAGCTAAAGGCAGCAGGCTCTGCAAAAACAAGCAGACAGGTCTGCTTTGTTCTCAGCAGTCAGTTCCAGAGTCCAAGCTACCAAGAGACAAAACAGGGTTTTCCAGGGACAGAGGCCCGGGTGCCAGGTATCCCATGTATTGCCGCTGGCTCGTTACACGGTAGGAGACAAGTCACTATCTGCTTTGCACCACATTTACCCTTGTTTTGCAAATGCAAAACGCGTCCTGAGGCCCTTCATGTTTACATGGAGAAAGATAGCAAAGGCTCGTTTCAAAAGACTGTCAGGTCTTTCGGTAGAAGGACCATGCCTGCTCCCTGGTCTACAAAATTACCAAAGTCTCAGATTTCTAGCATTTGCTAGGATCCCAGACTGACTGCAACAACTTAAACCCAACCTGAAACACATGCAGAGACTCTCAGCTCACCACCCACTCCCAGAGTTGAAAGGAGTGAGGACTCCAAAAGGTTGAACTGTAACAGGCAAATGTATTTTTAACAAATTCTGTTTCTATAAATATTACAAAGCTTTCTGCTCTTTGGAGGCTGCTCTGCTCCCAGTGCTGCTGACATTACGGTGACATTTAGGAGGCCTTCACATTGCCTTACTGCCTTTCGTATGCTGGTTTTGTTCAAGGGATCAGAGAGACATGTGAAGACACAAGGGCTGCTTATTCAAACTCTGCTCACTCGCTGACCTGCTGCTCATGCGGGAGTCAGGAGCACAAAGGGGGGCTCTCCATGTCAAGTGTGCTGGCTGCCGCTGTCTCCACCACTCTGGAATGCATATAAATGCAAAGGACACTAACCCCGGAGGTGCCACCAACAAGGCACAGGGGTGAAGGGATGGGGAATTGATTTCTGAAGCTGCATAAGGGCTTCAGGTAGTCCCAGCTGGTACTGTACCCTGTCCACACAACATAAAGGCTCTTCTTCATTTATTGATTCCTGCATTTGCTCTCTCTTCTTCTCTTTTTTCAAAGCTATTTTCCCCACATCCTCTGCCCTCCCCCTCCATTTCACTTCCTTGCACTCTCTCTGGAGACCGCTGCCAGCACGTCTGGGAGACCGGCGTGCAGCATGAATGGCACCAAACTGGCACGCGCCCCAGATGCTGACATCACCTCCTCTCCTGCCCTCAGCCTCCACCAAGCTGGGCTCCAGATCCTGCACCTAAAACGCTGAGCGTCTAATTCACTGTCTGCTGCCTTTGCACCAAAGCTTCCAGCTTAGTCTGTAGCTCTTCTGTTATTAAAAAATAGGGTGGTTATACAGCAAGAGACAACCTATATAAAAAAAACAAACCCCAAAAAAAGAAGGGTCTTCCCAAATCAGGTTAAGACAGACACCAACACTTAGGTTAGGATCCTTTAGATAACTGTTCTCCTGCGTTTCACGAACGCTCCAGCCCAGAGAAGCACCCTGTCCACAAGGTAGGAAATGACTCCTACATACCTAAACAGGTGCTAAGTGACCAGTTACCAGGATCATATGTGTACATCAGCACATTTTTAAAAAAAGCTGCAACTATTAAAAGTCCAGCTAAAAAAAAAAAGAAAAAAAAAGATCAACAACAAACTTTGCTAGTTATCGCCAGGATTCAGCTGTTCAGTCTCATTCAGGGTAAGCTGCCACTGGAATATCCAGTAACACTTTCAATTAAATTTAAGACTACATGTTCTCCACATCACAAAAATCTAGTATCACGTACGCTCTGTCCTGTTACCTTCTGGTTATTTTGAACAGAAATTACACTGATACTTTAAGGTGCAGAATCCCTGTTCTCACTTAAGCAGCTGCTCAATTTTAGAGAGGGAGAAAGCTCCAAACTAACACAACAGATCCAGGGCTCACTGTACCGTATGTTCTTTGGACTGTGCTTTATTTTGCATAGATAACATGTTTTTCTTAAGAGGAAACTTCCACAGACTTTCTTTTCTTATTACAGGATATGAAAGCATCAACAATGGTGGTGTTACAGCTCTAACAGAATTCTCCCATTGCAGACAAAGGAAAAAAATAACACATCTCACTTCAGTTTGCACCAGCAAAAAATGAAGATTTGTTTGAACACTTAGCAGGATGTTTTTGGCCTCCTCTGACATTTAACATAGGTATTGTCATGCTAAGAGGATTGTGATTCACAAGAACTGCATACTTGAATAGGATCATTCCACAAAAATTTCAAGTCTACCCTAGAAAATTGCCCATCGCTTTTTGTAATTCAGTGAAAATGCAGAGCACAACTGTAGTTATTTAACCTTTCATCAAAAAACTGTGACTATCTGATAATAATAAGTACAATCTACACAGGCTTCAAGTCAATGCTTTTTATAAGGAGATTTGTAAGGTAATAAATTTTCCAGGACTTAACGATCAGCTTCGCCTATGAAAGCCAATGTTGTCATTCCCAATTGATTGTAGATGTTAATCTGGCAAGACTCTTGTTCTTATGCTGTGATTTATTAACTGAATTAATGACAGATTGCACTGTTTAAAACAAGCTGCTGTTTTACACAATAACCCAGGAAGCTCTGTCCAACTGAGTCACTGCAAGGATGGGAGGAGGGTAGTGCGCAAGGTGAAACTGCTCAAGATACCTGAGCTAATTTGTCTTATTGCCTTTGAAATGCAGCACTAATTGTTTAACAATTAACCCTATGACTGAACACCAGGAGAGCTGAATGGCAGCAGCTATTCAGGCTCTCTGCAGAGTTTGGGATTCACATCCAGTCTCTGCAATTCATTTACATTGAGACATTCTGCTTTCTTATGGAAAACAACAGATTTCCCCCAGCCCCCCTGCCACACACACTTACTCCTTTGGGTTTGGAGACACTGGAAAAGAAAAATCCCATGTGCTTTCTGTATATTTGCATGTGACTAGAAAAGGAAAACTGCAGAATAAGGGCAGATCTGATTCCCCAGGCCTTATCTCATTGCTACCACAAAGCAAGTGCTATTATGTGTGGTAAAAGGTATAACCTTCTCTCCAGATTATTCATTCTCTACCTCTTCAGCAACATTTCTGGTGTAGGAGAGAATGTGCCACAAACATACTCTAACAATGCAGTCAAATAGAGGGCCCACATTGTAGTGGAAACAATGACGGTTCCTCAGTTTGTCTTAGTCTGCAGGTTTTATGAATTGCAATGCTGTAATAAACTCAGACCTTTTCCTGTCAATTCTGCCATCGAGACACAATACAGGAGCTGAGAGCAGGAGCTGTGAACTGGGGGGGGGGGCGGACATGACACACCAAACCCTACAATCACAGGGCAAGTACTCAGAGCGATTTAATTCTGATGCAGGAGCCCCATATTCTACAGTAAATGGCTTCCCCCTTCATTTGCTTTTTAAAAGCTTGCCTCTGAAGGGATCCCTCTGTTTTGCAATGAATTTGAACTTGCTCCTGTGCTTCTTCGCAAGTGCTTCAGTGACTGGAGGCGCTTCCTGTACCGCAGAGCACCAAGTGTTGCCAATTCCCATTGAGCCATCGCTTGCAGCTCCAGTGCCTCACTCGCTCTTCCCTGCTACTCCCTGCCTAGCAAGAGCAGCAGCATATGCTGCTCTGTGGTACGGCTTCAGAGGTGAGCGTAGATTTAAAAATAAATAAGTAAAATCAAATAAAGGAAGCAAAAGGATGGAGCTTTGCATGGCTGCTTCTGAACAGGTGTAATTCACAGACAGTCACCTCAGAAGAGTCACACTGAATCCCTGGGACCACTGCTGTGATCGGTTATTAAAAACTGGCCCCAGCCATCTGCTGGTGGTCAAGCTCCATGATGTGGCAATCAATTACAGCTGTTATCTTGTCCTAGCTTTGACAGATGTTCCTCTCTTTCATTGTACAGTAATTACTAGTTAGCTGCCAGCAGGCTTCACACTTTAATTGTGGCACTAATTTGAGACAAAGAGAGGAAAAAATAGGGAGAGACAGACAGGGAAAGGCAAAAGCTAAGACAGCTGTGGCAACTGGAGCACCCATGCATTAAAAATTTCTTTACAAACAATAGGTGAAGGCAACCAGTTATCCCAATAAGACTTTAAAAAGCGACAGTTGAGCACCATCCAACCACACCATAGCCTGCAGTCCTTGTTCCTTTCAGGGAGGAAAGAGGGACACTTTTCTCTTTCCTTGCCAAACAGGCTATGCTAAAAATACCTGCCAGCCTTCTGGCAATGCATGGCTTCATACTGCCACGCAGCGTGGTGCCAACTACTTCACAGTAGTGAAAATCGCAGAGATAAAGACACAGGGTGGGGGTTTTGATTTTTTGGAGTTTTTTTAACCTCAGAGAAGAAGCAACCTACTTAAATTATAACACAGATGAACTAACGCTGCAAAACGCAAGCAAATGCACTCCATTGCCTCGCTAGAGAGTGTGAGCAGGGATCACATAGCACCTGCTCTGCAATCTGGTGTTCATGGAGAGCCTTTGGAGATGGGCAGGAGAGAGCAAGTGCCCTATTCGATCAGACCAGGAGCCAGCAAGATAGGAAACCTGGCAACTCGTTTCTTATGTAACCCAGGGCTCTAAAGGGTCGTCAAAAAAGGGACCCGACAAGGTTTATCCTTTTCTTCTTGGCTGGTTTAGATGCAGCATTTCAGTCTAATTTCTAGAGCCATATCTTGTCTTAGTTTCTGTACACTACCTAATGATGTATACCCCTATACCCAATAAAGAGAGTCTACAATGACCACAACAACATGCAAAGACCCACAGTAAAATCCTCATCAGCTGCTTTTTAATGACACTCAATAGTTTAAGATGTGCTTATCTCCTCTGTTTAGACTGCAATGGAAATATATATTTTTTTTTTTTAAGGTGTTAAATAGTCAAAAGACTGTCTTTAAACAGGTTTCAGAAACAAAATATCAAACTTCCACTGGAAGTCTGAACAATAAGCAGAAAAACATTCAATTGTTAAAAGCAATTCTGCAGCAAGCTACAGACACCTTCCTACCGGATGTCCAAACCTGCATTAACTATTTTCTTGTTGATTTAATTCACAATGGACATATTTCTGCTGTTGAATATTTATTGACTCTTTCAGTAGCACTTAGGCTGTGGTTCGGTGATGTGATGTGTTTGGCAGTAACAGTGGCTTACAGCAGTTCCTGTCATGCTCTCTCTTTCCTCTACTGCCCACCCCATGCCCGGCCTCATGCCACTGCATGCTCCCTGCTGCAAGTTGTGGCAGCACAACGATTTCAACATCCATTCAGATCAGGAAATGGAGAATGGCAGAAGGAATTAACACCCTTATTTCACATTTTAAAAAAAAAAAAAAAAAAAAAAAAATCGAGGGGGAGGAAGCTATCTTGTGCTGGCACAACCGACACTGAGGTTTCGCAAAACAGCTCACTGCCACCCAAAGATCAACCAATTGCCTGAACTGGTGAAGGGGAGGGTAACCAGACAGCTTCCACTGGTGTGGAAGAGCTCAGCCATCTTAGAAACCTTATGCTGGTACAGCACATCACGTGTGTGGGAATGAGAAACACAAAACCGCTCATACCGGTATTACTGAGAACTGCTTACCAAGGAGACATGCCCCCTGTTTAATTGGACACAGTCAACTGCAGGCATCTGGACTGGAGCTCAGATTTCTGGTGTGCTCAAATCCACTGATGTTTTCTGTCCAAAAACTTGTTTGTTTTTATGTGCTCTCAGATTTTATGTTTTAATGCCACTTACTGACCTTTTCATTATTTTATTTTTTTATCATGACCTCAAGCAGTGTTTGTTGATTTCATATTTTATTATTACTTTGTTGTTGGGAGAACTTCTGAAATCAAATTGTTGGGAAAACATATGAGGTTTTGGTGGTTGCTGAACACAACCAGCCAGCTCCTGCTGATAATGGCAGTGTAAGTTAACTGTCTGGGATCACCACATAACAGCTGTCAAGGGAAAAGCGGGGAAGGGACAAAGCCGTACATTTTTAACATGTTTCTAGTATTGCAACTAGCAGAAGTAGTGGTTTTACAGAAGCAGAACTATGTGGTTCACTGACCAATGGTTTGAAATGGCTTCTCCACAGGAACTGCCATTTATCTGGACTACTGCTTTTTGAAAACAGACTTTGGGACAGTGCTGTAAACACCTGCCAGACAGCCAGATCTTATGCAGATAGACAAGAAAAGTAGGTTGATCAAAACCCTCTAGGATCTTGCTACCTGACAAAGTAAAGTCAATGACTTTGAAAATAGTATCAAGAGGCATAACTGTACCTGGAATAATAATCTTTCTATTCAGTCTGCTTACCAACTGATGTTACTACTTGACTTCTAGGTGTCCTACAGGCAAGCTATCCTTTCCCTTTATTTCAGTGCACTAGTTCTCCTCTTCAGTAAGATATTCAAGAGTTTATGAAACTTGTTCTCTATCAGCTGAAGTTCTGGATGACATCCCCCATGCTACATTGCCAAAGATGAGCAATATCACCTTTAAATCTCTGAGTAACCTGAAAGATCATTTGACCATGATCCCACTATGATTTTTCCTGGAAATATTTCCTATGATGATGTGCTAGCCAGGCAGCCAGCCACGATCCCACAAAGTCACATCACTGCCATTGTTCTCAAGGACACCACACCAGTACAACAAGCAATACAAGTTAAACCGCACAGCTCTCCCCTCTGTATCCCCCCAAAAAAAGCCACGTGTCCCCCAGGGAGTGGATCCCTGGAGTCAGGGGGTGCTGACCTCTGATCTTTGCCTCCACCAGAGAGGACTTGTTAAATGCCATGTTAAACAGGCAATTACTATGCTGATTGATTGATTGATTGATTACATTTCCTTGCCTAAATTATATCAGGAAAGAGGCAAATCACTCAGAAAACGAGAAAAATCACTCAAGCAAAAGTGCAGAGAACAGTTTTTGCCAGTATGAATAACAAACAGGTGGACTGGAGTCAAACCGAGGCCCTGAGCAAACAGTCCTGAAAGCAGAACGATCCACAGCCCTCCTGACCAGGGAAAGGCTGGGCAGGGATTTGCAAATCAGCCATGACCACATCAGGCCATGACCTTTTGTGTGAAATTAACTGGAGGGAAAAAATAAAAGGAAAAAAGATCTCCAGAGACTGAGGATCCCCAAGTGCCACAGAAGTGCATCCATTCCCCGTACATGCTGTGGAAGCAGCACCACTACAACAGAACCAACACACCTTCCCTCTCTTGGTTGTGTTTCTTTTCCCTCTTTTCTTATTTTTTCCACTTTGTACCAGCTGACTTGAGTGTCCTTATTGTGCTTTCGTTTTCACCAACAATTTCTTAGCACCCTTGGTCTGCAGCTGACATCTCGCAGACGGCTGCTGCAGGTACGACAGAGATGGTTCAAAACCTACTCCATTTTGCAGAGCAGCATGGCCTCCCCCAGACCCACACGGGACTCTACCAACTCTAAGACAAATTGCCCTGCCGAGCCCCTGCAAGGGGCAGCGAAGCTCTGTGGTTTTGGCAGCTCTGTGGCAGCGCTTGCCTGCCACCGGGATGCACCCTGCCTGGCTGGCTCAAGGGCTTTACCTCATGCTCCTGCCTCCACCTGCCCATTTCCATGTGCACCCCACCACTTTTTTAGGCCTTCATTTCTCAGCACTGCTCCTTCTTCTCCCCTCCTGCAGGCACATCCATGCTCCATGTTTCATCCTCAAACACAACCCTGACAGTTTTTCCTCACAAACTTCATATTTCACCCCAGCCGCTGCTCCGACTCACCTCTCGCTGGTCTTCTCCCCACGTGCTTGCCACAGCCCCCCGGCATATGAGGACCCCATACTCATGGCATTTCCAGGACAAAGCAGCCCAGAGACGCAGGCTGGCAGCGGGACCTCTGAAGGGAGGGAATGCCACAGAAGCAAAGCCCTGTTTGCTGGGGTTGGGGACCTGCGAGCCGTCCTCCAGAGCTGAGCTAGGGCACCGCTGCCAACAGGGAGAAATGAAGGGCGGGCTGGGCCCTCGGCCTCTTTCCCTGGCCTGAACATGATGCAGAGCTGTAGGGACCCCATCAGGGATAGGTTTCCTCAGGCTGAGGGGCTGCTGGCCCTCAGCTCCTCTCTGGTGAGCGGCACCCACCAGGCTAGGCCCGGCTAGGAGGGCTCAGCCCAGGCTTTTCCAACCACATTCAACATGCTGGCACAGCTGGTTGTCATGGCCGAGCTAACCGGGGCACCAGCACGGCTTTCTACCACTGCCAGACACAAACGCTGAAGAAAACACGCAGTGAGCCAAGTCTTCAGGGCCCTTCTACTAACCCTTTCCTCATTTCAACAAACAGCTAAAGGGGCAATGACAAGGGGACAGGGTACCCCCTCCTCCCTCCCCTTCCCCAGCACCCACCACGGTGCCGGCGCATCTCCAGCACAAGACTCCACGACAACCCGTGCCGGCTTTTGAACCGTATCCCACAGCAAGAATAAAAGTCTTCAGTTCTCATTAAGGGCTCCCTCACTCGCAGCAGGAAAGTCTATTACAGCTGCTTCACCACAGGGCATTGCCATTTCCACTCACCCAGGCGTCGCTCAGGCCCCCAGCCGCCCCGCGCCCAGGGATGCTATGGACAGTAATTAAGGCCAAAGCTCCACAAGGAGCATTTTCGGGGGGAGGGAAGGGAGGGGCGGATGAAGCCCAGCTGCCAAAACTTTTAATTCCTTCTCACAGGATCAGGGCTGAAATGTTTGAAATAATTTCTTAACAAAAACAAAAGAGGCTGCTGAAAAGAATAACATTATGACAGCTGCTGGGAAAGTCACCAGTGGGTGAACACCGGTCGCCGCACCGATCCCCGTCCCTGTGCCGCTGCTTACAGGAAGGAAGGGTTTTTTATATCCTGAGCTGCGGTCTGCACTTTTTATTTACTTTCCCCATTCTCCCAAAGCCACCCTGGCTCGAGCTCACTTGCACTCCTGTTTCCAGCCTTAAGGACGGCTTTCACAAGTTGGAAAGGAGACGAATTCGCAGACGCTGTGCTACGTCTGCATTTCAGCAGCAGCGGTCCGGTGGCCACAGGAGACAGGCACAGAGAGGCTGACCTGCACCCCTCGCCTTGCACGGGCTCTGGCAGCAAATACGCAAGAGAGATGCTCCATTTAATTCACTTTAAAGTACTGCTACATGAATGGGATCAGACAAACTTCGTGACATGAAGAAATTTTTCCTGCCAGAAACATGTTATATCAAGTGGAAGGTGTTTCTTCAGAAATCTTCACCCTATTTTCAAGGCCAAAAGCTTTGCTGCTCTTACATTTTAGGACAGACTCACTTGCTGTAAGCATACTTCTAAACAAAGTTTCCCCACAGAAGAGAAAACTGGCCTGTGCAGTCATTATAAGAAATTAAACAAGAGTTTCAGATGAGATTAAGTTTAATTATGTATACTTAATGACAGGTATGTGCTTTTAAAACAACAGATGTTGCACAGATGTGGTTCAAGGTAAAGATGACAACAAAAAGCTCTCCCAGTGCTTCAGAAAATGTTCCTATGGAGCACCCCTGCACCGCGCCACCTCTGTCTTTAACCAACTGCCAGTTATATTTTGTTTCTTACCTAGGTTTAGCAAACCTCCCTTGCCCACTACATACACACCATCTTGTTTCTGTTTGGTTTTTTTGTGGGGTGGGAGGTGTTTGTTTTTTAAACATAGAGGCAGCACTGAAAGAGAATTTCCTGATCATCCCCACTGCTGCAGCTGCCTCTGAGGCTATTCCAACAAGCTTCTCCTGCCTCATCACCATCTAGCTTGTGCGCAGAAAGCAGAACATGTCAGAAATCTCTGTCTGCCTTGCATTTCCCCTTGGTCAAATATTTTTCAGGAAGTAGTTGATCTGGCCTGCAGGATATGAAAACCAAGGTCAACCACATCACTAATGGCTGGTAAGAAAAGAAAATAATAGTATGTCTGAAGGGGGGCCAAGCGAATTAATTTGAACGGGAAGTTATTTAGGGTGAAGCTTTGCAAAATGGGAAAAACAGCACTATTATGTTTCACAAGACCACTGTCAGAATCAAAGATACTGTGGCACTAAGATACACACTAATAAGGGACATGCACATTCCTAATAAACACATTTACATACTGTTGCATGTGATAATTGCTTTTATTCTGCAGTCACTGGCTACATTTCCAGATCCTTTGATTTCTGTCCAACACAAAAACCTAGCTTGCCCTTGCTCATGAATTTTGGAAGCCAGCATGAAAATATTCCAATATGCAGAATAGGAGCTTGTACAAATGTGCCAGCAAAAAGTAGCTCTGTGTGATCTTACGCATTATGAACATAATGCTTGCATTTTTTTCATGCACAGGAGCACAGGGTCACTTCATGAATCACAGGAGAAGAAAGAACAGAGGAGAAAATACTGGGGGGAAAGTGCCTTAGAAGTTTGTAGTTTTAAAAAAAGCATTTGAGAAAAGTTCTGACATTTTAACTTGCATTTGGCAAGATCAAGTTTGATTGCAGTTTATAGCAGCTCTGAGCAGTGCACTGGGAAAAACCAGAGCCAACCGCTAGCAGGTGAAGGGGAGCAAAAGAAGAACGTATCAGGACTGTAGATCTCCTCACTATATCACGATTCTTCTCTGCCTCCTCGCTGTGTTCCCTGCTCTGCCTGACTCGATAAATTAACCAAGGGACCCACACACTAATCATGCAGTGGCTCCAGGCTACATGCGCTATCCTCACTCCACGTCACCCAGACACACTCCAGAAGAGCAGGCAGCACCACGTACAGAAAAGCATGCTGGAAGGTGTGTGGGAAGGAGCTCCATTTCTGCTCCGTCTCCCACCCCAAACAGAACAAGTCTCTCACCAGGCCCTGGCTGAAATTTGGCACCTTTGCCTCTTTGCATGCAGTACAGATGGCAGGATAGACGCTCCTGCTGGTGCAGGAAAGCTGTGCCAGTTCTCAGGAGGTGGCAGGGAGGGAAGGCATTAGCAGAGAAGGGTCACCAAGATCAGCGCTTGCTTCCTTGACCTCGGCTGGTTTTCCAGAGACTGCTGGAAAGATCTGGGAGGAGGGCGTTCTCACTACTGGATGCCACCATCCAAGTAGTTAAAGGATCTCCCTCTTCCCCACAAATTGTGTCTCCCGCTTGATGAAATTTTTTTCTTCTCCTCTCTGAACAGCTGCTTATCTACCACTCATTTCCCTCTCCATTCTTGTTGATTTAATTAACGCTCCTCTCAATATTCTCCAAGGAAACTAACGGCTTTGTTGGTCACTGAAAGGTGCCAAGTAATTTGCATGACCATTTCCAGTTAAGATTCCTTAGAATATTGATGTCAGCTAGCCTTGTTTTACAACATATTAGTTAAGCACAAAAAAATGTTCAGCTACTAGGATGCATAGTCTAAATGTGCAATCAGAAAGAGATAACACCCTTCTCCTGTTTCTCCTCCAACACCACTTGTACTGCATTCACTGCAGTCTTACCCCATACTCCTGTTCCACCAGAACCCAAGTAAGGCTGCAGTAAAAATAAATAGAAAAGCTCCACAGATTTTTTTTTTCTTCCTTTGTTTAGCCTCTGTAACATCTGCCAGAGCCAAACAGAAAGACCAGGCTTTGGTTTTGACTGAGATATTAAAAGTCCTCCAGAGGCTGAAAATCACGCAAGGGAAAATTGGATTTTAAGGCACAATAAACATGTCTTCGTGAGATACTAAAAACCTTTGCAAAATAAAAATAAATGTTCATGTAAACCAAACACCAGACATCATACACCCATCAGCTCTAGGCCTGCATACCCAGGAGAAAAAACATATGCAATACTATAGAGTACAAGACTGGGTTTTCAGGCAAGGCAGTTACTATTTGTGCCTCCATTCCCCAGCCCTTCTGGAAATGAAAATTATTCCTTCTTTCTCTCTCCCCACTCCCACACCCAAACAACTATTTCCCAGTTCCCATTCCCTCCCCCTGTCTGTAAAATGAGGAAAATGAAACCAAATCCTTAAAAAGCCTCAATACCCAGAGACAAAACACACTGTGTAAGACCCAGGTATTATCATACAAAGTAAGCTTGCTTAGGGGCTCAAGGATTTTTTTTGTGGATATAGTCACATATCAAAAGCAGTTTTGAGAGAGCCTTACACAGCACACATGCTGTGAATCTGTCAACTTTTTAGTGGCCATTTGCACATTAAAAAAAGCGTGTTTTAAAAATCCTCGAAGATCAAAGCACATCAGAACAGAGTTTTAGATAAAAGGGAAGATAACATGGTGCAGAGATCCCTAGAGTCAACCCAGCAGTTTTCATGACATTTTAGTCACATCTTTATTCCTTCCTAACTCTAAAACCCCAAAGGTCAATTTATTTAAATTGGTCAAAGATCAGCTGGAAAGTGAGAAAGACTAGAAATAAATAGGGATTGACACACAGTGCACCTGAAAGATGCTTTTCAGAGAAAATACTTTTTCCTGGTTTTGGCAAGCACATCGTATGCTTGGGGCACTAAATACTATTTCAAATAATTACCCAGGTAGGTGTGTAGAAGTCAGCTCAAGTACATCAGTGACCAAGTACTGCAAATGAACCTTGCTTGCTCTGTGACAGCGTATAAAATTGCTCACATAAAGCAGAACTCTCATCTTGTACAGGAACCAGAACGTCCTTCTGATAAGCACAGAATGACATACCAAATATCCAAGGCCATTGTTCAGTAGAAATAGCTCCCAGCGAAGTAATTCTCATCAACTACAAAAAATGCACCTATATGTGCAAAATCTGACCACAGTCATGCAACTGTATAACTATATGCAAAGAAGACATTTTATCATGTTCTGTGGTACTCTACACTTGCTTAAAAGTAAGCATAATTCTCTGCAGTTTAATGAAAACAGAAAAGTATATGAAAGACATGAAAAGTTGTTGCTAAATGCTCAAAGTATGCCCATAAGCCACATTTTTGTGGCTTGTTTTTGCCATCAAAACAGCGTTGCACCATTATAGTTTAAAAGAATAATCACGAAATAGAGGCTTGTATGAACTTTTATAACCTTTTTTGAGACACCAGTCTGCTGGACTGGTGGTGGGACAGGGCTGGTGGGACAGAGCTGGAAGTGTGGGGCACTGGCTAGGCAAAAGGGCAGTGGTGGTGTATCAGCCCTGGGCTGAAGCATGATATGCCATCTCCAAAGACACCAGGCAAAGCAAAACCCCTTGCTGAAAAGCACTTGCAAGAAGAGAGTGTTTGCTCCCTTGCAAAGACAGCACATCCAAATCAAATCATTTAGCCTTCACTTTTCCAAATTCTGAATAGCGGTCAAAATCTGGAGCTGGACCATCGTCAAGAGTGAAAAATGCTCCCTAGCTCATTAATGTACAACCCCACATTCAAATTCAAGATTTTATGGACAGCTACAAACAATCTGCCAGACAACATTACTTTGCATTAATCAAGCCACTGTTGACACTTGACAGCAGTGAACACATGATTTGTCTAATTTGTTTTAATAGAGAATACTGTCAATTTACCAAAATTATTTTATTAAGCTCTTTAGAAAATTCTGAAGTTCCTTAGAAACCCAGACCTTCTGGTTCCTTAACAATTAACTTCACTGCATTGTAAACAGAATTGTTACCTTAATCCAGTAAAATAGAGACAGACTCATCATGATTTGAAAGAAATTTGGCCAAGATACAAAAGAAAGCATCAAGAAAGTTCATACATACAAACTGAAAGCCAGAAACTGAATGGACCCATCAGGTGAGGATGCAGCATTTAAGAAGAAAGCTATTTTAATACCAGATGGCTATTTTCATCAGTTTTAAAACTTATCTTTGGCCCTTTTTACAATCAGGGACCCAATTCTCTGAAAATTCCTCCTATGAAGATCAGCTTCCTAAAAGGCACCACAATTTGACCACCTAAATAAAATACATGTGTTTATGAATCATCTGTCATAGTCACAAGTCACTTCACAGTACTGGTTAGGATTTTAGAAAGCAGATGCCTGACGGTCTAGAGAAGAGCTATTTAAATAGGGCTGGGGAAAGCCTGAGAAATGCCAGTAGGTACTATCTGTGCTGTATATAGGCTTGTAAGACTCGAGGTAGAGGCAGCAGGAGACACCTCTGTGCAGTTTGCAGAATGTAATCCACTCTGTATCATGAGCCATCTCCTGGCTATTAGCCACCTTGCATTTTGCTTTTTTATTGCAGTAAGTAATACTTAATTTTTACCAGATGTTCATTCATCAATATCCCCAGAGGTTGCTTCAAGCACATTTCACTTTCCCCTTAGCCTTTTCAAACTGGTAAAGTCTACCAGCAGCCCTCTGATCCCTCCCAGCCTTTCCACAAATCCAAAGATGGGACAGATGAAAAGATGGTAGAGACAGCCTACCCCTTTCTGGGGGTATGAAAGCTGTGTCATTGCAGCAGTCATCTAAGTTTCTACAGCACCGATTTTCAGTTTGTAGTATTTTGAGTACTTTGAAAAGAGTCTGCAAAAGGTAACTACAAGCAACACAAGCCAATCACCAAGCAAGGTTAAATCCCCTCCACTGGGACTAGCACCTCAGCAATTTCCTTTTACTTTATTTTTTTAAGGGAACTCAAGAAGAAAAAAGTTGAAAGCCACTATTCTATAGTAAAAGAAATTTCAGGAGGGCAGTTATGCAGCCCCATGGGAGAGACTACGAAACACAAGCCCTATGAACCCTTTTCCTCTTTCTTGTTTTAAAGGTAAAGTGGGTGAACATGCAGTGTTTCTCTTGGAAGTAGGACCAGTTGGCTCAAACTCTCCAAACATAAAATTACTGAGCTTGCTTGGGAAATCTATGCAAGTTGTACTGTTACTTCAAATGCTAACAAGATGGCTGGGGTACTGCTAGCCAAGTCTGTGGGTCATGCGGTGCTTTTATTTGCTAATGAACATTGAGGGTGGGTTGGCCCTGGGAACAAAAACCTGAGAAACATCATAACTTGGCTCAGGGCATGCTCTGTGATAAATGCTAGGAATATGTATTGGAAAGATGTATTTTAAAAAGTCTGCCCGGAATAAAGCTCTCTCATACCAGCAGTTCAGGCAGAGGTTTTTTTCCCCACTTGCTGCCTCTCTGAAACTGGGGTACAGTTTCTATTTGCAAGCTCATTTAAGAGCTTACCCCCCTGGCATACATGCAAGCTGGGATCTTTGCAGCCCTCAGGAGACAGGGGATGCACCAGAAAACCCAGGCTTTCTCCCAGGCAGGCATCAGGTATTGCCACAGCAGCTAAATGGCTCCGGTTAAGTTTGAAGCCTCCACCTTGCTGCCTGGGCTGGACGCACAGCAATTCCACCCCATCTTAGACTGCCAGATCTTCATGCCTGTGCTGCTGAATACACGCTTTCACCCTCCAACTCCCTTCACCGTACCCTCCCCTCTTTCAACTTTTTTTTTTTTTTTTAAAAACTACAAAAGTTTGTTTAAACAAAGAGGCACTCTTGGCCTCAGAGATATTTTATCTTTTTTTCCCATTCCCTTCCCTTGCCCTTTTCCCAGCAGAAATCACCCTCACGTGCTGTGTTTGTTCCGCATGGAGGAACTTCCCTCTGCCCCTGCTTGCCCCTGCTCACCCCTCCCCACCAGGGCTTCAAATCACAAGTTTTATGGTGCCCCTTGCACTGCAGCTGAGACTGAAGAGAGGAGGATCAAAGCAGCTGTGAATAAATAACACTAATAATAATGGTGGTGTTATGAACATTTATTATTAATACATTTTATTTCTACACCACCATGACAGTCTAGACCACCCTGCAAAAGATGAGGTACGTCTGCTCCACACTCTCTTCCCTGAAAGCAGCATTAGAGGAGTTTGTGGATTTGAGAGGTTTGAACAGCGTCAGCAGTCAGAAAATACCCCACTTTATCTAAATTCAACGGGTTAACATCCCAGCAGCCAGCGACCGGTTCAGCAGGTAGCACGGTGCAGAGTCCAGTAAATAAAAGAGCTTCCTGCAAAGCATGGGGATTTTAACTGCTGTCTGAACTGAGAGAATACAGTAAGTCTGTAAGAACAAAAATTTAGGCTGGAGATGTCACTAGCCTAGTTTTGCTCAACTGTCATACACAAATGCATGATTTTGCTGTTATGTTTTCAAGAGATACTTATATAAGTGTTAATGTTTCAGAGCTTTAAAATACTCCTGTATGTAGAACAGACATAAAGGTGACAAGAGACAGGAAAGTACCACGATGACAAGATCCGTAATTGTAAGATCTCACTGCTCTTTCGACGAGGTGTTAAACACAGTAAGTCTCAGCGCCTTGGCGCACCTTGCATCAAGTTTCTGCTGTTTTGGCTGCACCTCCGCAATACTGACCAGCTTTGCAGCAAAACAGCAAAACCCAGAGCACCTCAGTGCACATTCAGCAAGTAACACAGCCCGTGTCAAAGGCAGAAAGAAAATGGATACAAAACCAAGCAAACAGCTTTCTGCTGTGTTACTGGGCTCAGGACATGCCCATCGCTGGCACCACGAACCCCAGGTGGGATCTGCATGCCAGAGGTTCAACTTCCACTGCTAACTTTCAACACTTCTGTCTCTCTCGTGAATAATCACCATGTGCATGCCACTACAGACCCAAGGAAAAGTACTATTTTGCATTTTTCTCTTCAGTGCCAGAAACTGCCTACTTCATTAGGTATTCCAGAACGAGGACTTAATGGCCCTGGGTTCTCTGCAAGTAGTATCTATTCGGGAAGGAAGGAAGCGACTCCATTCTTTCCTTTAGAGCTGGGGCAGATCTGGGCTTCCAAGTCTTACGCAGACACTCCCAAGAGGCAAAAAAACAAACAAAAGAAACCCACGTGGATTTGATGGAAGAATTACAATTCAGAAGACAACACGTTTGCTGATCCTACAAGTCTTTCACAAATGCATTCCCCAAAAGGATTTTTTCCTACCTAGTCTTTTTTTTTTGTTTGAATGAAGGCCCTAGGAGTTGTTGGGTAAAGCTGTGATGTTAGTCATCACCTTACACTTAATTTTACAGAAAAGTGAACTGACATTTAAAAATAAAGTCTACACAGGCAGAAGAAACTAGATAGAAAATATCTTAAACACTGTTTAGACTAAACATTAATGCAAATGTTTTTCAACACAACTTGAAAAACACCTCTACTATTATAGAAAAGCACTTAAGTTATATCTTCCTTCTCTACAATACAAAGTTAAAGACTGCTAAATTGATTTTCCTGAATTTTGTTGATCCGTGACTCGTCAGCCTAGTTAATTATCAACGGGGATGCTGAAAATGCTTCATATGTCTATATGACGAGAAGCCTTTTCCAAAGTACCAGAGACAGAAACGAAGCCACAAACAGCTCCAGTCTACAGAGCTTCAGGCTGTAACTCAGTCTAGACACAGACATTCTTGACAGCTGGAGGATAATTATAAGGCTTGATCCAGCCATGTGGTTCCACCTACTTAAACAGAAAGGTGTGATTTTAGAGTAACATAGTAAATAGGTGCAGTCTCCTGTGGACAAGCTCTAAAAAACACTTCAAATGGTTTGAGCCTAAGTGGCCTTATAATTAGGAACTGAGCTGGTTTAGAATGCCCATGTTTGAAAAAAAGGATTTCCGCATGTTCCTAAACTAGCTGTGTACGTGCAACTCAGGCAACTGGAATGCCAAAAGATGGATTTACCCTTAAACAACTATCAGCTTCTAAGTAAGTAAAACAAGGTGGTGGTGGTAGGGGGAACCAAGATTAAATTTTAGGAATTTGGTACAACAGTTTATTCCAGTGTCATCACTTTCTGTCTCTTTTTGAGCAACAGGCTTTCACTGCAAGGAAAATGAAAAATCTAAGTGGAGATCAACAGTGGAAACAGTTTTACATCCCTTTTAGCAAATCTTCAGACGACTTTTTTTTTTTTTAAATTTTGAATTCTGTGATTATTTGTTCACTGGAAGTCTTACCTGAACTCAGGAAGCTCATGCTAAGAGATTAAGAGATAGAAAGTTCTGTACTCCGTACAAGTACCACTTTCTGTCAAGGGATGTTTGAAAATGATGTTACCTGGACTAAACTTTACATCAGTGAATATTAAACATAGTGAGGATGAAATCTGCCAGTTCAGTGCACACATGCTTCTGACTGTGCAAAAATAATTCACTGTCCTTTCAGAGCATCCCCACGGCCAGTGCTTATGGCGAGTTCAGTAGCTGTTTTTAACCATCTTTACCCTTCTAACTAGTCCTCACACTAACTCAAAGCACACTATCTTCTTCACTTCCTTTTTCGAGGGCAGCAAGAGGGATCAAGACGAGAATAGCTAAAATATAAAACAGATGCTTTAATGTTTGTGTTCTTCAATGTTTCTCGAGTTTTCACTACCATGTAATTTTAAGGGCTAATTATGAAATTACTGTCTACATTCAAAAGAATTTTCCTCCAAACCAACATGCAAGTTCCTTACCAACATCCAAGTCACCCACAGAGACATTTTAGTAGGGGTAACAGTCCCATGTTGAGTGGGCTTGTTGGCTAACCCTTCCCCCCTGTATTATCTGACTCAGTCTCAGTAGTACGAGGCTTTTTGGTAATTTTCAATCACTAAAGCTGAAACAAAACAGATGCCAGTCTGTGTCAGTGTTACAGTAAGCTTTATAACCCTAAACACAACATAGCAATAATGTGGTAGATGCCATTGGCTTGTCTTCCTGATGTTCACATTTGAAGAAACCAAACTAAATAAAAATCCTCTTCCTTTAAATTGGACTTGACAGCCTAAGTTTCTGGACTGGCCTGATCTTGCACTTTGTGGAGACAGTTTGTGCGTTTATGCCAAGGGAGACAGCAGTATGATTCACAGTCAGGGGGTAGTGGGGGGAAACAAAGTTTTACTTTGAAGAAAGGTAGGATCTAGAGAAGCCTGTGGGATATATGTGTGGAGGGGACCAAAAAACACACCCCCCCCACCCCCCACCCCCCAAAAAAAAATCCCCAAAACCCAAATCTGGCCTGCAGCTTCACTTTGGGCAAAAATACGGTTCATTTGACCCATACGCTCTCTTTTTCTGCTCTTGAATTCTTCACTGCCTGCCCTTTAGTTGTGATTTACTAAAGGCTTTACACAGATATTTCTCAGTCTTCAGCTGCAGATGAATGATCGCTACAAGAAATGCTCAAAGTCAAACTGTTATGATTAGGGACATATTTAACAGTCCCCTAACCAGCAGAGTCAGCTTTTAGAACCTGTTTGTGATCTGTAATTGTAGTCTTCAGCTAAAAGTTTTCTCACTGAAAATATTTTTAACACTTAACCAATACAACTACCAAGTCAGCCAGTTATTTGCTATCAAGATCTTCACATTTCTAGCAGTTGAACCCAAGAGGCAATTAATGCAAGTATAGTCCAAAGATAACCATTTAAAAGTGCACAAACAAGGATACCGTAGGGGTGCATTAACAGCCTGCTGCTTGCGTTCATCTCCTTGACTATTGCGTTGCCTTGCCGCCAATACGTGCCTGCCAATTCCAGTAACCACATTTTATAAACCAATTGTTATTAATAGGAATCATAAGCTTCATGCACACACACAAAGGACTCCACGGCTTCCACACACAGAAGAGGAACTTCAGTTTCTCTTAAGAAACGATACAAAGTTCGGGAATAAAATTCTACTGCACTTGGAGTTTGCAAGGAAGGAGTAGGAAAGCACATACTGTACTGTGCTCAGCTCCATCTCTATCTCTAACCGCCTGGCGTGAAGTCTCCTGGACTTCACCAGTAGCTTTACCAAGCATCTATGACAGTAATCATCTTGGTTAGGAACAGAACTGGATGCTACCAAGATAAATGTACAAAGCCAACTGTTCTGAACGTTCATGTAAGTAAAATAAGCTTTGGGATTGTCACATGCACTCCTACAGTGCAGAGCTCTGCAGAAATAAAGATTCCTTGGTCGTTGTCACTATTACGGTTTTCTTTGGGGATCTGTGGTTGCTCTGTAATTGCATTCCACCAGACCTGTGCACAGTTGCTGTCACACTCACACTGCACACCAACTGTGTCAACAAAGATAAAGCTCACTTTCAGCCCTGGAGAGCTCTCACAAACACAGGCTGATAGAATGGAGGCAGGGGGAGGAAAGGTTTGAAAGCTCCAAAAGTAACTGAATTTATAAAAAGCACACTTTCCAGTCTCAGGATGTATGGTAACCCACAAAAACACATTTGAAAATTCAGCCGAACACACTGAGAGGGGAGCAAAACTCACCCAGGAAAGGTAATGTGTCATAAAATGACTAATGGTACCACTAAGATTCAATTGACAGCAAGATGACGACAAGCAAAATATATTGCTTCATTTCATTTTTCCCTCATGCTCCCTCAATAAATCCAAGGCAGGGAAAGCAAGCTTTGAAAGCACAGAATGGTAACAGAGAACAATGAAAAAACAGCAAAATTTGTACCTGAATCAGAGGAAAACACACAACAGAGATGGAAATAAATTTTACTTTTATCTCTGCAAAACCATGGTTGTCTTCAGAACAATGCTGTGCACACTTCTGCTTTCCCAGGGAAAATACCACAAGTATATCTATCCTTACATTGCTGGGAATGTCCTCCCCAAATCCAGACTGACCAATCTCCGCAGCTGAGGAAGATGGACAGACAGGCTTCCCTGTGTTCACTGTACACAGCTAGTCATCACAGGTTCATGCCCTAACTTGCTCCACGTTGATTTACTCACACGCCTGTGTCTAAAGTTTCTTCTTTCCCCTTCTCCCAGACAGGATTTTTCCGATTGGTCAGCTTTTGCTCCATTAGAGCCCAAAATTATCTACCTTTTAGATACATCCCAGAGCACTCCCTTTTCCACCTCCAGCTTGCAGGGAAGAGGTTGTCCAAGACAGGTATCTATGTGCTGCTCCTTCTATTATAATTCTTTCTATTACAATTTTAAGGAACAGACAGCAGAGTTAGGAAGACGGTCACCTGTGGTTAGTCACGTAACAGTATCAAACTTCCCTTTGCCACTCCTGTTACTTTAAAATATTAAAACCGCTGCTCTTGCACATTCTGCCATGTAGAATAGGGAGGAAAAAAATGCATCGAGCTTTTCAATGGAAATTATTTCAGCGGATTTGGCATGCGATGTTTTTGAAAGGGTCACAAAACAAAGCTAATCCATTGATTTCAACTTCAGTCTAAATGTTTCTGTAAAAAACAAACAGTGGTTGAAATTCACCATGAATTCAAAAGTTAGGAAGTTCAAATTGAAGAAACTACAGTGTCATTTACTTCCACGCCATCCAAAAGGATGCAATACATTCTTGACTGCTTTGGTAAGAAGAAATAAAATTGCCAATTATGTCTTCCAGAAATAGTTAACTGGAAAGATTTGCATTTCTCTGTTTTCTCTCAATCTCTAGCAGCAAGGAAAAAAAACCAAATCCAACCTTTTACCTACTCATCAATTTAATAACATGTCAAAAACACACAGGATCACTTGAGCATGTGGATTTGACTCCATTGTTATACCATATAATTTCAACAGCCTGTGGTTTTATTGTCCACAAAAAGCAGTAACTTATTGAAGTGAAAACAACAGTGGTATTGCATTTGTGGTACAACACCACAACACACTCACAACCTTAAAGCTGAAACTTGTTTGTATTTCCTCACGTGCAAAAGTCATCAAGGCTTTTTGGAACAAACAACTTTTTTTTTTTTTCTTTAAAAAAAGTGATTAAGTGACAATACAGCTTTATACTTAAATAAAAATGAAAAGTCATCATACGCATTACAGGAATTGCTTTATCTAAAGTGACTCAGCTCTGTCCCCTCAGAGGCCAGCCAACACCAATACTGCTGCATCAAAACCAGATTTCATTCCTTACCCTCCCTGTACCACATATCTCTAATATTTATGGGCAGTCTGGTAATGGAGATTAGGCTATGACTTATCAGGCTGCAATAAGGCATGTTAACATGGAATTATGGCCTTTTAGCAATAATGATGGGTAATGTTATTTACCTAAAGAAAGAAACATCGCTGTCACAGCTGCAGCTCATTCTAGTGAGTATAATTTAGTTCAATCATTTATAAATGCCTGCCTTGCTTATGCTTTCCATTTTAATTTCCTTGTACTCCTTTAGTACTCCTGTACTAAATCTCACCATATTTAGAAAGACAGTTTGGATGTCCTACATAATAACCTATGAAGGTAACCAAAAGGAAAGCCTGACACGCACTATTATTTTGCCAAAGTGAGATCCATTGACCAGTCACATCAACTGAAGACTAATCCTGCACACACAGACACACACGCACCTGAGGCACAGCCGGTCCTCCTGACTGCAATGCCATGACTCACGCCCACTCCTAAACGTTTGCAGAACAGATGGAGACCTAACGCATATAAATAGGTCACACTGCAGGTCCCCAAGATTTTTTCCACCTCTTCTCCTTCCTTGATACAGCAGAACGATTGTATTTAAAGCTGCATGGTATTCTGCATGAAGAGTACACACAACCGCACTCACCATTTGAGACAAATTCTGTCAATTCTGTCACTTCTTCTATCCCTAAGCTCAACTCAAGACCCCACATTTTGCTCATCCATCATAAAAACAGCAAAACACCATTAGCAGAGAAGTCATTCCAAGCAGATTAAGAGAGCTGTTAAGTCAGCCTCCCCAACCCTCCAGCTCCCAGCAGCAGCTGGGAGCACGCACACGGGATCTCTGCTGGGATTCCCTTCCCATCCCTTTTCCACGGGATGGTTTCCCTCAACTGGGCCTGATTTGCAAAACAAGAAAATCACAGCAAATCACAATGAAACAATTATGCTTCAAATAAGAATCACGATTTCCCTACTGTGGATTTTTTTTTTTTTTTTTTTTTTTTTACACAGCAAGCCACACCACTGCCATGAGCGAGATGCGTATGTCAGGTAAGCAGGCCACAATAAATTTGTAATTATCTGGCGAGATTAATGTAGCAATTCTATAAATACTCCCAAAGAGTTTACTATATTTTACTTAACTTGAGCAGCCTTCAAGATTTAAGACTATCAAGCTATTACGTGCATTGAGGCAGCTGATTTGAGGTCCAGAAAAAGAGAATTCACAGGAGGAACAGGTGGATGCCAAGGAGTTCTTATATTAAAAAAGCATCGTGACGATGAGTGAAAGGCGATAAAAGTTCTGAACAACATCTAATGGATTTTTCTTTAAAGTCCGTAAGCTCTCTGACCAGTTTTGCTAGTGATTAACAAGAGAAGCCCTTCAAAAGCCTGTTCATTCACAAGCCCACTCATTTATTCTCTGTATGCATGATGTGATCTTGGCACGTATGTAGACACTTGAGAAGAGATTATTTTCATCCGCGAATATAGTTACGTCTTTGCTAATACGTCTTCCTTGTCCAGGATATTTTTAAGCAATCTGAAGACTAATGAATCATGTGTAAGAAGAATGTTACTGGGCAGAATACGTGAGGCATGAAAAAAAAAGACAGACAGCTGAACAATTAATTTTTGATTACAATTAAGTGAGAACATTTTCTGAGAACATTTATTCAGAAAAGACATCACTGGGACTTTGTAGTCACTTTTTCTGACATGAGCAAGATCATTCAAACTAGGCAGGTTCACGCAAACAGAAAATATCTAGCAAATTTTACAGACTAAGCAAGTTAACCTTGCACATAAAATATGAATACGCAAAGAAGAAAACTTAATTCTTAAAACTGAATTAATTCCAGACCTTAAGCACAGACTGCATGTAAGTGTCTGAGCCTGAGTTGCTCACAGAATAGGCCTGTTCTGCTAAAGCATAATTATCAGCATACACCATCGCCTCACGGGATTGCCCTGAAATGTTCTCAAAGTGGTTAGTAAAACTCTGGCTGTGCTAAATTATTTTCAAACTGGTGTTACTCTTACTTCTAAAAATAGAGAGTGAATAACTTATCATCTATTTGGAGAAGGGGGAAGTTAGATGGGTCTATATGACAATTTCCCATTTTACTTCGATTCAGTTAACACATGGAGAAAAGGAAAGAGGAATTCATAAGCCAACTAATTTTAAAGAAAACAAAAACTGGATTACATCCATGAGATATTTAAAAGACAATACTGGATTTTAAGCTCAGAATTCTAACATTCAAAGAAAAGCAGGCTAGAACAGACTAGAAAAAAACCAAACAACTATGGGCCATTAAGTCAGCAACAGCAAAGGAAAAAATGTGTTTCAGAGAGCTTTTTAATTACTTTACAAGTATTAATCCTTATTAAGTATTAGGGAGGGTGTTTTTTTCTCAAGTGCAACACAGTGTGTAAAAGACTGTCCAACAAGGCTACTCCTTTGGGGGAAAAAAAGTTTTGCATGCATGCGGTTTCTTTGCTTTTTCAATCTGCCGTGTTATCCAAGACTTTTATGGTGTTTCAATCACCAGCTATGGTGAAAGTGTAACTGTTATAACAAGAGGAAGTGAAAACACAAATGGCTCTGATTAGAAGCTTATGCAGAAGAATTAAGCATTACGGAAAGGTACTGTCTTTGCTGAAAATAAATTCTTCATAACTGAGAGAGCTGCTAACTTGGGAGGAGTGGTTAACTACCTCTCAGCCTTTCCTCTTCCCTTCTACTAACCCAGTAAGGGCTTCACCCACCGTAAGATCTAATCAAATGTGCTAATAGCGAGACAAGGAGGAAAGGGACAGCAGGACAGACAAGCTCTGCATTAAATAGCAATACTGCATCCAGGCTTTACAAAACCGTGCATATGAAAGGACAAGCTCTCTTTAAGGACATGCCAATTGAAATCTTAATAATACAAACTGGAGGGTAAAGACACTTCTGAAAGAGAGGAGTAAACACCCATAGGAGAAGGAGCATTATAGTATTTTATTTTTTATTATTATTATTATTATTATTATTGGAAGATACTTTCAGCAACTGAGAGGTTAATTCATCTGCTTTATGCATTCAATTTATACATATACACATCATGTTTGTTCATTATACCACTCTTTCAAACCATGCACATACGCACAAAGTTCATCCAAAGCCTGAAACAACCCACCTCTGAGCAGATGCAAGTCTTGTAGAAGATTAATAGGCACAACAAGCAATCTCAGCTGCAGGGGGAAAAATATCCTAGTTAAATATTTCAGCGCGTTCATCAAACATCTGTCCTCTACACTGTGCTTGATACAATGGCAAGGTAGCTTCTCACAAAGCTCAACAGACATCTGCAGGACTAAAATCAACGTGTTCGGTGGAATGCCAGCTAAATGCCGAGCGCAGCATCTTGGAGTAACTCTGCATCCCATTGTGAGCCTGTGAAGATGTTCCAATATTAGCTACCTTCAAAATGCATCCCTCAGAGATAACAGCATGGGTGGGGTTTTACGTTAATACAAAACCTTCTGGCATAATACATGTAAACTACATTGGGAGCCTGCTTCCTAAGGGTGGGAGGCAAAGGAAGATATATATCCAGAGCTACATACGAGATGGCTCAATTTTTGTTTTAACAGCCATTTGTAAAGGCAGCCAACTGCAAGCAGCAGTAAGTTTCAGTGCCAGATGAATAAGGTTGCTTGGTAAATGGCAGTGGCTTGGGTTTACTACCTTCTCTTCCAACCCTTCAATACAGAAACAACAGGCAAGTTTTGAAACACTTTACACAGATTCAGGTACAATGAGATGTGGAAGGACATTGGTACTAGAGGGAGAAGTTGCCCAACATATTTTACATCCAAAGCGGGTACAAAAGGATCAGCAACGGAGCTGCTTCCCTCCGCAAGAGATTTTCAGGCACCACGCAGGCTGCCACTGCAATTCATTCTTCCTCCCTCCCGTGAGGACGTTCACTCATGCCATGCCCGTCTGCCTTTAACACAGCAATGCTCTCAAACATCTCTCACCCGCATCACACCAGGAGTGCTCGGGACTACCCCACGCCCTAAAAATGCCTACAAATACTGACCGGCTCCTCACGTAGGGTCCCATGGCAAAGCCAACCCGGCTGCATGCAGGGGCGAGCTGGAAAGCAGCCGGGCATTTCTAGGGCATGGCCCCACGTAGCTCCATTCACAACACGACCCAGAATAAACAAGAAGTAAAATAAATAAAAGCCTAGGAAACACTCTAATCTCCTCCACTTGAAAAGCAATTAATGTTGCACCATGGATGTCAAATAGCCTTGGGATCTGACAGGCTGCCAGGGCCTCCTCAAAGAAATCACTAAGGAATGACTTGGGGTTTCTAACTCATCTCACCTCGCAAGCCACAGAGTGCCAGGGAAAGGTTAAATGCTCCTCACTTCCACTCCCAAACTCAGATGGAGGTTACATCCCCGTGCAGTGCATCAGCAGCCCAAGGGCAGTCAGCCACACCATCTTGCGATGACCGCTTGCAACAGGTCATCGTCACCCCCGCATGCAGACCTCTTCAGCTGCTGGTACAACCCCACACAGAATCAGGTCTTCAAAACAACCGTATTTTCCAGGGTTTTTTTTAAACATGTGTCACAAGCTTAATTTAGATCCCAGGCTCCTGCTTGGGGGGAGCAAGGGAGTAAGATGAGACACAAGACACGCAAGCACGTGAGAGCTTTTAGAAATGCCGAGGGGGATTCTTTCAAAGCACCCTCTGCCACCCAAGAATTGGACCTACCAGCCAGAGAAATAAAAGGCTGTTAAAACTTGGCAGGACCACTTATCCCTGCTCCAGTGTCAAATGACTTCTTGTGGCACCACATGACACTTCCAGCATCCGTCACTCAAATGCTATGCTGTGGTACAGCTTTGTTTTTGGAGAAACATTCAAAGCCAAGGATTATCAACATACATCTTCATCACCTGGTGCCTCTTACCAAGTACAGACTGAGGGGATTTCCCTGAAGCACTGAGCAGCGCAGGAGTGCAATTATCCTAACAGCAACTTTCCTCCCAGAAGAGCGTACCCATTTTCCAACAGGCACTAAAAATAAAAATAATTTTAAATGAGGCACCCAATGAACAAGCTGACTTTTTTCTTAAATGAGAGCAATGAAGTACTTAAAGTATGTAGCATTTAATAATATTTAAAATATAGAGGCAATAGCCAGGCTTTAACAGCTCAGAGCTGCCATTAAAATTAATAGGGCTACCTACTAATTACCTCTGAGGATCAGACCACTGGGTTCCTTGAGGATTTGCACTCCTCCAGTTTAAAAACACTGGCTTAATCTCTGTTCAGTCTTCCTCACCTTATTTTAAATAAGCATGCAACATAATGGTCTTTTTTTTGCCCCCCCCCCCCTTTTTTAAAGTAGCTATGTATTTCAGATTGCCATCCACAAAAGAATGAAATGAACAGGACTACAAATGCTCACGCTAGTTGGACAAACACCAAGTCAGTAAGTCAGCAACAACCACCTGCATGCCGACGTCTCGTGCAGAGACCAACATTAAGTTACGTCGAAGTCCCAAGATTGCTGCCTCACAAGAACTCTTCTTGCTGAATACATCAAGCACTTCTGCTCAAATAAAGAAAATTATGCCCTTTCCACAATTTTATAGGCTTAGTGAGATTCATCCGCTGTTTTGAGCTCCCCCTAAAAATTTTGTGTTACTGGGCATGGGGCTTGCTCCCATGAAGGAAGAATGGGTGATCCGAGGGCTTGGGTGATGGGGATTTGCATTCATCCTCCTGCCACCAGTTGCCTCCTGAGTTGCAGGAAACGGCTGCTCAGGCAGCTCCCATTCCCACGCTGCAGGCGTCTGCTCCATGCAATCATTGACTGCACACGCTTTGCTACAAGTAGAGACCAAGCCCAGCCTGCTCTTGAGGGGCTCCTCTGAAGGCTGGTGTTCAATGGACCATTAGAGGACAGACAACTTGGGAATTTTTGGTCCTACTCCAAACTGTTTAACTAACATCGAATTACAGTGAACAAGAGGCGACGTTAAGACCTGCATCCGTGGCACAGAATCAGTCTTTTGCTCAGCCGTGCTTGCTCTTCCCCAGTCATTTGCCTCGGGAGCTGCACTAATATCCAGGAAAACACAGGTTAGCTGTAACCCACTGCAACAAGTAATATTTTCTTCTGGTCCCCCCCTCCTTTTTCTTTTAAAGAATCAATATGCAATTCTGTCAAAGGATATGAAGCAAACAAGGCTTGACTCCCTGCCTTCTCCTCCATGCCCCCGAAACCTCTCCGCTGTGCCTGACTCCTTCAGCAACCCTGGCATATCTGTGCTGGGAGTCTAAGGTCTCCCCTGCCAGCTGGCCTGTGCTGGAAAGGTCAGCAGTCACAAACTCAACCTCTCCTATATCAAATAGATTTGATCAGTGATATTAAAACAAGATGCCAGGGTGACTATGTTGTGGTGTGCAATAAAAGCAGTTGTTATCCGTGCTATTCACATGTAGCAGTCCTGGTTAAGCAAGATCTGTATTATTTAAGTGCTGCTTCTCTCCCCTACGACCCTCACTTTTCTGATTCCTGCACGAAGCTACCCCAGATTTACAAGGGAAAAGCAGATTCAGCGAACAGAGGAAGGAGACTTCCCCCATCGTATGGGGAAGGAGGGGCTATGCTGGAAGCTAAACCTGTATGAATATTCAAACGCTGCTCTGCTTCCATCCCTCTGCAGGAAGCATGCTGATGCTCCAGAGTCCACTTCATTAACTCAGCACCAAAGCCAGAGCATTTCCTCAACCCATCCTCAGAGATTTCTGATGACAGCAGGTCTAATCAGCAAGTGCGCACCCATAACAGTGAAAAGGTGCAGTCGTTTGTATAAAACAACTTAAAAAACAAAGAACATCCCTCCCCAGACCTGACAAACCACACCGCCAGCTTCAGAGCAAGACTGTTAAAGGGGGAATCTTGCAGCAAGGAGGTTTCTGGTGCCCAGCCCCATGTACTTCAGCAAACTCATGATTCCTGGCTAATGCATCTCACATGCAACAAGCATCTTGGTGCCAGATCTCTGCACCTCAAAGGTGCAGACAGGTACGTATCTGGGAACTTTCAAAAAAGGTTCCATACTTCACCCTGAGTGATTTCGCTGAAAATTTCATTATATCTTCATCTAGTTAAGGTCTGGCACTTCATCTACATAGAAGCCATATGTCAAAATACCCTGTTGAAAGTTCCCACAGAAACAGTATGCAAAATGGATTGCTTTCACGTCTGAGTGACTCTCCTCCTGTTCAGGAGAGGGCTATCATGTTTTCCATAACTTGCTCAGTTTATTGTCTGCAGTCAGACAGCACCGCTAGCATTGTTACTGCCAAGTAAACCATGATATTATTATTCTCCCGAGACTCAATCCACAACCCACCAAGGACAATAGAAAGCCACCCCTTCACTTCTACGGGCTGCACATCAGCTCACTTAGCCACGCTGCCGATTAAGTACACATTTAGGACATGAAGACCATCACCAACACCAGTCAGGAGAGGGTGGACGGACACCCCAGCAGCCAGCCCCAAGCGCAGCTTCGTGTCGGTTCCCCAGCCCACCCACGGGTTTCTGTCGGGCACGAAGATTACAAGAGCCCTCTCTTCACAGCACTAATACTCGAATGTTTTCAGCTCCCACACATCAAACCAAGCCCCTCAACAAACTAATGTCCTGCGGGTTGCCCCAAGGAGCACTTGTCGGGGCTGTCCCCAGCCCGGCACAGCACTGTCGGACCCAGGGAGCGGGGACTCTACGCCCTCCGAGGGACCGAATGGCTCGGGGCGTCCCCAGAGGGGCACTAGGGGCATTCAGCAGCATCACTGGATTCCTTTATTAAAGCCTTCGTGGAGATTCATAGAAGAGCAAAAATAAAGCCTTCCAAGTTTTGCCACTGCTTCTCGCTTTTGTCCTGGTAAGAGGCCGCATCAGCATGTTTTAAGTGAGAAGGGAATATGCACATTTCCACCACAAACCCTTTCCTGGCCATGCTGCTCTCTTCAGAGGCACTTTCATTCTACCAACCATCTTAAAAGCAGAGAAACACAAGCTTTCTCTTCCAAACACAAATGCCAGATGTCCCTATATCTGAAATACACTTTCTTTTGACATTTTCCTATTATGTAAAAAGGAACAAGGAAATATTTAAAAGGCAGCAAATTAAAGACTGATAAAGGAAAAACTTAATCACCCAATGCAAAGCAAAGCCCATGAGACTTGATTCAGTGCCCACAAAGTTAGTAAAATTCTTTAAAAGACAGACTATTTATATCAACAAGAGCATCCAGATTTACAAGAGCATCCAGATTTATAGTGGCAGGAAGAAAAGAAGAGGGGAACAGTACACAGCAAGGCTTGGAAGGGATATAAATCTGCCTGCTTCAAGAGCAATTTAGGCTCTGAACTGTTATATAAATATAACAGTTGGAAACTTTCTCTGTCAACACAGTCACTCCCTTCTCTCAGTTGGTTTTGTTTCTCCTTCAAACGCCATGCAGCAGAGCCGTCTCTCCTCCCCTCCGGCACAGCCACCCGAGCCCCTGCAGATGCTCTCGCCCAGCCGGGGGACCCCGGCTCCAAGCCCCAGCACTGGCCCAGGCCACCCCAGGCTCAGACCTGCAGCACGGTTTGAGCTGTGCCTCCTACCAGCACCGCAGCAAAGCAGAAGGGACGGGGCAATTTTAGCACCGTCTTCAAAAAGCTGTGATCAACCCTTAGGCACACTACAGCCAGGTATCCATAACTCTGTGTTCAATCCAGAGGAGCGAAGCAGTGATGACATTTAAGAAAAATATAACCACGCAAAACGGAGTAAACTCTTACTAAAATCAGCACCATCCGAAGCATTGTCACATCGGTATCCTCCTCTGGCGGGGAGGCAGCAGGGCTCTCGCTGCAGGGTGAACACCAGGAAAACATTCCTGCTACCCAGAGGATCTGATCATTGATTCAGCAGTTTCAGGGCCAGCACTTCCACATTGCATCATCACCTATTTACTCAAGTCACAGATGAGAACTAGCAGGGGAAAGCACTGCCAAGACTTCCCAACCTGGAAACTAGGACATGAGAGACCTATCTGAGACATTATGTGTTATTACAGCAGGAACCTTCCAATATTAAAATAAAAGAGAGGTCCTTCTTCAAGTCCCGCTGTCTGAGCTACAGCCTCTGTCTCCACATGCACGCACATGTACGTTGTACAAGACCGCGTACGCCACGGCGAGGCTGTGTACCTGTGGATGCAACTTTCCAGAAAATTCAGTAACACTGCAATGAAAGGATCGTTTTCAAAGCTTCAAATCCAGGTGCTTAGAGCTAATTAACTCCCTTATTAGACTTCAAAGGGAAAAAATATATTAAAAAAATCAAAACGAAAATCATTTTCTTTCCATGCTATAAAGCACTACAAAATCCATTTTATCTTTACATATCCCCTACCCTCTTTACAATGCTTTTGAATGCTGTGCATGAAATCCTATTAATTTATAGGTATTATAAAAGGCATCTGAATTTAATATTCAAATAGCAAAGTCTTTTTTTTTTTTTTTTAATCTTCGCATAAAGCAAAAGCTCCTCTCATTGTGTGTGCCTAGTGAAGAAACACAGCTAAGCAAGGCCAGCATCCACCTAGCACCTGCAGTAATATTTAAACATCAGAAACAATATTCCTTGAACTCTAAAAGTGTACATCATTTCTTCCTTAACCTCCTCCTTTCTTGAGCTGTGCAGTTGATGACCTGCCCTTCCAGGTAAGCCAAACCACTTCCCAGAACCTCCCCCAGGCTCCCTAACCCCAGAGGTCTGGATTTCCACGGCACACTGTGGCTCAGCTGCTCCGTACCATGAGTCAGCCCTTCCTCCTTCCCTCCCTCCCTCCCAGGAAAAGCTGAATCTCCCTCTCCCAGCACCACGGCTGAATTCCCGCTCTGACCCACGGATCCTAAATTCCTGTATTATCCTGTGACTGCATAATTACTGAGAGAAGATGGGATGGTAGAGGCAATCCATAAATTATTCATTTTTCTCTGAAAAATGAAAACCCACTGCAGGCAAACTTTCCACTGATGTTTTGGTTGCTTCATTGAAAGCAACTGTGTGTTTTGTTCAGACAGCTGTCTTGCATGATTCATTGCGAGGCCATTAAAAGAACTATACTCTTACATTTTAAGATTATTTGCACTACAGCACATAGCGATTCCCACTTTTCCTTCTCCTCAGCACCAACAGCTCTTTACCTTACTGCTTTCTCAATAATACAAAAGAAAATGATGCACAAGAGGAAAAGCATCCATGCTGTCCTGTCTGTGAATCAGCCTGGCAGGATATAATTCTCACAGGGCAGGGAAGGGGAGAAATTCAGCTGTTGGCAAATTTTCAGCAGCCAATATTCCTTAGAAACATATAGATTTGATTAAAAATGTTTGCTTTCTGTCCAGATCTGGTAAGAGAAAATGAATGGTGCTCTTTGTTAGCCATCGATCTTCCCCACTTGTCCATGTGCCAGATGGCACCACACTTCATAGGAGGAGGAACAATAAGCAAAGAGTCAGTTGTGCAGTAAGTTTGCTTATAATCATTTAATCTCAAACAAACAAAAGGAGAATAAGGATGGAAAGAGGGAAAGAAGAATATTAACTCAGCGTTCATTCACTTTTTTTTTTTAAATAAAAAACCCACTCTTGACAATGCTAATTGTTTGTTGACATTTCTGAAATTTCTATCCCCCCAAATGGATTTCGCATTTTTAAGAGTTTCAAATGGAGCATGACCAACTTGTTATTAAACAGCAAAATGGAAATATTTATAACCTGCAAGAGAAGCCTGAATCCTATGGCACTGACAAACGCCCCCCTTCCCAGCCCCGAGAGCTCCCATACGGCATAGCTGAGACAGCGAGAGGGTGGGAGGACAGGAGCTGTGAGCACGGATAGGAGCAAGAAACGCACTCCAGCCCTGCCGACATTTCCCTTAAAACGAAATCCAATTACAGGTTTAGTTTGTCAAGATGACTGTTAAAAACAATCAACATCTTTTACTTTTTAAGAGAGAGCTTAATATGTAAATCACCGAGACACACAGGAGGAACCCTACGGTGCCATTTTCAGAGTCGCACTTCAGAATATAGCTGCACTTTAAGATTTGATACCGCTTAACAGCATCTGTTGGTATTGTGCCAATAGCATATGTTGGGAGGAGATATGGATTCAAATGCCAGCAACAATATATATTTTAAACCCAGCTAAAGAACAACAGCGCAAGGGGAACAGCAAGACTTCTCGAGTGAGAAGCAGAGCCTGGATGAACTCCCATAGCCAAACTCAAACCCCAAATTAGCTGCAGGTTCATGATTAACAGTGAGTCAGTGCCGTGGAATAGCTACATCAGATCAGAGCCCCGGGAGTACAGAGGCAGGGGAAACCGAACTGATCTGCCCAAGGACAGGCAGCATGAGAGCCAGGAGGAGAACGGGAAGTTTCCTGGCTCTCACCACCGTGCAGGATGCACAACTGGCTGCCTCCGCGATCTGTAAAGCAATAGAGCCCCGCTCCCATTACTCCCCTTTCTAGACCTGCGGCAAAATATCATCAAGGGTATGGAAAAGGCAATCGGCACACCAAGTCCAAGGCTCAATGAAATAGTTCTCTTAAAAAAAGCGTGCAAGGAAGCATTTTGGTTTTGCTATTTATTATTGTAAACAATGCAATAGGTATTGCAAAGATGACACGTGCTGCATTCTAGCCTGAACCAGGAGGCCTCATGTTTTTGGAAAGCGTTGGACACACTCTCTCTCTCCAAGGATCTCATTGACAGACACCCACACATCAAGAGGGGGGGATTAAAAAACCAGACACACCCCACCCCCCCCTTGAAAATTTTGGCCGTGTCAGTACTGGCAGATGAAATAATCCTAGGGGAAACATTATTGCCTTGGCTTTAACGGATCGGATTTAGACAGCCAGGATTCATTCTTTCGGCTCTGCTGTTGACCTGCTGCTTGAGCCTATTCATCTCCCCTCTGTACTTCTGTTTGCTCATCTGCAAAATGAGCAAGATACTAATCTCCTGTTCAAAGCATTTTAAAACTGTGGATGGAATAGCTAAGTGCTGCTGGTGTGAAGAATCACATCACTTGCAACCTTTTTTCCAGCTGTTAAGTAGTTAATTGCTCAATCTGAAGCGATCAGATGGTTTCCTTCTCTAACCAGTCCTTCCTATCAAATTGAGATCTTGAAATATCGCTAAAAACATCTTGCGGAATTAATGGTCTAATTTCTCTACCAAATGTATTCATTCCTCATCTGACAGTTTGGTGAGGTACAAAGCTAGGCAGGAAGGAAGGTCTACAAAAAAAGAAATAAGCAGCAGAAATAACACACCCTCCAACACCCACCCCCCCCCCAAAAACCCAACAAACAAACCCACAGAAACCAACTCACCTGAACTCCAAAATGTCAAGAAAAATTGCATTGCCTAATACGTTAAAGATAATACAGTAACCATGGGGCTATTGCTGTTATCCAGCACCGAACAATTTCATGCTCTTAAACTACTTCATAGGGAAAAAAAGTCACAGCGAGTCTTGGCAATATCTTAAGTGGAACAAAGTGAAAAACAGCCTGAGTTACAATACGGGGAGCTGTTCGCATTCAAAGTAACTTAATCTTCTAATACAGCTGTGTACTTTAAATGCACAGGAGGAAGGAGCTTTGAGGCATTATCTGCTGCGCACAGAGGATCCAGGGTAAGCAATATTGCCTGGCGCTGCTCAGCTTTCTGTTGCAGCGTGGGGGTAGGTCAAGGCTGGCAACAGCTGGAGAAAAAGTAAACTAATACTCAGGGTCAACATTTTGTGTCGTCTTATAGGTTAAAATAAATTGCTCTGATTGGTACGTGCCCCAATTTTAGGGATGAAAACTTTGACACAGCTATGAGGCTAATTGCACAGCAGTAGTGAGTAGATGCAATCAGTAAAAACATACATGTAGACATATGCATAGCACTCCTGGATTTAAATATCTTTTAAATGAAAAAGGCAGAACAGATGCAAGTGGCAGAGAAAGTTTTTGTTACTCCTGTTGAAAACCTTGGGAAGGGACGCACAGGGAGATTTCGATAACCTGTGAAACATCAGAGCTGAAAACTGGATTTAAGTCTCAATCTTACACATATAACCAACCTCTCTCTAGTCTATCCAGCCTGAAACTAGGCACCGCTCAACACAGACGGTGAGAGATTCAGTTTCCCAAGATATCACCTCATTTTCTATCCTCACACCAACAAAGCAGCATCATTTTAGGCTTTCGTATTAGTTGCAAGCATTCCCACGAAGGAGAAACTTTTTTTTCTTTTTTAAACTAATTTAGTTTTAATGAGCTCAGTTCCCATTTCAGTTTCTCTGCAAGACACAAAGCTATCACAAGAGGCCTGGTAAATTATGCACCTTTAAGGATAAGGTGAACTTCAGAGTTTAAAAAAAAAAATCTTAAACCAAGATAAAGCATTTTGCAGAGTACAAATGCTGAAGACATTTAGTGTTACAGTGGGACTCGCTCCCTCCCCTTGGAGAGTGAAAAGGAAAGCATCAAAGAGTGACAAACAGAAGAAAGGGAGCGTGCCTATCAGGTTGTCAATCTGCCAATAAATCCCAGAGCTCCGCTAATGCCTTCAGTTCCCCAACTCGTCTCACACTGTTTAAAGACACTGTGATGTGCACTCTGAAGAATTCAAGGAGGTGGAAGCAAAGCCCAAGGCCTTTATGTGTAACTGCTGAGGAAGAAAAGGGAAGAGGAGAAAACCCTCAGCTACAAGGATTTAATAGACTTCAGCGCTGAAGCGCACCTGCAGCCTCTCCCATTTATCACCGTGCCTCTATAATTCATAGATTTGCACTTCATGCTGATATCCAATCTGACGTGTGAATATCTGTGTGTGGCAAAGGCTGAAGGAGAGTCAGAGAAGAACACCTGCTTACCCAATATTCACCACCCTGTGAAAAAAAGAGGTGGGGAAAAAAGCCACCATTGCACCACAAATGAAAAATTCAGGGTTTTTTCCCCCCTCAGTAGAAAAAAAGGCATCAGACTCCCAAAACACTGAACTCTTCGGGGTAAAACACTGCCTCATCTAGATTACAGATCTTGAAATAGGCTTCAAAAGCACTACAGCTCATCAGAGCAGATTTATACCAAAACCAGCATCGTAGCATTCCTGCTCCTCATCTTTACCACCACGACTTTCTCAAAGTGCCAAGTGAGGTCAAGACCTTGCTTCTTTTTTTTTTTCCCCACAAGACTTTTTATAGTTCTTCCTAAGACTTAGCCTGCTCCATGGTAAGCCAGGCACCTGGCTCTCCAGTAGTGGATTAATACTCACAATAACATATTTGTAAGACTGCCTGAATGAATTGTGGTTCTATAGCAGCATTACATTGAGACTGACTTCCAAAAAGCATCTTTTGCATCAAAACCGAATTACATCATCTTTTCCCAACACCTGCCAGGCCAATATGGATACGGATTCACTGTAGTAGAAAACAGAGGTGAATACAAGCCATGAAATGTCAAAGTGCGTCCCAAAACTCCAGCCCCTTGCATTTTCCATTTTAAATCCCCAAAATGTTTACTTCAGTCTTTCCTAGTATATGTTAAGTAAGGTACTTTTTTTTTTTTTTAAGAAACTTCAGAAATCTTTCTGGATTTTTTTTTTTTTTTTTTTTTTTTTTGGCTGCTCATTAACAGCCACCATGTACAACTTGGGCTGTTTAAAAAGTGTACCATGCTCTGGTTTCTGCTTTTCACCTCTTCAAGCGGAGAGGCATTTCCTGCAGCACTTATCCACACATGCATTTCAGGGGCCGATTGCTTCCCGAGCACATTGCAGCCGGCGCTGCTGTAACGTTCCCCAAGCACGACCCAAGTTCTCCCACAGAAACCCTCCAGAGCAAGAAAAGCCAGGCAGCGATCAAACACCATTACAGCCAGACTCTTTGACATCTGCATGCTGTATCAAAGCCAAAGAACAATTCATTTAAAAATATTCACCACAGGCTATTTTAAATTAAATTTTAAATTTATAAAACCATGATAAGAAATTCAGATTTCCATTTTATGAGGGTTTTTTACAAACATGTAAGTTGGGGAGGGGTAGGGAGAAGAAATTTCTCAATTCTAGTAAGGACAGAATTTTTAACTGCCAGAAATGCATTGCATTTGCCTGATGAGTCTCAGAGCAACCCCTACCCCCCCTGCCCTTCCTGACATTGATGGATTGCATAATTCCAGGAAGTAAAATATAATTATGGAGACAGATGAACAGACACCCAAGAAACAGAATAAAAAGATACTGCATAGCCATAAAAAGCAATATTTCATATAAAACATTATTAAAACTAAAAAAAATGTTATCTAAGAAATTGTTATCTGCATAAAGACTCTCTGCCTATTTAAACTCATAAGGAATAGGTGGAATTTTGTTCCGTGTATGGTCTACACAGAATTTATTTGTACAGTCCTTTTACAGCAGTATTTTAAGATACCTGTATCATTATGTAGGCACACTGTATGAACTTAGAAAATACAATATGCAATAAAGCTACCAGAATTTATCTTTTCCCCACTAGCCAACATCAGAACATCTTCTGTATTACCTGTTTGAAAAGGTGACCAGGCTTTCATTTCCAACACTGAGTATCTGCTTTAATCACCAAAGAGCAGAGGTTGGATGGGACCTCTGGAGACCATCTAGTCCAAACCCCGCTCAAAGCAGGGTCAGCCAGAGCAGGCTGCTCAGGACCATGTCCAGTCGGGTTAACACGACGGGTCATTAAAGTTACACACAATTGCGCCTCCCAATTAGTCAAATAACGCTCAAGAATCTGACAATAACTGAGATTTGATTTCTAAGATCAAGTGGCATTTAAAATCTTTTTATTTCTAGAGCTAATGCATGAAAAGATGCCACCTTCTCTCTATCCCTACTTCATTCACACAGTGTCGCTTTTTGAATCCATTTTCCCCAACTGATATCAACAGTTCATCAACCAAAAGCCCTTCAAGGAAAGCCCTCCCCCCCAACTTTCTTCACCTGAAAAATCATGGACTTAGCCCTTTCCGGATCAAAACTTCCACAACAAAGCCTCTCATTGTGCCCTAAAGGTCAGCGCAGAGCCCCGCTCAGACTAAGAGGGGGAAGCAAGTCCACAGGCTGGGGGCTGATCAATTCGGCCAGATTATGTCTCTTAAAAGCAGGAAATCCCAGGGAAGTACATCCCGGGCTACAGACACTTCCCAGAGGTAATTCCTGAACTAATTTCGAAGTGATGGCACACATTCCTTGGCAAGGCAGAGCACAAATATTTCTTGCATGCATGAACTGCTGGGAGTCACGGGAGAGCCTGTTACTGCTCATGATGACCAATTAAATTTGCAAACCTTTAATCCAGACTGTAAGCACTTTAAAACAGAGACAGTATTTGTTGCTCTTTTCTGTTCCTTAACACAATAGGGCTAATCCTTGTTCAACATTTAAGGGTGCTTCCAATATGAATAATCTCCTCCTCAAAAGACAGTTGATTTTTACCCTAACACTGGATTTGTTCACTGTAAGTAGAAAAAAATTACATTTTCTTACTAAACAGTTGGTCTAAAAAGCTGAACTACAAAGTGCATTTTTCTGTCCATATTTTTAAAAGAATTTAATAACTAAAGGATGAAAGATCACTGAAGAAAAAAAAAATTAAACAAAAAGACCCAAGCAGCAAACCAAGCAACATGCACATATATCTTACATATACAGTCTTCCCCTTCAAATCACTTAAGAAAAATGTTTTCTAGACAGATGGTGTTTTCCCTGTCTTGACTCCAGTTCAAATCTCCTTTTTGGAAAGACCAAGTTTTCCACTGAACTGCACATTATACACCAACAAAGAATAAATAGGTTAAATATAGCTTGCAGCCAAATCGCTGCAGTCTTGCAATGCAGCATATTCAGGAGTCCTTTAAGGACAGCCAGCATGCTGGCAGTGGAGCCTGCACTAAGTTTAGGTTCTCCACTTTATAAATCATTACCTCTGCATCAATCAGCGCCATCCCCTTCAGAGCTCACTTGAAGCATGCTGCTTCTCAAACTGCAAACGTTATGGGATACGGAGCCATCCCTCCGTAAGCTGCTGGTTCCTTTGTTATGTTCTCCTGGTCAGTTAATGACTAAAATTCATTATCCCACCACTGCTCTTCAATAAATTGTATGGAGCGGCTAGTAGGACTCTGCACCACTGGGGGATGCCCATCTTCTTTTGAGCTGATAGCCCACTGCTGGAGCGAAGACCTGAAGGTGGGGAAGGCAGCTGTTTAACTTTTCACCTTTCAAAGGATCTGAGAAGTCACAGTGGAGGCTACCACTGTCAGACACCAAGGATCAGCATTGCTTCTAAAAACCGAAGAAAAAACCCAAAATAATCACAACATACACTCAAAAACATTGTTTAGGGAAATGCTGAGCATCCACACGCTTTTTGTGATGCTCCCCGAGAGGTGCGCGCTTCTCTTCTCCCCGCTTGGGAAGCCCTGGTGAATTTGTGGTTTTCCAACCTCAGCTGCCTCTTCTGTTTGTGGCAGCTTGTCCAAAGCACAGGACACGTTACGCCTTCCAACAGCACAGTACTTCTGCTCCACAAACAGCATACTGTGACATTCAGAGATCTGGCTCCCTTGGCAGGACACAGGGCTCACTGCAGGAACTAGGATTTGAGCTCCACCAGCCCCGTGGTGGAGAACATCAGAGTGCACAGTTGTAATCGTCTCTCCTGGCACCAAAAATCCCTTTCATAGGGAAGCAATTTGGGCCAGTGAAAGCCCTATCAATGTTTTTCATGAAATCTCTTAGCAAAACTCACTCCACTTTATATGCCCACTGCTGCATGGGCTACATGACATGCTACCCTCAGCAGGAGGAGAGCCAAAACACAGAAGAAAGATTCACTGTTCAGGCTAACTGGGCACTCACAGAGACCTGCAGTGTGAGCTGCCGCTCGCACGCTTGCAGCTAAGCCTGGAGGCACAGCGAGGGGCTTGAGCTCACCAAGGTTTCCAAACCTTACCCAAACCAGCACTAAAATGACGGCGCACCAGCTCATGCGGCAGAAGCAGATGTACGGTGCCAGGGGCTGCCAGCATCCCGATAAGCTTAGACCATCTACACACAGCTGGGGAGAAAGTGAGCCAGGACTTTGAATTCAGCGCTGCTTGGTTTGCAGGCACTGAGCAAGTGCCGCTCTTGCGTGCGTGTACCCCGCAGCCTCATGGCTTCGGCGTCCCTCTGTTTTAGCACTTTCCCGGGCACGCTCCTGCCACTCACTTTGCAATACCTGGCTGCAAAAGCTCCGTGGGAACTCAGGCATACCCAGAGATGAGCAGTTCTCGGGCTGTTTGTAAGGGAGAAGAAATGCAGGGGGGGGGGGGGGGAGATGGCCAACGTTGAGGAACAAATTGGGGATGGGATGTAAAAATAAAAATCTATGACCTTCAAATCTACTGAGGGTTTTCCGTTGTTGTTTGTTGGGGTTTTTTTTTTTTTTGTTAAGCAGTCTGTTACCTGACCCACCGAGAGCCATCTGGCCCCAGGTGAGCTGCTGCCTGTGTACACATTTATTTAGGTTTTATTTCGGCAGGCGAGCTCCCTGTCACGGTGGCGACACAGGAAACGCTTATTGTTTTACATGTTTACAAACAGCCCCTTCAGATCTCCCTTCCCTCTCTGTCCTCTAAGGTAATATGTATTGTAATAAATTCATAATTCGCATTACAATGATTTAAACAGCTTTGGAGTGGCATGTTTTAGTGCCTTGATTCAATTGTCTGCCTCGCAAACTGACAGCCGGCTCGCTGCAACTCCCCGGTGGTGGGAAGCTGCTCCCTCACGCAAACAGGGATAAATATGCGGGAAGAGTCGCACTTTCTAGAAAAGGAATTAGTAACAGCATCATCTAAGCTCTTCACCAAGGAGATGGGATAAATACTGCTGTCTTGTCCCAAGCACATTACTGGGCTACAAAGCTTTATGTTTGGGGTTGCTTTTGGGCAGTGCCATCAAGGAGCAGCTTTTCATTACATTTATGAGAAATCCCTACCATCCGGGCAAAAAAAATCCTAGCCAGCTTATTACCACCAAACCTCCTTCAATTCACACAGCATCTTGCAAGACATACGTAAAGGAAGGAAGGCTGGACCGCCACAAGGTTCAAGGAGATAAAACTACCTGTCAGAGGGAAATGGCACAGGAGTCCCTAACTCTGTTGAAGGATCTCGAGCAATGGAAATCCACGTCAGCATTTCCGCTGTTGTCACAACACAAGGAAATTGTCCTACAACAACGTGACAGCAAAAGTTAGCTTTTAAATATTATAATGACTGCCTTAAAAGTTAAGCAGCTGCATGTAAATACATAACAGATCTCGGGTAACTGCTTAGTGTTTTCACCTTGGACTAACCCCAAACCACTCTCGTAAGCATTCACAAGCTGTTAGTCACTACCTGCTTTCCCTACAGATGCAAGAACATGCAGGTGAACAACAAAAAAAATAAAAATCAATGTCATAGGTTTGCTTTGATGTTTTTAAAACTGCAAAACTTAGTACACATCCTTTCTATATGCATGTTGCAACTTTTGTAAGCCACAGTGGTGGAAGTATCAAAGCATCAGCAATTACACTTACAACAGGAAAACCATTATAAAAGGGTCACACTGTGATTAAAGCATATTTTGCTATTACAATCTGGATGTCTTTTTTTTGTTTTTAATTAGGTGCGTTCTAGTTAAGACAAAAATACATTAATTTTTTTTTCTTTCTTTTCCTATTATTAAAGCACCAAACACAGAAGATGCTGTTAAGCACAGTTGTTGATAGATCTGTTCCATATTGCTATACCTACTTCAAGAAACAGAATCAGTCACGAGGATCACTGATACTTGGGGGTTAGAAGAGCTTTTTTTCCTTAGGAGTAACTAAATGCAGATTATTAGACAAAGTAATCAAACTGCACCTTCATAATCACAGCGGAACGGGAGGGACTGTCCCATGCTGAACCCAATCCCAAGTACTGTTTGATTAACAGAAGGTCATCTTGCAGCTCACCCTGGATGCGAAGGGAACCTCTTTGCACAGAGACAGCTGCCTTTGGCAGAAGGGTCTGCTTACGCCCCAAACCCTGACTTGGAGGCCACCGGACACAGAGAAAGAGGGGTGACTTCTCTCCCGTCACCTCTGCCAGGCTGCAGCAGGTCTCCGGCAGCACGAGCTGGGAAACCACCGACCTCCACAGGCTTCATCTCCGCCAGGCTACGTGCCTCTGCCCCTAATCCACAGCTCCGGGCAGGCCAGGGAACTATAGGGGTTTGGGGGCAGATTTGTTTTCCACCACCTTTTCAAGATCAGTTGCTAGGGAAACTGGGACTCTTCAGTTTCCCAAATCCAGGGATTATTTAGTGCTGTATCATCTACACAATCACAGACAGTTACCAAAGCAAGAACAACGGCTTCAAGCCACTTCTGCCTGCATGTCTTACGACAAATGCTAGTGATGTCCCTCCTTAGTCCTAACAAATCAGTCTGCAACACGGATTTTTACACATGGAAGACATGAAACCCATGATTTGCTTTCTTAAACCAAAGGTATTAAGTCACCTCTTCTAAAAGACTGAGAGGAACTACACTATTTGCACCAGAACACAAGGGAATGGCCAGCAAAAGGTGGAGATGCACTGAAGCAGAAAGCAAAACTCTCCTATAGCAGCAGGAAGATTTTTTTTTATCGGGGGCCACTCCCAGCCCCCAGAAATGCTTTAATAATAAAAAATATAATTTTTGACACACCCTAATGAAAAGGCAGCGAAAAGGATTGAAGGACCCTAAAGGAAACCTTTCAAGGAAGGACAGGAGGCAGCACTAGAAGGTACCTGACGGCAATAAGCATTTCACTGAACTTTAAAGAACTGGGAGAGCCCTCCTCTTGCCACCTAGCACACTCCTGCACCAAGAGCCAAACACGCCGCCGCAGTGTCACCTTACCCATGAGGCAGGGAGGGCACTCACCTGCCCTCAGAGCACATACCAGACCACACTTCCCAGCAGGTCCAGCTGGCTCCCAACACCACCTTACCCACATCCACCTCCACAGCTCAACCAGCTGCTTATTGCTGCCATCGCTCCTATCACGTTGCTGTTGCCCAACTTTCCTCTTCAGATGAAAACATCCAATTTCCAACCAAAACTTAACTCATGGACTGTAGCCTGTTCTTCAGGCTCATCTCTGGCCCCAGGAAATCTACTCCCTCAATGGTGTCTCCTCTCTGCCCCGCACTCCGGAATTACCATGGTAGGCTGCTGTACCACCTCCACCACCTGTTACCTGCACACATTTCAGGGGGGCTACTCCTATAGTCACTTTTTTTGACACTTACGACAAAGATGAGCACAATGTTCCAGCTGAGATCTCCCAGCCACAGTGGAGACATTGCCTGGCAGTATTTGCTGTCTTTTCCATACCCATGCCATCCCAGAGGACTAGCCACCCCTGATCAATTACCACAATCATCATTTTTGTCTCCCCATGTATAATAATTCCCCACAGTTTCTTTTTGTTTTCAGTCTCTAATCATGGCATTTGCTGTTATTAAGTTTGGGGTGGGTTGACCCTGGCTGGACGCCAGGGTCCCACCAAAGCCGCTCTATCACTCCAGACAGGGGAGAGAAAAAAATATAACGAAAGGCTCGTGGGTCGAGATAAGGACAGGGAGATCACTCACCAATTACAGTCATGGGCAAAACAGACTGGACTTGGGGAAATTAGTTTAATTTATTACCAATCAAACCAGAGTAGGATAATGAGAAATAAAGCCAAATCTTAAAACACCTTCCCGCCACCCCTCCCTTTTCCCGGGCTCAACTTCACTCCTGATTTTCTCTACTGTTTCGTCCCAGCGGCGCAGGGGGACAGAGAATGGGGGTTGCGGTCAGTCCATCACACGTTGCCTCTGCCGATCCTTCCTCCTCAAGGGGAGGACGCCTCACACTCTTCCCCTGCTCCAGCATGGGGTCCCTCCCACAGGAGACAGTCCTCCACGAACTGCTCCAGCGTGGGTCCTTCCCACAGGCTGCAGTTCTTCACAAACTGCTCCAGCGTGGGCCCTTCCACGGGGTGCAGTCCTTCAGGAACAGACTGCTCCAGCGTGGGCCCTTCCACGGGGTGCAGTCCTTCAGGAACAGACCGCTCCAGCGTGGGCCCTTCCACGGGGTGCAGTCCTTCAGGAACAGACCGCTCCAGCGTGGGCCCTTCCATGGGGTGCAGTCCTTCAGGAACAGACCGCTCCAGCGTGGGTCCTTCCCACGGGGTGCAGACTGCTCCAGCGTGGGTCCCCTGCGGGGTCACAAGTCCTGCCAGCAAACCTGCTCTGGCGTGGGCTCCTCTCTCCACGGGGCCACAGGTCCTGCCAGGAGCCTGCTCCAGCGTGGGCTTCCCACGGGGTCACAGCCTCCTTCGGGCATCCACCTGCTCCAGTGTGGGGTCCTCCACGGGCTGCAGGTGGATATCTGCTCCACCATTAACCTCCACGGGCTGCAGGGGGACAGCCTGCCTCACCACGGTCTTCACATTGGGCTGCAGGGGAGTCTCTGCTCCGGCGCCTGGAGCTCCTCCTCCCCCTCCTTCTTCGCTGACCTTGGTGTCTGCAGAGATGTTTCTCTCACATATTCTCACTCATCTCTCTGCTGCTGCTGTTCTTTTTTTCGCCCCCCTCTTCTTAAATATGTTACCCCAGCAGCGCTACCACTGTCACTGATGGGCTCGGCCTTGGCCAGCGGCGGGTCCGTCTTGGAGCCGGCTGGCATTGGCTCTATCGGACGTAGGGGAAGCTTCTAGCAGCTTCTCACAGAAAGCCACCCCTATAGCCCCTGTGGTACCAAAACCTTGCCATGCAAACCCAATACCAAGTTTTACTCTATTTCTGTTATACTTCTGTTCTACTCTAGATCATACCGTAATTTTAAACGGCAATAGCAACAAAATTACTTATTGTACTGCAATCAGCCAGCTACACAAAGATAAAACTAATCATTTAATAAGTCATCCCAGGGATTTTTTTCCCTCCGCAGCAAAGGGCAGCAAGGCATCAGATCACAAATTAATCAGACTCCGAGACATCTTCATCTTTGCTCTTCTTCTTTCAACTATGGAAGTGATGTTTTTCACTGCCTTGCACATTACTTAATACACTTATTCTAAATCCAGCCGTCTTCAGAATAACTTCAATTACAGAATTCCTCTTTTCTCCATTACGACCCTTATAGATTTGAGGCATATTGTACTCTCCTTGCAAACGCTGAGATGCAACACCCTTGGATCCCATTTATGCCCAATAAGCCACAGCCTCGACTTTGCTTCCTCCCCCTGGATCTGCAGTCAAGCCTCGTAAACACAAGGGACCACCCAGCAAGGGAAGGGATGCGCAAGCTACCGCAGTAACCACGATTCAGCTGCCAGCTCCAGCGCTGAGCCCCTCCTTACCCCCATCCTCAACATCTTTTCGAGCACCGTAGACACCTTATACTCTCTTCAACAAGTGAATAAAGAAGCAAGTATTTATGATCTCAGATCACAGCACTTTCTAGGTCTCAAATAAAGTCTGGTGAACAAACAAAAAGGTCTTTAGAGCAGGGACAAACTTTTCATCCTTATTTCTCTGAGAAAATGCAGGAGCCTAGACAGGGTAGATACCGTATTTTAGCACAATCCTCCTCCAAGCCTCGCAGCAAACCGTGAAGCCATATTAGCACAGATCTGTCTCATAACTCACTCGGGATGCACTTTTCAAAAATTCAAACCTCAGAACACGTGTACCCATTGAGATAGGGCATAAAATTTAAAAAAAAAAAATCAACAGAAAAGTCAACAACATTTTATAAAGAAGGATTATGGATGCAAAGAGATTTGCATCTGATATATAAGCAAATCCCAGTGATCTGGATTAAAGCAGGAAAGCCTACTTCAGACACCCAGAAAGTCGGAAAAAAAAGAACAATTAAAAATTCTACAGGGGCATAATTCAGCCCATAGTGCAAAACAAAATTTCATTATTCCAGAATGGAATTCAGTGGACATAATGCCTCCAGTAGTTCGAAAAGAGATGGCTGGAAATACCAGGAAATGAGAATCGGTTTATCCAAAGAAAATTAAGGAGATTATATGACGCTGGGGAAAAAGGAGAGGCCACACAGTCCTTTCTCCGTTCACCTCCTGGCTTCTTTTGATCCCAGAAAATCAAGCCACAGCAGTGGCTGCAGAGAGTAGGGAAGAAATGGCCCTAAATCATTCAGACTGGAGCACTCCACCAAAAACTTCACCTTTTCTCAAAAGCTGTTTTTTAACCAATTTCTCCACTAACAATTCAGTTCCGCTCAAAGGCATGAAGTGTTAAGACAGTTCAGCGGAAGGGAGACCCAGGCTCCGCACACCCTCCGCATCCCTTTGCTGGCAGCGGCGCCCAACCTGAGCGGAGCTTCGCTAAGGAAACAAGATGGCACTTGCCACCATCAGCTCCTACAGCAAAGGGATGTTTTAATTAACGCAATGTCAGGCAATAGAGGAAAAACATTTAGACCCGGATCAGCGTATGCTTCACTTAACAATAATCGCTGTGTTCACAAAGAGCTTGACAGCTAAAGTATACACTGACCCGGGTCTAAACAAGTCTTTTTCTGTAATGCTTTGCACAACATCAGCAAAAAGGTATGAATTAAGAAAAATATTGTCTTTAGCTGACTTTAGTGCCTTTTAAAATAATTTTGTTCCTACATCCTATGGAGAAGAGCTCTCCTATCCAACTCACATGGTGGAGACCAAGACAAACCCTGAATCCCCTTTTACAATCTCTATATTCACTGTGACAACTGTTTTTTTGTTTCCTAAACAGAATAAAACTAGTTCCATCTGCATTTTAATGAAGAAAAGACTGCAGAGCTGTTATCCAAGGATGTTAATGGAGGCTTTTTAAAGATACAAGGTCCTTCAGCCTCCCTCACCCTTTCCAGTGCCTGAAGAGGGATGAGCTGTACAGGGAAGTTGAAGCAAACCTGAGCAGCCTGAGCTCCAAGTGCTCCCTCCTGCTTGACCTAGTACTTAGTTACCGACCAATTCACAAGCACACAGTGAAATTACAGAAAGGAAATACCCTTATTTTCAACTTGGCCAAACACTGAATTAGAGAAGAGTTAGAAGTTACTCGATAATGGCAGCAACCAGTGCAGTGCTTAACCACCGATAGTAAAAGGTAGCTAAGTAAGCATCTGGAACAGGGAAAATCGCAATTCTTTGCAAAGGAGGGAAAAAAAAAAAAAAAAAAAAAATCAATCACAAGCTGTCATGATATCCCATTGTTCAGCACTGTTAGCATTAGAAAACAGTCACTAGGGATTAAGCCAGCAGAGTATGTATAGTAGTTACTGACTGTTAAGCAAATGCAGGCTGCCTGGTAACACATGGTGCAAGGCTGTGATTAATCATTACGATGCGACAGAAGGCGTACTACTGTGAGATAACGTCAGGAACTGAACTGTGCCCTGCCTCTAATGACAAGTTGCTTATCCTAACATGCTCCACATTTGTATGACTAAGAAAGCATCCTCAACTTGCTTATTTGCTTCTAACTGATGGCCAAAGTCCAAAGGATGCAGCTGGTGTACCGGTGGGCAGGTGAAACACTCAGGGGTCGATCCTTGAAGGTGCTTGGACTAAAAGCATCTTTGATGGGAGATGGTGTAAAGTGTTTCTCCAGGAAACCACTTAAAACCATCCTCTTTTACACCCAAATCACACCACTAGAGGAGCTCCTCTGGATTTACAGCAACACTCTTTTTCTAGTTAAATTGCAAATGGTGGTAGCCTGTGGTGAAAACAAAACTGGTATTTTTTATTTGCTTTATATATAAAAATCAGGAAGGATCCTAAGCTTCAAAACTTCAAGGAATCAACATCCACCTTCACAAAATACCTTGCAAAACTAAACCTATACTCTTTACTTTCCCTGCTACCCACTGTAACTAAATTTCAAGTGACCTCTGAAAACTGTGCAGGTGGTTATGAATCCTGTTTCGATCTATTCCCAGAACTGATTTTTTGTTTGGGGCTTAAAAACACGGGGGGAGAAAAATTCAAAAGCTCTGTACCATCAGCAAGGGAAGGAGGGAGAACCTGCTGCATCCTTCATCCTGCCCACTGCAATGGGCAATTAGTGCAGTTCTACATTGCATTAAACGGTATTTCATGGGAACAATTATTTATTAAGGGCATGGACAATAGCATTGATTGTTACAAGTTTGATTGATTAAACAGACAAATTGGCACAGTTTCTCCTTCCCTGCCTGCCATATGTTTCTTCTTAAACATCTGGTAAAGTATTTGTATTTCCTTGAGTAACCTAACAGGTGTTGAACCAAATCCTTACTGCTTCAGTTTTCCCATTGGAAGCAGATGGGTGAAGGAGGCAGAAGAATATTACATTTCCAACATCTCTCTCCTTCCTCCTCCTCTGTGGTGGCCTCACGAATAGCCTGAGGTTAAGAGTAGTAAAGGAGATTTCAGATTAATCATTAAAGTGGTCTTTTGATGTGGAGAAGACTCTTTACACTGAGGCAAGGAAGTCAGACCTTACTCCAATGCAATTTTCCCCTTTTCCTCTTCACAGTGCAAAGGATTAAAAAAAAAAAAAAAAAAAAAAGGGGGAGAGAGAAAATTTTACATCAGCCCTTCATATTCCTGTCATTAAAAACGTTTAAAATTCTGCCTCCCATCTGAAGGGGGTCATTTGTACGTTGTGCTTGGGCCACCGGGGAAATGCAAGCCACAGTCCCCTCTCCGCTGCTGCTGGAAGCCACCGACTGCCACAGGATACCAGCCCTCGCTTGAAATCATATGTCGGGCAGAGCGCCAAATATGTAATTCTAGCTGAAAGAGCAGAAACACAGGTGCCTAACATTGAGAGGGCACTCTTTATTTTGAAAAATGCAACACCACTTTAGCTAATTAGGTCTTATCTGTTTAAAGCTACAGGATAGTTTGATAACAATTAGGAAGGGCTCCCAACAGGCTGCTGGGATCAAAGGCCCTTTCTGCTACGACGTTTAACAAGGAAATTAACACTTTTGCCAAGTAATTTGCACATGCTGCCAAAGTTGTTTTAACTTGCTGTAATATTTTAGTTTTAAATATGTACCTGCAGAGATGCTGCTTTAATTCGAGCATTCAGTGTGCCAGCTACGGGCTCCCAACCATAACACCAGGTCCCATTTACTGCTGGAGGGGAGCTTCCACAAATGGTCTAACAGAACAGAAGTGCTTGCCTCCATTCACTTAAAAAAGAAATAAAAAAGAAAAAAAAAAAGAGTTTGGAGGCAAAAATTCCCTCACTGCTTTTTTCTTCATGGAAACTAAGTATTTCCAAAAGACTGCCTGTGGGATCCCAACCCTTAATGTCACAAAAATTAATGAGAACTGTGATGCTGAGATGCCATGCGTGCTTGGAAAATTCCAACTGGACTCTTCTGATGGGTTTTTAATACTGGAGACTGGGGAGCAATCATGACTCCAGAGAGCTGCACTGATGAATGGCTGGGGGACAGTGAATAATAAGGGAAAATACAAATTCAACAGCTGTATTTCATAAAGAAACAATAAAACCATGCATAGCAGTTTTTCTTTTCTAATTCAGTGCAATGTTAAAGAGACCTTCTGATACCCAGTAAATTATGCTCACATATCCGCTGCTGATTACTCTTTAATAAAATCAAGCTTCCAGCAGATCACGGTACTTGTCTTCTGGTTCCCTGAGATCCAGGGCAGGACTAAGCACCAGCACTCACAGTTGGACTCTCGTGTTCCTTTAAGTACAGTGTGTCGCATCCTAACGGAGAGTCACCCTACCATACCCCGAGCCAGGTACGTGCCACAGCCACTGCACTTTGTGCTACTAAACAAACTGAAGGATCAACCCTGGAAGAGCAGCCTTTCCCCAGGCTGCTGCTGTACAGAGATGATTCATTCAGCATTAGTCAGCTCAGGTTAACGGCCAAGAAGCCAGAGTTTATCGGGGGATTTCCTCAGCACAGTTCTTCCCAGCCAGGAGGCTGTGCACCAACTCGGAGCCAAAATTACGTTTATTTCTTTTAGTAAATCAAGAGTAGACCCAATTAACAGAGACAACAGCGCTGTGGTTAAAGCCATGCAGTGAAATTTGGAGGGCTGGGGACAGCCTGACACTGGTTTACTTCTATTTCCTTCAATGAGGAGGGCAGTGATGGCTTTCACTGACTGAGTGGTGATGGCCAACGCTGAACACTACAGTGGCCTCCAGCCTTCCCCATCACCTCACCCATGGCTACTGCATCATCCAGCTTCTGGACAGAGATCAGGCTGCCCAGCCACAGCAAAGATTTCATCTACCCATTGCTCCTAATGAAACACTGGTCCCATTTCATTAAAACTTAATATGTAGATTCCCCCCCCCCCCCCCCCAATCCCTCAGCGACACTGAGTCCGCACTGCAGCATGGAGAGCCCTGAGCCACCAGCTGGTGGTTAGAGCAAACAGAGGAGGAGTGCAACTCCTGCAGCACATCAGTTTACAGAGGGAAGATGGAATTGCCATCCTTGGATCCGGAGGCAAAGGATTAACTGTTTTTAAATCTGGAACCACTAACCACAGACTCTCACCATGCAAGCGTACCACTTTCATGGACTAGACGCTGGTGAAAAGCACTTTATTTTTACTAGCACTTCTTTTGTTCACTTCAGTAACTCAACCACATCACAGTCATTGACCCACTGCAGTACTGTGCAAAAATACACAGTCAAACGGAGATGCTTCTGACTCAGTAAGACATTTACTGTACTGAGAAATCTGAACGCGACGGTTGGAGTTGCAGAGGCAGCAGCCAGGTACGATCAGCACAGAACCACATCCTGCCCCTGCAGCAAACCCCACAACGGCACCGTGGGCTTGTCCTCTGCTGCTGGCAACCAGCTTTCAAAGCCACTGTCAGGTTTTTATGGCCCTTCAAAGAAAGCTTCCAAGTTTTCTACCACTTCTACTTAAAGCGCATAGAGTGCACCAGGTTCTCAAGTTTTTAATCATACAAGCTTTGTGAATTTATTAGCAAGACAGCAGACAGCATGAGAAAAGGAATTAGAGTATTTGCAACCCTTTTGCTACTTCTGTCTAAATGATGATCATTATATGCCAAGAGACTCCAAGGGCTCAGCATTACCATGTTACAGTAGCTCCTATACTCTTAAATCAAAGGCTAAAGGCTTAAATCAAAATCAGAATGCTAGGTGCTGTAAAAAGGTTAGGAAAAAAAAAATAGCTTCTGACAAGTTCTAAGCAGACAAGGCAAGCAAAGAATAAGGAGACACCAGTAACTATCACATATTTCTTATTTGACCTCAGGCAAATTGTTTAATTTTTGCCTCAGTTTCACATCTGTACAATCTGATAACACTAACTGCATTCAGAGCTCCCAAGCTCCATGCCTTAGCCAATACACTCAATTTCTAAAAATGAAAAATAATGTTGCAGTCAGGTAAGACACATAGTTATTCTTATTTTTGGATATGAAAATCTGCTGATCCAGTCACTTCAGGATAATTCTTGAAGTGTAAAACAGTGTTTTGTTAGAAAGATTTTCTCCCTAAAATTAATTATGAAACTGGACACATTAACCCAAATTACACAGTATCTTATTTCAGAAGTGATATTTAGTATTGCATATGAAATGCGTGTACCCTCCCCAATCCCTAAATCCAGCAGCACCTATGACAAAACCAGTGTACATCGATCTGCCGTTACACAGAAGAAGCTGCACTTCTAGGTTCGGCTCAATATACACATCAAGAGACAGACACTCCACTCACCAGAAACTTCACTCTTCAGATGGCTTGTTGGATTTCTGAGAGCGAAGAGCTCTTTCTGGTTCACACATATAGTAAGCCAGAAAATTATTCACTTTTGAGGACAGGTCTTTTTTAACCCAAGCCAGAGAAGGTTTGGAGCCCTATTTCGGATGACTAGCAATTAAAACCCAAACCAAAAACCAAACCAACCCCCCCTTCTCCAACAGTAACAAGAAGCCAACCCCAGAACACAGTAACGGGAGCCAATTTTGCAAGATACTTTCTGAAAGGTAGAAATTTGGATGGGTTCCCAACGTGAATTTTTTCCAAAGAGCTCCCATGCTAACTGCAGGGACAGAAAGACAGGTGCCCTCACCCTTGTAGAAGAAGGTCTCTAACCCCTTGCACAGAGACATAAGCCTACACTTAATTTGGTAAACTCATTCCAGTTCAGTTTTCTCTTGCTTCCCTTAGACAGTTCCCAGCGGTTTCTCTGACATCCAGAACTGTGTTACAGAAGACGTATCCTTGTAGCCCTTCAAAATTAAAGATGCTGCACACACGTTAATTACTGTCGTGAGCAGCCAACACATGGATGCAGATAATGCCACCACAGGACAGACTCACAGATCAGCCACTGAAGTGGTCACAAGCTTCTTCACAGCAAAGATTAGAGTCAGTCGGTCATAGGAGGACAAAGGTTGTCCAAAGTCAGTTTGACTGATGTTCTCCTTAAAAATCCTGGCTTAATACCGATGTCGAAAATAGCTTGGATTAATATAATGGAACTGTTAGGTCAGGTCTACTGATGGTACCAAAAGAGTCACTGGGAACACTAGCTGAGAATAAAAAGATAAACTTCTAGGAAATAAATCAAACCCAGAAGGTTCATTTCCATTTCTAACAAAATAATTTAAGTCCCAGACTTAACAGGATAAGGAGTACTCAGGTGAAGTCCCATTGACTTCCCAAACCTACTGGCGAAGACTAAGGAATCAGATTCAGCCAGTTTTGAAAGCAGGAACTAGTAGCACAAGATTTTGAACCTCTCCTTCCGCTGACTGTCTGGGAAAGGGGAAAGCTGCAATGCCACACAGAAAACAGACTTTCAGAAGAACGAATAAGCAGTGGGGATCCTTCTCCCTGCACTGAGCACCTCTGCTTTCCTGGCTAACCAGAGCCACCCACAACCCGAACAGCTCTAACTCTTCCCTCCCGCGTTACCGTACCGTTTCAGATAAGCACCGTGTTATTGCTCCAACAAATACAGGGAAGTTTTGCAAGTATGAGAGTCGTGGCAGGCGATGTAGCAAAGTGAAAAGCTGCCGTTGTGAGGCCTGCCAGACCCCTCAGCCTTTCAATTTGTGCACGTGTACCAGAAAAAATAAGAGTGACAAAAAAAATGACTGCTTGGTGCAGTCATTAATCACTATCACCAGCTGAACAGGTTCTACACCAGAGGGACGACCAGCAAAGCAGATGGGGAATTACGCTTGGAAAGAAAGGGACTGCTCGGACTGAGAAAGGTAAGTAAGGAGGTATAAGGCAATATGAGCAATTGAAATGCAAGTGTCACTTGAGAAGGAAAGTTTAACAAAAACAAAAACAAAAACGCGGAGCCCAACAAAAAGTATAAAAGCATTTTTTGAGCAGGCAAGGCTACAGAAACATGCTGAAGGACTACTGCACCTTGCTTTCTGCTTGATACAGAGACACGCAACTCATCCACGCGTTTGACCTGTGCATTATTACTGTAAAACCGCTCCCACCAGTTAATTCTACAGCCAAAATCTCACCAGCCAGTTCTAATCCTTTTAAATGGTGGGGGATTTCTGCTGATCTTCTATATCTAGGGATCAAACCAGCAATGCAGAAACAGGAAGAAAAAAAATTGAGTTTAGTTTGATTCAGCTCTGGGAGATTTTCAGTTGAGCAATGAAGTTACATGTGACATAGCTTTAAAATAAAATCGATAATGCTCTTCGCTGCAAGCATCTTGGGAAGCCTCCTCTAAACATTAATAGGAGCAAAATGATCTTATCTTCCAGACCTTCCCCTTTATGGTTTCCTAACTCAGGCTTACACGTGCTTAGGAAATCCCCACTGTGGACTTGGATAAAAGGTCTCCTTTTCACGCTGTTTTCCACCTAGAAATGCTGCTAGCACGCAAGCAAAAACATTCTGCTTCTACTTACAGTTATGAAAACCTCAGAAGGGGAAGCTCAGGTATAAACAACACAATGCTGCCTGCCTGAGTCTGCAGGCAAGCTGCAAAGGACTATGTTTCAGCGCTGTTAATGGTAGTTTTATTATGGACATTTTAGCATCAGATGCAGCAGAAACAAACCCAAGTCTCCCCCCTTAAAACGTTTTCAGATCTGTCAGTAACTTCTAGAGTGACTGGGCTTTTTTTGCATGGATCCCCTGTGCACTGAAATGTCAAAATTGAAAAGAATTGAGACCACATGAAATAACTAGGATTTAATAACAACTGTCAAGAGAACAAAATTAATAGTCTCCCATTTCCACATTTCTATAACGAAAGCTTCAATTTCTGGAAGACCGGAGCATCCCTGGTGTATTTGATCTGCTCCATTAGTTGCCAGTTTGGAATCGACGCTATCAGCCCATGGCAAGTCTCCTTATTTAAAGATGTGAATCAACACAGCAGCCGATGGTCCTCGGATAGCTACAAAAACTCAGAGGTCCCAGGCACAGGAAAACAGAGAGAAAACTGCAACTCTACACACCCGTCTAATAGAACATTTCGGTAATGCTCGTGACGCAAGAACGGCTGCGTCCGTACTTTGCCCACCGACAGTTCAAAAGCCGACTGCCAAGTCATTCGTAAGGTTTATTGACACTGCAAACTTTATTGAAATCTGATTTATAAACACTGCTCAGCAAGTTGGAGATAAAAATTGTTCGGACTGTAGAGCTGCGTTTTAGATTGAGTCTACTGGGTTGTTTGTGTGATTACTTAAAAGTTTTTTTTTCCTCTTTTAAAGTATAGTTCCAAGAGCATGAGGAGTTTGATGCAATTCAGCTGTGTGGGACAGCATGCCAACAAAATACATCTGTCACTAATAAAAATAACAAAATGGAGCCTGGGTAAGGCCTATCTGTACTTCTGCATCAACTTCCACTCATTCCTACCAAGTTAGACTATTAATAGCACCATCAATGCAGCAATAAACTAAATACTTCTAATAGCTCTGCTAGAAAGTTTACCAAACAAGCAAACTGTGCAAGAGCAGCAGCACGCTTTAATACCTCATAGCTGCAAAAAGAAGCTTTATAAAACACACGTATTGCTGCGCTACTAACTCTTGTGTTTTTCTTGCCATTAATACAGCTTCATTCATTACTGAAATCATCCTTGCGATGATTTGGGAAGTTCCTTCTCCCCGTTTCAGGGAAGAGCACAAGTATGAAGACTGCAGAAGGACTGAGCGGACTAAGGCATGTGAGGCAACAGCGATGGGCTGAGTGAAATCAAAAGCTCTGAGCCACCAGGCCATCACGGGGTTGCAGCAGCCAAAATCACACCTCTGAGATCTGGCAGAAATAGAAACACTGAGGATGTTGTTCGTAAGAAGCAAACTTTCATGCACTTTGCTATGGTTGGAGTCAAGAGAGCTTGACTTTTCTAACCTTTGGAAAAAAGGCCAAGTTTCTGTCACGCTCTCCCCTCTAACCGCAGCTGTTGGGAACGGGGAGCGATGCAAGGCAAAGAGAGACGCACCTTCGGAGATGGAGGTTGGTAATGGTACATTGCAACAATACGAAGTTTTTCTGTTCACTCAGCTTACACTGCAAGCTGTCACGCCTAACGTAACACAGCATGAATTTCAAATCAGACAATTTCTGATCCGCAGATTTCTTCTGCCACTTCAAATTCTTATTTTTCAGTCATGTGAAAAAGGCCAGTAATTGCACAAGGGAAACTCCTCAAGAACTGTGGGCATGTCAGGGAAATCAATTAAAAATTTCTAGTTTCATTTAGGGAAAGAGGGTCATTCTGCTTTAACACCTTATCACAGAAGCAAATGCAGAAACCAAACTAAACCAAGCAAGACAGACCACTGCCATTAGGAAGCGCTGATAACGTAATACAGCTGCCATCCAAAGCACTCCTCACTGCATTTTATTTTCTTGTATAACTACTATCTCAGAAACAAACAAATTTTATAAAGAGGTTTGGTAGTACACAAATTGCCAGAACATCACTTTGTGTCCATAAGAAATTTTTTTTGTGTGTATGTCAGCCTGGGTTCCAAGTTCCCCCATCAGACTGATTTACATACAGTAAATGTAGACAGACCGAGAATCATGCCTGACGATTTCACTTGCCCTCCCAATCTCTATCCCTTATGATATTCTTAATTTTCTAGAAATATCACGTCTCTCTCTCAGGCATACTTCTACCAATTTAGCTTCCTCGCCATAAACTGCAAGCAAAGAAGTACATTCACTCCCACCCAAAAGCAGAAATATGCTGCAAGATTTGGTGGGGGGGGTTTTTGCTTGGTTTATGTGCACACACACGGAACCATGCCATAAACACGAGAATGGGTTCAAACCTCTGGGAAGCCTTTCACATGGCTTTAGAAAACTGTACCTGCAAACTGAAGCACAGCTCCTGCAGTTCGGGGTTAATAATCTTTCTTTCCTTTCTGTCCATCGCCTTTGCTCTGCAGACCCTTGGGACACAGCTGTTGGGGCAGCCGAGTAAAACACAACCCTGTCGAGCAGGATTTAGCAGAGCACTAACCTCACTGGGATCTCTACAACCTACCACAACAGCAACAAAATATTACTGTATTTATTTATCCACTTAGGGGTACGTTTTGAGCCAGCATCTGCTTTAAGAGGTATACATGTACGTAAGTCAGCAGGAGGAAATTGGGTCTTCTGGGAGATCATTATCTCTCGGCGCTTGCAAGGACAGGATCCCTTTGAGAAAAGCACCAGTTTCTAGAGCATAATGCCAAGCACCGATGGTCTTCGTGATGCACCTACAAAAGGTGCATCGTTCCACCTACACAGCTGTGATGTGGAGTAACTAATGCACCTACCCCCCCCCCCGCCATCACATGTAAACCATCTCCCCCACACCAGGCTCCAAACCTCGGATTCAACGTCTGTATGGAAACAGCTCCCTTCTCCCCCACTGCTTCGGATACAGGAACTGACTCATCCGTATGGTTTTGTTTTTTTTCTTTTCCTCATTACAATGCAGATATGAAAAATAAGTCTTCATTTCAATATTTAATCATATGCTTCATTTAATAATAAGTCCAAGAATAATTTAATCCTGGCTATCAACATAAAGGAGATATTGTTCCTTTCGCTCGACTATGTAAGAAAATAAAAACTCTCTGCTCTCTGGCTTCTTAGAGGCCAGGGTTTTGCTCAGTCTAACTTATAACGTAAATACAAATTACGTTACGTATTTGATTACACACACAAGACCTTGACCTGCATTTGGAACGGGGCACAGGATGCTCCTCCTAGCAATTTCACCTGCCTAATTACAAATGCTGCTGTCTCCCTTGAACGAACAAACTCGCTTATGAAACGGAGAGAGCTGACATTTCATGGCACATCGCCTCGTGCCTCAGCGAAGAAAAACACATCACGTGCCACAGATTTCTGGAAGCATCACTGCTCCCTTATGGTATGTGGTCTCCTGCCAGGAATAAATAGGACAGAGTCCAGCACAGGAATCACATAACATTTGGCTCACACATCATTCTTCTGTTATTGTATGTTATTATACTAAATGCACTGCTCAGGTACTGTCCACTCTGGAAAAATCTCATTAGCTATGAAAAACTTGGACTTAAGTATAAGGTGAGTAATAATCCGGAATGTCTTGCTTAGATGCTCAGTGCAAAAAATGATGCTCTTGAAAAAGAGTCCCAATCTGTGAAGAGGGCAAGTGCTTTTTGCATATGTTACCTTTAGGTGAATCCCCCAAAACGTGCTTTTTTGAGGACAAACGCTGCTTGTTCTCTATACATTTGTTAATATGCTTGGGACTGATCTCGAAACATTTTGTCCATCTATAAAGCACAATAATGACAATGCTGTTATTTTACATTAAAATATTTTAACATACAATTACTTCTAACTTGGCGATATTTATGCATTTAAACTCTCTGCTTTGTTTTTCTCTTAAAAGCTTTAATTTCAGCTCCCCAATCTCCTTCCTTCTAAAACATTTCTGCTTAGTATTACGTGTATGCACTCCCACACTTGAATCCCTCTTCCTCCTCTACTTCTCATTGTGCATACTTTACTTTGGAAACATTAAGTAGGATTCTAGAAAAAGAAAACGTTTTAAAATTTGAATACAAGTCCTTCAGAGATAAAGCATCCCAGGTTAAATCTAATGATGTCCAGGGGAATTCTATGCAAGTGATGAGCTGCCTGCTAATATGTCGATGCTTTAGGGAAGAAAAATAGCAATTAAATTTCATAGCATGCAACCACATATTGACCTTGAAAGCTATCTGTAACTTAGTTTAAACTTGAAAATTCAAAGTCTAAGTCAGAACTTCTGCCCTAATTGGTTTTAACTTCACTGAAGAATGGCACGGCTCTGTAGAGACCCCAGAAAAATTAAGAGAATCAATATGGAGGAAAAAAAAAAAAAAATCTCCCAAATCCTATTAAGTATTTAACTATGACATTTGTGTGTGCCTCTAGTCTCGCTCCCTTGGGTTTTGGCCATTGCTTCAAGAGGTATTAGTGGTTCTTTTCCCTTTCAGCCTTCTGATAACACTAATAAAAAAAAGTCAACAGTCATGATAGCCCACATCTGCCAGCTCCACAGCAGCGTTGCACCGGTGCTTGTGTGAAGATTTCTATGACAAAGTATTTTATTACCGAGAGAATTACAATCCGGCAGCGTACTGTACAGCACATGGACAGTGAGGGCAAGTCAGATGAAGGAAATCCGCTATTATAAACTGCTCCACGGGTCAAAGGAAACCCAGAAGGTAAATCTCTCACCTGGAACTGGAGTTGATCTTTAAAGCCTCTCCCACTGCAATGCCCTTTACTAAGCAAGCTGTAATTCGGACTGTGCCAGATCTTCCACTGTAATTCTAACGGTAGGACTTTTTTTTATTATTATTTTTATCTGCGCTGATCTAGCTTGTCAGTCTGAGAAAAAAGTATTTTTGTCTTTGGTTAGTTAGCATACTGTTTTCCCCATCAGGAAGAAGAGAAAGGTGACTAGGATATGTGCCCATCTTTCCTACCACAGAGTTCAAGCAAAGAAAAAAAATCTGATATACTTATTCAGAATAAATATACTTAATTTCATCAAATATGTATGAGCTGGATATCCAAGCCACTGAACAGAAAAAGGAGAAGGAAGTCATATTTTGTATTTATTGAATGTGTAGAAAAGCCTAGCTCCTTCTTATTACAGTTCAACTTGCCTTCTATAGATGTTTACAGACCGCAAGCAGCAACAGCGGGACCTAATGCACGTCTCGTTGTTGGAGGACAACCAAGCATGCCTTCTCACTGAAATTTTTCTGGCCTTTGTATCAGTAACAAAAGATTTCAAAATTCCTCCAACATTCCTTGGAGGTTGAATTAAAATTTGTGATGCCTGGGCTGATGAAAGGGCCCAATGTTGAAACAGCACAACTCCTTCCTCATCAACTAATAGCACGTATTCCGGGCAGAATGAGGCAGGATCCATTTATTTTCTGTGAGAATTAATGTGATGACTCTTTGCAGGTGAGAAGTCCATTTACACTGTGACTGGCAGCTGCCCGGACCACCAGGTCAAGTGAGCAGATAGTTAGAGCCATTAACCCTATCAAACAATTAACCCTTATAATGGCGGTTTCCTTCCCCTTGCAGCAAGGGGAATACAAAGCCCTGCACAATTAAAGAGATGTCTAAGTCAGCTCCAAAATCCAGAGGTCTCCGTGAAACCCAGCTCACCTGAGTTAAAAAAGGTGAGAAAAGAAAATGTTTCTTTTGATCATGGCCCACAGACCCACTAATCTGAGACACTCTGCACACCGGCTCAGGCCATAGCTTAACAAACCTCTTTCTGCACCTTTGCCAGCACCGGACCGTGGCGAATTCTGCAGCATCCCAAGGCACCTGGGAGACACCTGGGACATCCACATTCCACCAGACACACAGCTATATATACGTAAAAATATACATATACACACACACGTACACACACCCCCTTTCCTCTGTTTTGCAACATCTTGCAGAAGCTAAAGCATGAACTCTTCCTGCAAAACAGCCTGGGCTCTGCATAACATATGAGGTCCCTTCATCATGAAATTTGCACTCAGACTTCTTAAAGTTTGAGGAATTATTTGAAGAGCAAAAGACAAATCAGACAGCTCCTAGCATTGCATTAAGGATCGCAGAAGCAACACAGCAGCTCTTTATTCATGGAGCGTGAGCACCGGGGCTCAGCTCAGAGAGAAGCCTGTGAGCAGATGGAGCAGGAACCGATTTGCCTGAAAAGAAATGCCAGAAATCCGCATCAGAGACTCAGGCAGATCCTCCCGGAGCACCACTCAAGTCCAGCCCCAGCACTCCTGCAGCACTCAGATGGCTGTATCTTTCTTAAGTCTCTGTATAACAGGATAAAATGAGATGCTGCGGTTCAATGACACAGACCGAAGTGACATGTCCCTGCTTAGAGGGGATAGAGATAAGCCTAGAGAGAACTCTTACCTAGAGCAATACCAACAGGCAAAGCTACCGCACACACTTTTGGATTGCTGTAGCGCTTTAGAAACGGGAACATTTAACATAAGCAGGACTGTCTGGTATGGACACGCAGCAGGGCTCTCCTGCTGAGCCACACCTCGCTCCCCATGTATTTGCCCAGAGACCTGCATCGTTCAGGCTGACAGCAGGATGGAATCAGGGGCCGCCTTACTGTCACATAGGTGTTCCTTCCAAACGTCACCCGTGGTAGCGCACTGATGATGGGAGTTCAGCTTTGCTGACTCTCCATGCCGGCACGCTGTATCAGCTCCCATCCGGACCTGCAACGAGCTGCAAGTCAAGAGGGGAAAGCGGGAGGCGCAGAGAGGAGGGGGATGCTAAGCACCAACAAGCCCAGGATGAGCTATGTTTATGGCAAAAATTCTTACAATATATTATCTAATCACCTAGAGCTTCTATTTCAGGATTGTTTCCACTGCCTCTGGCTCCAGGGAAGTAAGGTGGCTTTGCTTTATTGCACGAGCCTCGATGCAAAGTTCATTCCCTCACGCTCCAAAACTAGGAGGGAATTTCACACCCTCCCCAATGCGTCCACCAAGTCGTACATCAAAAACAAAAGCCTCCCTGCAGCAGGAATTGGGTAAATTACGCTGGGTTTTTACACAGCCGCTTGTGGCTGGGATCAGACATTGGCACTACTTAACCCTTTGGAAGGGCTTTGGTGCAGGACGGCTGGGCTGTCCTCAGCCAGGGTTTCCCTTAAAAGGCTGCTGGCAAAGGCTGCTGGCACCAGCCTCGTGTATTGTTCTGGACTCATACACAGCCCAGGAGGGGATGGACCGGGACCCGGCTCCTCAGCAGCACTTCACAAGTACCACTTTCACCTCAGCAATAAAACATCAAAAGTCTGGCTGTTTCCAAAACAAATTTTCAAGTTCCAACCCCTTCCCTAATTTCCCCAATCACATTAACAGTTTTACCACAACAGGAAAAAAAACAAAAACCCCTTTGAGCGTTTCATATCTGGGTGGGGGGTTTAGTATCACTAAAGCCTCTCACTGGTTTTCAATACAGCTTTATTTTAAGAAAGCATCTATTATATGAAGCTTGGGCTTTGGCAGGCACAGCAGAAGCCTGGCCAGTGCAGAGAAGGAGGACAATACTGAAAGTGCACTATTATTTTGTCATTTTTTCACATTTCTTAATATCAACTTAGTGAAAAAGTTTACTACTTACTGGAAGTTACTTATCTTATGATTTCTGCATTATTCTGCAGCCAGGATACAGCCTCTCCCTTTCTATCCTCCTACACAGATTTAGTAGAAACATTTTCTAGCAGTTCATCTGAGCCAGCTATTTAGTTCTGGCTTGGCAATATTTTCAACTAGAGGCAGGTCCAGCCTCCAGGAAAACAAGTTATGCAGCAAGAGGGCGGGACACTATCAGAGAACACATAATAAAGTAAATACCAAGTATGACCCATGAAAGGAGAGGAAAACTAAGAGATCTTGTTTCCACAATAGTGTAAATGAAAAGTCATTTACACTGATGTAAAATGTGAAATTCCTTATGGGCTGTTTTTCATTCTTTGGCCGTAGAGGTGGAAGGCCAGACTCACATCCAAAAGAAAGCACGCTCCAAAAGGCCAACACCAAAACCAGCCATAACCCAACATCAAAACAACAGCCCAGGAGTCTGAAGGAAAAGATCATCAACCCAGCTCATAAACCTTCTGCCAAATCTCTGAGGAAGAACAACTTCACAGCAGTTTTTCCCCTGCTGCACTCAAGAGTTCGACAGACCTAAAGCAGCTCCTCCACCAACCAGGGTCCTGTTGGTATGGATGGAGAGATATTGCTGTGCATCTATCGATTAACTTCAACCCAGCATTTTCCAGTTGCCTGAGAATCAATTTAATATCATTGCTGAAAGCAATAAGGGTAAAAAAGCTGGATAGATACCTTTGATCTACGCAGTTTTACCGGGAACCAGCAGCTAAAGCATTGCTGAGACTCTCCTTAAGACATTTTCCTCTCCTCGGGATTATTTTGCAGTTCATTCAATAAAGCAGCAAAACAATTTCCTGACAAACTAGGAAATGAGCGTTGGACTAAATTCAAGAACTTCAGAAAATATTAGAAACAGAGATTTAACAGAAAGCGCTTGGATCCCACTGACCTTACAGACAAGTCAGACTGTCATTTCCTCAGCCATCAAACCCAACCTATTCAAAGGCAGGTGGGAGGGAAATAATCCTCGCTGCGAGAAACGTTTCACTGCCTTCCACCTCAGACACACTTCCAAAAGCAAGTCTGAGAGTCACGTACATGGCAATCCTCATCCACTAAGCCTCCGCCAAAATATTTTGCTGCAAAAATAACACAATTGGTAAAAAATACATTCAAAAGTCTGAGCCGCCTCTAGTGCAGGGAAGTCTCCATGGAGTTGGTGGGCAGGGAAATCACTACACCAAGTTGAACCTGCAATGGCAGACAAGTTACTTCAACGAGTCCATGCCTTTGTTCTCCTTCTGGAAGCAAGGGCAGGAACGCCAGCTTACCCATGTGGACTGCAAGCTCCTTGGGGAAGAAGTTGTCCCCTGTCTTCAACAGCAAAGCAAGCACAGCAAGGCCCTGGACTTGGTCACAGCTGCGAGGCAGTGCTCGAGTAGTTCAAATAATAGCTGCACTTTTCTGCCTTAGTTCAACAGCCTCTGTTTTCCCAAACACGTTGTATCATCCGTGTGTAGTACAATGCCTTTCATAAACAGCTTAGTTGAAAGCAAAGCGGGGGAAGTTCCTCAATTATTAATGCTCCCTATTGCTTCTCCAGAACGTGTGCCACTGCCACCAAAAGAAAACCCACACAAAAACCAAAACAAAAACCCAAGAAACTAAGTAAGAGTTGTTGAAGCTCTATTTTACCTGCTGCAAATGAAAAATAACTGCTCCTACTTACTTCAGCTCTAATAGCTCACTTTCAATCTACTTTTGACTCCAAGCAATACTCAGACAAAGCAATATTTCAGTGCAATACACGCTGTTTTGAATTAACACCCAATGATGAAGTTAGTGTTTTGCTCCTAGAGTAGCTGTCAGACATCTCCATCTCTACAGTTACAAGCATGCAACCCTAAAACCAAGAAACTGGAGAAAGCTCAAGTTCATTAGGGTCCACTGCTCTAGAACTGGAATCTCTGCTAAAGAAATGAGGTAAGATGCTCGCAGAAAAGGCAGTACGTCACTGTGTTTTCTGCCAACAAACTACACCATTTCTTAAGGTCTTAATTCCACTTTCAAAAGGCCCAAAAGTGCTTTGAGCAGCAGCCAGCACAAACCCTCTCCGAGCCTTGCTAGGCAATCTCCAATCTGCTCTAAAGAGTGGGTGAAGCTCACTAAAGGGAACAAAAAGATTACACAGGCTCATTTACTGGACATAACATTGCAGCACAGTTTATTCCTCTTCACAGAATAAATGCAATATATGGCAAATCAACAACTTATTTTTTTAAAAAAGAAAGGCAACCCACATTCAAAGCTGGCACCTCCTGAGCCCTGCACTATGGGCTTTAAGCAGTAGGAGGGGGTAACTCCTGACTCGGCTCAGATGGAAGCTGCAGACAAGCAGAGATGAGACCCAGTACAACACGTGCGTGGGGAGAACAGGCAACTGGGCTACACCATGAGGGTTTGGGGTCAGGTGTTGCAGGGACACCATGGTGGTCCATCCAAGCTCCGGGTAAAGCAAATTCTTGTTTTGTCTCACTAGCAAGGTTTCTATTAGCAGCAGTGAAATGAGAGTCATTTCAACAGCTTACCAGAAAAGCTAGGAATCGCTCCAGGACTTTGTGAATAAGAAATCAACCAGAAGCACCGCTGTACAGTTTTCATCCAATTTTTAGGTTTTTGGCTAACAAAAATATTAGTAGAAGGAAAAAAAAAAAGTAATACGGCATTAGCCTTGATCCAGCAGAGAGCCACAGCACGTTTCCAAGTACTTCCCCCAACTTCCCATGGGACTTCCCATTTCCTTAACTGTAAACATGCGAGAAGTCTCTGCACGACTGAACTAGAAGTAGTACATCTGCTTTCTCAACAGTTACACTTGCCTATTAAACTTTAAACTCAGTTCTTAAGTACGTGAATATTCGTGTGCCCAGTTAGGAGCATCAGATTCCCTTGCACAAGCGTCTCCGGCACACTCCTTCCCGGTCAGCTCTTCAGCAGACGCTTTGAAAGGAACAAATGTAGCTGCTGGTTACTGCTCAGCACGTTGGTTTTTCCAGAAACAGACACCAACCATTTCCATCCAGAGCTTCAACATGTTTCTTTTAAAAAGGAAATAATTCAAGATTTTTTCCAGTAGTAAAGAGCAACTGTTTCAATATTTAAATTCTCAAGTTAGTGTTTAGTCCCACCGTTTATGGGGGGCACTGCCAATGCGTTTGAATGAAGTGAATCAACTCAATGAGCTGCCGCTATTGGAAACTCATCTCTGGCTCAGGTATGTGTGTGGAAGGAAACATACCAATATATTTATTTACTCTCTACCCTTCCTTCCCTTAGCTTACAACCAAAGCAGTTTAAGTCAGCAATGTATGCGTTAAACAGGTGTAACTATCAACATCTGTGTGACCGTAGTCAATTCAGGTTGATCTCAAAATGCAAGAGCCTCCAGTATTTAAAGGGTATCATTCAAAAGGCCGGAGTTCCTAATCTTAGGAAAAAGGCACATTATTATCCCAGCACTAATACGAGGTGGACACTATATAAGCATTTTGGAAAACTCAGTCCCTTTATGGAAAACTTAAGCCTTTCAGTAGCCATAACAAAAGGTGGGTTGAGCGTAACCCATAGCAGCAAAAGCCCAGCTCTGCCGGTGTGAGCCGGCAGGCATACAAGGAGCGCCTCTGGCAGCGCCGTATGGGGCGAGCACACAGCCACCCTCCACGCAAACCTCGGCTTCCTTCAGGTTGCTAAAACCCCAAGAGCAGCGCTTCTCAAATTTCAGCTTCAGCGCCACATGCCAGGGTCTTGTCAGCCGGCCGGGCGGATGGAGTTCACCCATCCCAGCTACCGAGAGTCCGTCCCAGCAACGCAAGTGAGCGCCCAAAGAGAAAAAGGAGAGAATTTAATCAAACGCCGGTTTTGTACGAAGATGGTCATTATTGATTTTCATCAGACACAGCTAAGGAGACAAAGAGAATAACTTGAGCCAAATAAATCCTTAATTTTTTCCCCACTGAGATAAGATTACAATAGCCTTCCAATCTTCAGCTGCTTTCCTTTGTGAGAGTTATACATATGTGCTTTTTATTAGTTTTTGGCTTAGCAATTAGATGGATTTTCAGTTACTTCCAGAAATGTTGCAGGATGACTGAGCTGCAGCTAATCTTTGCTTCTCACTAAATGGGAATATGAAAAATGCAGCAGGGCTCTCCAGCCCTACAGCCAATGCATCTCAATTTTGCACTTTCATACAGAAATGTAAATGCTGTATTTCATATCTGAACTCTTGCGCAGTTGCCAAAAAGGGAACCATAAGGAGAAAACTAGTTATAATCATTGATTTGTAGGGAGGAGAAAGAAAAATAACACGGACATTCCCTGCCAGGAGATGACCAATTTTCCAATAGTTCTGCCACACAAAAAGCGACTTCTTAAGATGTGGGGTTTTTTTTAAAGCCATTAAAGCAAAACAGAAGATTACAGCTGCAACAAGCTATCCATTAACTCTAATTAGCAAGTATTTGTTGGCTGGATTTAAAACTTCCCAACTTGGTGTTAATGAACTGTAACACTGTAGCAAAAGGTATTAATAAAAACACCAGACTGTGGGCTAGATAATAGATCTCTGCTCACATTTCAGTGGAAGCTGGTGGGGGATTTTTCTCTGCTGCTTCAATCCAGGAACCGCAAAACGGGGAATACACGTATTTAAAGTGGTTGCACTGGAAGACTAAGGGAAACTATTTACCTTGCAAAATTATATTTAAACTTCTACTCCATATTCTGTTTTGAGAGGAGTAAGCCTCCCATAATCTACAAATGTAGACAAATTATGTTTTGGTTTTTTCCTCCTTGAAAGAAGACAAGCAACAGAGCAATTGGAGGGAGGGAGACAATAACAAAACTTAGTTTTAAAAATGTTTGGGTTTTTTTTTGCTGTTTGTGTGTGGCTGGGGTTTTTTGTTTGCTTGGGTTTGGGAGGGGGATTGGTTGTTTTTTGTGGTTGAGTTGTTTTTTTAGTTTGACTTTTCTCTCCGTTTAAGATTCCAGAGAAGAGCAAACAAAAAGCGACTTTGAAATTGCTGCATCCTGTGGCAAGTTTAGAGACCTTGTCCTGGAGGTCAAGTCCTTCTGGCGTGACAGCAACACACCGCGGTGTCAAGTCCTCACCCGGCCAGGCTCGCAAGGTCCACAAGCTCACCTGGCCCCCTCGCACAGCCAGGCCAGCCACACATGCCCCTCCATGCAACTGGGGTAAGGGACCCCCATGCAACCCCAAACTCAGCATCCTGGAAAGTGAACCTTTGCCACCGAGAATAAAGCCATCTTCAGGCGGCTGCACAAGAAAATAGCTGTTCTCCCAACGTGATGAGATGCAACAGCTTCACTACTTATTTTAGGATTTATACTTGCACATGCTTCTGGCTGCACTTCTTAAAAGGCTACTCAAGATTTGGCCAATTGTAACAACTACAGTAAAAGCATTGAGAGCCTTTCCTGGTGTAATGGTGCCCTAAACACCCCAGGATACCCTTCCTTCTGCACTGGCACACTTTAAAAATGGAAAGACAACTGCAAACTTGGGTGGAAAAGAGCTTAATACCACAGCCTGAAAACAGTGCATTCAGGCCAGCTGCAGAAATAGGAAAAAAATCATACCTGGTGCAGTAAAGGTATCCCAACCCTCACTTTCTGATGCAAAGAAGGAAGTCGGAGCTTCCCAGACCCCTCTCACCAGCTCCGGCGTGCAACGAAAGCTCTTTCATCTTTCCTGGCTTAATTTTGCCCCATGGAAAGCAATGACCACCAAGCTGCCACAGAGAGCAGAGGGGTGAGAGACACTGGCGGTGGAGGACACACATAGGGAAAGGAAAAGGCTCTTTTTCCACCCACCTGCAAATGCATTTTCTATCTTCCAGCACATCTCCCAACTGTTTTCTAAGGAATTCCTCTATTTATCTTTCAACAGGGTATTTAAGTCATATCAAAAGCCTTCATTTCTACACATTGCTGTGATCAAACTCTGGCATTACAAGACATGATCTATTTAATACACTGTACGCATGCTGATTTCGTACCTGCCCGGCCTGGATCTATGTACAGACTCTGGATCTCAGTGGCCATCCAACACCATAAAGCTGCTGCTAGAAGCCATTTCAGCAGCTCCTGCCCCCTTTGCCAAAGCAGCACCAGCCCAGTTCGCTGTACTGGCCCAGTCTGGCTCTCCCAGTAAAGCTTGCTGCTGCAATGCTTTGAAGTACAAGCAGCTCTCTCCATGTCAGGATCAGTACAACAGCATACCTGGACCCCTCTGCAACGTGCAATAGCTACTAAGCTGCTGGGTTTGCTGGAAACGATTTCACCACCCCAGCATCTTCCTCCTAGGGCACCCAGGGCCAGGGAGGAACAGAGAAGTCCTCCAAAGGTCTACGCAAAAGGAGGAGAAGGGCAGAAAACAAGGAGAGAGAAAGAGGAAAACCATTTACTGGTCACTGAATCAGAGCTGTAACCTGACCCTGGCTGCGTCTTGCCACCGACAGCATTAACTACAAGCAGCTTCCATTCAGCAGCTCCTGCCAAAAATAAACAGTGCCGGCTTTCCTGGCTGCTTGCTTGGGTTCGCTCTCAATGTTTTTCTTCTTGCCTCTTCTGGCTAACCGGGATATGCTATGTTTCCTCCAACCAAGTAGTTCCTTAGTTTGTTTCTACCCGCTGCCTTACTAAAATTGGAGCAGTTTCTCACAGTAAAGAATGAAAATAAAAGCTGTTTGATGAAAGATGGCCACAGCAGGCTTCTTGGCATTTCAGTGGAAAGATGGGAGGAGGGATAAGAAGGGTTAAAACAGGTACACAACAACATCCCGCTGTAAGCATTTCCCCTGCCATTGGCACTGTTACTCTCCCTTCGATGCTCTTGCCTTTTTACTGCGGAATCATCTATTTACAAGCAATATCGGTGCCAGCTGATTTTAATATGGGCCAAAATATTCATGCTGCCCATCTTCATTAGGCACTGATGGGTTTTTTTGGGGTGTTGGCTTTTTATTTATTACACAATCCACCGCACGAGGAGCCAGCGCATCCAGCTCCTCCAGCTACAAACAAGCCCTTCTCCCGGGCTGTTTTTTCTCTAGCACATTTTCATGCACAAGCAAGACAGAGAACTAACTCCTCCTCCCCCTCACACAGCACTTGTTCTACACTTTTCAAATTAAAAATAGATACCGGTGGACAGAGGTAGAATGGGGTAACTTAGCCGTCATTCATGAATAAAAACAGCTTATACCAATAATGTGAACTGCAAACTGTTAAATGTGATGAAGATGCTCTAAAGGTGTTACGCAAATACAGTTACCTTCTGGAGAAACTCCAGCAACCAACAGGACGCACCAAAGTGTTTTGAGTTGTGGCCGGCAAAAGGGTTTAATAACCACCACAGCAAAGCAATAATTAACAAATATATGACCAATGCTAACAGCGTCGAAAGAATATTTAAGAAACCCCAGCAAACCCAACTGAGTTAAGGTTTTGGGTCAGCTTGCTTTTATATAAAGTCTCCTTTCTTGCTTCCCCTCAATCCAGCAACGCAAAGAAACAAAAGGGGAAAGAGTCGGTTTGTCAAGCTAAACAGCGTGTTTCTGACCCAGCCACTGAAAAGTAAGTTCAAAGGCCCTTTAAAACTGTGCTATTTTAATATGCCGTAAGAAGCGCTCTCTGGCTTCTAATTTGTTCCGTTCTTTGAAACACCTAATTTCCTCTGCACTGTCGCTGCACAGCACTCTGAAGCCTCGTGGAGCCCTGCCACTTGATTCAACACCAATAGTCACATTTCAATAGGCAATTCCACTTGAAAGGCTATAAATGAAGGGAAAAAAGATGTCTTCAAAGCAAAGAATGCAATGCAACACCATTTATTTATATCCAAGTCCTCTTTTCTGTGGCTGGCTACTGTAGGCAGGAGCCAGAGAAGGGGAGCTTTAAAGCCTAGATAATTAATTCTAAGTGGTTTTCAAATGGCTAGAGATTTAAGGTAGACAAGATGCAACACTGGAATCAGAGTCAAGCTGCTGTGTTCTTTGCTCTGGAATGCACTGTTTACTCTGGCATCACATAAAATATATAACTGATTTCTCAAGGAAAACAAAAAGAGAAAAAAACAGCCCCATAAGCCTCGTTATTACACAGAACAAAAGTAAAAAGGTGTGTTTCAGGCCAAATCACAGCTGTATTTCAATAGGGATGGGGAAGTGCAACAGAATCATAATTTTGTATTTATTAAAATTCATTTACTACAATTGCCATCAACAGGACCGCAGGGCTGTTAACAAGAACCTCCCTAGAGCCAAAAGCATCAACTTCTACAAGCATATACAGATTTAAAGAAAAATTAAATTAAAAATAAATTTAATAATATTACTTTGGAGAACATTTATAATTCTTGAGTGTTTGTTTTTTTTTTCCTTTCCAAACTTCCTTATTAAGATTTTGCACAATTATAATGAAACTTGACAATAAACCACATGGTGCCTAAGCACACTTCCAAATTAGTCAGTTGGTAATTCCAGCGGCTGCACAGCAACTATTTGTGTCCCCTCAGACAGCAAATGCTCCTCTTCCTCCAAAGGCCAAGCCAGGCTCTCGGGGTTTCAGAACATCCACGAGATAGAGACAGTGCGAAACACTGTGGAGCTCCTCCGCACCACCCCACAGCTCAGCGGAGCATTCTCCACACTCCTTGTGAGCCAGGGAAACAATATTTAAGATGCTCATTGGGTCACACATTAGGTAAAAAATAAATAAAAAAGATGAAAAAAAAAGCAGCACTGAAAATATTTTGATTGGAGGAAAAAAGATGTAGACACAGAAAATAAATTTCAGAAGGTATAAATCCATTGTACATATGCAAGACTAGCCAGACACGATGATCAGTAATATCATGATTACCCTCCACTTCATCGGCCTCCAGTTATACCAATTTATTCTCCTTCAAGTTTTGTAAGACAGTCTTACACATATCACCTAACACTTCCACAGCCACAGAGCCCAGCCCTCCACACAGATTTACCCTTTCAGAGCTACGTTAAACTGAATTTTCAGCCAGGAGTGTTAACATCACCTTAAACACTTTAAGTGAGGGCGACCAAGGCTGCACTGCTCCTGATTTTGCAGCCCAAAAAGGACAAGCTGCTCTAATTTTCTCCATCAAAAGGCCACCTATCACACACGCACCCCCTTTGCTGAAGCTAGGCATCCCACGGCAGTTTTAACCCCCCTTCTTTGCCAAAACATCCATCCATTCAGTGCTCACTGAATATCTTTTTCTGAGGGGCTGCTACTCAATTTATATGTAGGATATATACGCTACTATATACCTGAGCAGCCATCTCACTTGTAAAAAGAGCAGAGGAAATCAGCAAGAGAGCCATACTGCATACGACATCGCACAGCAGCTGAAAAGCCAAGACCACAAACCACTACAGGGAAGTCAAAGCTGGGTGATGGTACAGTGAATTACAGGCGACTTGTCCAGAAGCGAAAGACTACAGCAAATAGATGCAATAGCCAGAAACAGCCTTCCAGCCTGCTCCATCCATCATTTCTCCTCTCTGTTCCTGTTTCCCCATCTTAAAGGGTTTGGCCATCTTCGTCACCCTTTGCTGGCAAAGCAAATACAGGAAAATAAACACTTTGGGGGCAAGAAATGCACGATGCTGTTCAATTCTGGACAAAAAGAGCAAATAGCTGGTGGCACTCAGAGCTACAGGCAGGCTGGCAGCAGCCAGAAACCTTTTTTCTTTGCAGCATGTCTGACACACCACTAACATCTCTGCAGTTGTAGCAGAAGATAGAAGAGGCTGATTTCTATCTTGAAAGGAGCTGGAGCCCGAGGCCATTACAAGCACAGCCTGAAGAGAGGCTGATTTCATGGGTTTGCTGGTTCGCAGCACAGTTACCACTCGTACTGCTACCACACAGCGTAGCATCTTCAAAGCACCCTAATGACTTGCGCAGCTGGCTTGTCGTCTCGCTCAGGTTTGTGGAGGAAAACTATTACTGATGGCTTTGAAAAGTGACCCATGCACCTCACCAGGGTACTAGTGACACACAAAAAGCAGTGGGGCATCAACCACATCTTCGTCCCTAAAGCTTCTGCCATGAGCAAGGGACGAGTCCAAACGATGGGTTTTGCTTCCTCCTTCCCACAATCAAAAAAAAAAAAAAGTTAAGTGCACTCTCAGGACTCACTGAAGTCCCTGCAGCTGGGGGCCACGTACCTGTAGGGCCCCCCCAGACCCAACAGAGGAAGGGCAGCTTATGAGGAAGGTGAGGGACCCATCTGTGCTGCACCCCACAAGCTGGCCCGCAGGAAAGCTGCGACCCAACCCGCTCTGCTTTCACACACAAAGCAAGGGGCGGGGGGGGAAATCAGTGTTTGTCACTCAGCTGAGGCTCAGCGCTATGAAGTGAGCTGCGGTCTTCAAACATTCAAAGAAGAAAAAAAAAAAAAAAAAAAAAAAAAAGATCTGTCACAATGCAACCAAAGAAACGCCACCAGAAAACCCTACTACAGCAAATTAAAAAACAAAAACCACAAATAAATGCAATTAAAGTATAGAGTAACTACAATGCTAGCAAAGTGGGAGGAGGAATGAGGAGAGGAACTTGTCACCAATTCAGAGATGATAATTTTTGGGTTTTTTCTTATATTCAGGAATAATAATTAAAGGCAGAACACAAACGAGATCCAATTTGTCACACAACACCTGCAATCAGCTGAGTGAAAAAACTACATAAATAAAACTCCAAAGCAAAAACCCCACTGCTCAACTCCTACATTGCGAAGTATACTTCATGATTGTTTAATTAAAGTCATTTTTAGCTTTGCATGGCTGCAATCACCAAACATTGTCTCCCTGTCAGCATTTGAGGGGCTAACGTACTGTTGCCAACAATTAGCACAAATCTGGCTGACATTGTTTTCTCCAAAAATAAACCATGCATGTTAAGTAGCTTGAGAACAAACATGAAAACAAGATTTTAGGATAACATTTTTCTTCTCAGTGGAAACACAGTCCTCCAGGAAGCCCAGGTAATCACTCCAGGATCTACTCAGCCACCACCATACACCTTTGCTGCTGGAGAAGTACCACCAGGACATAAATTGGAAGTTCTGGACACCTGTGATTAAGAAATCTTTCTAAGCAGAGGGAAGACATTAATTCCAGTCTCTCAGCCAAAATCCATTTGGGAAAACTCGTGTTTTTTCTTCTTCACCAGCAATGATCTGGGCATGGGCATAGTGGCAAGAGAAGAGTGTACAAGAAAACAGCCTCTGTGAAGTCCTTTTCTTTTGGAAAACTGACTTTTCTCTAACCTGAGCCATCAAGAAGAAAAATGCAACAAAACTGAAATAACGCCATGAGCACATAAGTCACTTGGCTTGGGAAGGATGCAGTCCTCTGAATTAGGAGCATCTGAGAAGCAAGCACGCACTTCTAATGGCTTCTTTGTTCACCACCCATCTTCAGCTTCAGGACCCAGCCGTTCACCCATGACATGTTCCATCCCAGATGCGGCTGCCCAGCAAAGATGGTTAAACATGACTCAGAGAACAGATGACTCTAGTTCTACTGAAGAAATAGTATTTTTAAATACAGACTGAAACTGCCAAAAAGGGAAGAAAACAGCTTCTTATTGTTGTTTACAGTCAGGACTGTTTGAACTCCTGCACTGACAATGGAAATCATTAACCTAATCTGAGGATTAGAAACAGATACATACTCCAGTTTTGACACCAACACATCTCCCTTCCAGCGCTTGCTTGACACACAGATTAGAAATAAAGGTGGCTTTGGGCGACAGAGAAACAGGCAAGGGCCTCGTCCATACTCTGACTATTCCCTCTTACACTAAATATACTATGTTGTTACAAAACTAATGCTGGAAACCCTTTACCAGACTGAAGAAGTTAACATTTTCTACTCAGTGGATAGGAAGTCTGTAACTCCTTATTTTATACCCTGTTCTCATCTCTGAAGGCTTTTATTCTCTAGAGCAAATTCATCAGGCAGCTTGCGTTATATGTTCTTTCTCCAGGCCTGGCTCCTCTCGGCATCTCTATTGATCTTCACTCAGTAAGCCATTAGCAAAAGGTTTTGAAAATTTGCAGGTTTTATAGTTCCCAGAGAAAGCCGAGTCCAATTTAGGGGGATTGCCAGATTCAGGTTGGAGAGCTCAATTCTTCGGGGGATAGATCACCATTTTTCAAAACATGTAACAACGTACAAATCCCGTTCTGCTGTTCACTCACATGTGCCTGTGTCTCTACTGCTCGATGCTCCTTCCTGCCAAAGGAGGTTTTAAATGACCAGAGAGAACGGGATTGAGAGAGAATGGACGAGAAAGCACCACGTACCTACAGCCAGCAAAATAAGAAAAGGGGAAAAAAAAAATCTACACGATTGATGCAAAAAACAACAGGAGAAAGATATGAAGAGAGGGGTAAGAAGGTGACAACTTTTCATAAGTAACGGTAAGCTTTTGGACAAATTATTTTTCCCTTGGACTCCACGAGGTCATCTCTCCAATATACCTCCCTCAGGTCCCCGTTTCCTCTCTAGTCCAATAAAGCCATAGACGGTAAAGAAAGTCGGTGCAATTTGTATTTTTGCCATGCTTTTTTGGTGTCTGTACAAGATGACCTTTGTTCCTTCTCCTCTTTTAAGTTGTTTACTCTGCATGCATGAAAGCAACTTAAAAATAAACCAAACTAAAATTGATCATCCATCCTTCCTATTAAATATCGTATTAGATTCTGCATACGTAGTCAGACTTGCCGACTCAACTGAATAGACCTGGACTTGCTGAAGCATGTCTGACCCCCACCCTGAAGGAAGAGGACCACACCAGAAGACAGGCACACAAACAGAAGCGCTGGCTGTCCCGAGGGCTTCATGCACCGCGTGCATGTGCACACTGCAATTCTGTTGTGTCAAGTCTCCAGCTGACTTTCACACTGTGCAGACATTATCCCCTGGCAAACAATGGCTCTCATTCTCCCGCCTGTTCCCCACAGCCAGCAGTACACCGTGTGTCCTGTTGAACCCAGCAGACACAAATGCCAGCCTGGTGTAACATTACCCGCTCACAGCCTTCGCACAAAGCTGGGCTCACTGCTCAGCCAAAGCCCGTTAAGCGAGCTGCAGCCCGGCCCGTGCATCTCCACACCCTTCGGAGGGAGCAAAGCAGTGGAACGAGTTCAGCAGCCAGGGAAAGAGCTGAGGCAGGGGTGGCAACAAGCAAGAAGTGCCAGAAACAACAGAGAAAATAAGGTTCTGCAACAGACTAAAACCTCAGTTTCAGACCTGAACGTGCCCAACAGTCCCAGGACATGGAGATCTAAATCAACAAGGAAGTAAATTTTTATTTTTTTAAATTATTTACAGTTAGAGACCATGCAGCTCTAGGACTATGACACTGAAGACAACCTGATGTGAAACACCTGTGTCAACTGCTCCTCTCCTTCCCCCACATGGTACAGTATCCCACTCCTAACTGCTGTTCTGAAGAGTACGTAATTTTAAAACAAAACCTCAAACCTGAGGTTTAATTCCTTTACAGCCACTGCAACAGCAACAGGAGGGCCAGAACCGCGCGCCCCCAGCTCACCCTCGCTGTGCTCGTCTGCCCCCAACCTCTCGCGCTCAAACTTCTTTGTGGCCACAACACCAAGAAATCGGGACGCGCAGCCAGAGGGTTGATCAACTTAAACCCAGCACTAAACAACATGTTGAAAACAGACCTGCTGTCTACAGCCTGGCCCGAGGGACAGCGGCTGGAGGACTGCCGGGCGACCGGCCCTTTCCTTGCCTCGCCGCACCTCGCACGACTCTGGCCCAGCGCATGGCAGGCGCCATGCTACCGCCGGGAGGGCTGGCCAGGAGCTTCCTCGGAGCTCGAGCACATGGGGATGAGCTCCACTTCTGCTTTTAGCCTGCGGCCTGAATGTTTTATTCAGGCTCCTTCATCTCCATCCTGCTCCCTGGCAGCGGGAGCGATGCCCGATGGGAACCAGACGTGAGCCAGCCCTCCTCCCGCAAGCCACCAACCTCAGGGTGAAGGAGGTGATGGGGTAGGGGGGACAAGCACGGCTAGTTCTCTAGTCTTCCAATAATTACTGTAATTCATCTCACTGCCCTTTGGTTTCAGCTGTGGCGGGTCCACATGTACACCGGCACACCCACCCCGACCCCCCCGGCAGCACCGCACGCGCCTCCCGCCATGGGGAGGGCGATGGGGGGAGGCAGCAGCAGATGGAGGAAGCGCAGCCCTGCCATTTCCTGCAGTTCGCTAATCTGCACCGTGCAGCTGCAAACCCCGGGCCGGGGCACGGCTCGACGGCGTTACCCACCTGCTGCGGCGGCAAGGCTCTGCCTGGCCGCCCCATGCCTGCGCCCGGCTGAGGAGGGGTGACGGTGCAGGGGAGGCAGGACTGCAGCCCCCTGCATTCAAGCCAGGAAATCCCAGTCAGTTAAATTGTGGTTTTTTCTAATTCTCGTGAAAGCAAATGGTTCAGGCTGCAACGCAAGCCCAGATCAGTCTGGCCATGCTGGAGGGGTGATGACTGGCCCTGGCTCGTCGGCTCTGGAGAGAGCCCAGAGTGGTGTCACAAGCAATTAATGTGATTTAGAAACCCCTCCGCCCTGTGTCCCACTAAGGGGGGGGGGGGCGGCACAGGGAGGAAGAAAAGGGAAAAAAAAAAAAGTAAGAAATAAAAAGGCAAAATACACCCTGCGCTGCTGTTGCAGCCAGCTCCCCCAGCAGCCACCAGTTGGGAAGGAAAGGCAGAATCAATCCCCTTCGTCAGAAGAGGCTTAAACTCACAGGGGCATCCAAACTCATTTGACAAGGGGGACAAACCCGTACTCAGGAGGAAATGGAGTTCTCTCCACTATAGATCCGATACAGATTGCATAATGAGGTGCTTCCTTGCCCACACCACCACAAACACAAGCCGCCTGCATGCAGAAAAATAAGTATATAAAGTTTTCTTTAAAAATCCACCACCCATTTCACCTCCCCCTCACTTCAAGCAGTGAAAACAGCTTCTGTCCAACTGTCACGTGAGATTTAAGCAGAAATGAAGAAGAAAGGCGGCTTTGTGCAACTCTCTCTGCAATTTCCCCATCTATGATGTACATGGAAAGCAGAGACGGAGAATTCGACAACATGCAGAGGATGAACAAAATGACCAGTAACAACACACAGCACGTATACATCCCACACAGACTGACCTGCATACCAGCTTACCACTGCCTGCTTCTCTATAGCTGGGCACTCAGCCACTCTTTGTTGGGATTTATTAAAAAGGTATCAGTGAAATAATAGGAATGAAGTCCCAAAGGAATATTTTTGCCTGCTGCTCCTCTGCTGTTGCAAGAGTCCCTCTTTAGGCAGCGATCGAGTGCTCTAGCAGGGTCTAGAGACGGTGCCCCAGCCCAGACTCACACTGGTTTGACGCAAACATGTTAATACCATGCTATGTGTGTAAATTTTTTTTTTTTTTTTTTTTAATACAAGGAATTTCGAGGGACTCAGACCAATCCTGACAGCAGTTATTGTAGTACCTCCATGCATAACTCTCCGGATCATTCCGGCTACGGCCCTAGTAATATGGCCCTCTGCTCTTTTTGAAGTAGCCTTTCACATGGCTGCCTAAACTATAATTTGCTCGTTTCCCAGGATCTACGGCTTGTATTAGCACAATCTCTCCTATGCACATTTAACCCACATCATGGGTTAAACGGTGCACCAGTTTGAATTCTGGGGAAGCAAACTGCTCACAATCTTAATTATGTGCCTTATGCAACTTGGGTGGGTTTGGGGTTTTGTTTGTTTGTTTTGTTGGGTTTTTTAAAATTTTGATCCACCATTGAAAAGCTTTCCAGGACATCTGTCCCCAGCAGCCCACTATTATTAACAAGTCCCCTAAGCAGGTACGAAAAGCCTTTAAGATTTTCTGGCTCAAACACACGAGGGAACAATCCATGGCACAAGCAGATGATGAGCTGTGTTTGTGGAAGGGTCTAGGAATGAAGAACAACCCACAGATACACATCCAGAAATATCCAGGTGTACAGTCTGGAGGAGAAACTTTTCGTTTTATATCTTTCCCCTCATGGAAGATTAAAAATCAATTTTGAATCTTGTCGCCAAAAAGCTTTAAGACAGTGGATCCATTAGAGATAAGTGAAGAGACATCTCCAGCTATCGGTTATAAAAATCATACCCTGAGGCTACCAAGCTGACTTCCCCCTCCAAAATTCTTCAGCATCCACACAAACCTCACCACCACCACCCCCAATATTTACACAATATCCAGGAAAGCTGGGGGTGGGGGAAAAACGTAAACCCCTGTGCACGTACAGCAGGGTTTCTACTGCACTTGGCAGACCTCTGGAAGATGAGACACCGAAATCCCAAGGGCAGCATGCACGGGAAGGAATCTGCTCTGGGCAGCTCTGCAAGGCGCTCTCACATGCTTCAGCAATCCCGGCCGCATCAGCGAGTCACGCCAGAGCTATGTACGCTTGGGAGAAAGGATGAATTCACAAGCATTTTACAGAACCAAGGAGAGGCAGGGAACAGTTAGTGGGGAAAATACGACCATCAAGAGCAACCTATTGCCTTGCTATGCTGCTGTCTGCACTTTCCAACTGATTAAGCCAAAGGATTGCGGGGCGGGGGGGGGAATTTCACAAACTAAATCCTGAGAATATAGAAAAAGGTGGGGGAGGAGAGAACAGCAACAGCCGACGGATGTTCAGCAGCAAAGATGCTTTTTACCCTTAGAGTAACAAAAATTCACTGCTACTAAACAGGTGGAGAGAAGACCCTTTTAACAGGAGCAGCTGAGAGATTGATTTGAGAATGAGAAAAAGCTCATTTTTACAGAGTGAAAAGCTCTACCCCATGTAGCTATTTGTAGCTAGTAGAATACACTGGATTTCTTGCCTTTATCACCACAAACAAGAGCCTGTTTGTAATGTAAAGCTGCAAGTTACACGGCCAGTACCAGTGCCTGTTCCTTTATACTTCATCTCCCAATTTTATCATAAACAAACACACAGCTTACGGTTGCCTATAAACTTCATCCTCAAACTCTTCAGAACAAAACACTGTACTTTAATCTTACTGTACTTCCTATCAAAAAGATCCTGCATGCGGGGTTTACAACTGCTAAGCAGTAGAAGTACCGTGAGATAAGTTATCCTTGTTTTACAGAAGAAACAGAGGGACAGAGATTAAATAACTTATCTAGACAGGGGGAAAAGTGACGTGTGCCCCAATTTTCAACTCTGATTTTTCCAGGCTCCCCCCCCCCCGCACTGAAAGTACTTTGGAGGGGCTCTCAAGCAGCTACTTCAGAGAAAATATTTGCAAAAATTAAATTTCACACCCAGTTTTATTAAACTTACACACTGATGTTCAATAAGCAGGACATGAAAAGCCTCACAAGTTTAAACAGCTCAGACAACTTAAACTAGGTGCTTGTACGCCTGTAATTATTTGAACAGTAGGTTTTATGCAAGACCAGAAGACTTCACAGGTGCTCCTCTGTTAAAAAAAAATGTACAGTGCCATCAGAGGTCAGTCCCAGAAGAACAGGCAAAGGAACAAACAGGAGTTTACAAGATATCTAAGACAGGTCCAACTATTTTAAGTACATGGAGGAGAGAACACACATATGCTCGTGCATGGATGTGCATGCACATACACTTTATTATAGCTAGTATATTGTTAGTATATGATGCAAAACAAGAAACTCCTTCAGCTACCAATGAAGTTGGGTAACACCATGCGAAGGCAGGTGGATACAACCGCCTCCCTGGAACCCACCTTCTAATGTACAAATTTATTATCAGTTTAAGATGAAGTTGTCATGAGAAAATAAATATATAATTTCCTTAAAATACTTCAACCTACAATCTTTATTCCGTGAATCCAGCAGAAGACTGCTGAATGCTTGACAAGGCGTTGTTTCACAGACCCTTGAAAAGGTTACATTTATAAAACTTCTACCTCTCATCAAAAGAGGAAACGCTTAAGCAGTTCAAGTTTGGCGTAGCAAGAAACTTGCATACAGATTAGCTAATTTATTTGCTATGATGTTGTGAGATACTGTTTTATTAACTTAATTTGTCTTTAGCAGCACTGGAGACCAAGGTAACTACAGCTGAGTTGCTGGAGCCCATATGAAAAAAAAAAAATACTTTTTCAAAAGTATCTTGTTATTCTTGCACTTGCAAACTGGTTTTTGTTTGTTTTTTAAAAGGTCTTGCTTATTTGAAGCACATGAAGCTTTTAAAAAGCTAGCTGGCTGTTGGCAAATATTTTAGACCATTTCTCCACTTCAAAGACTGTTCATATCAGAGATTCTATGAAGTCCACAGCACGCTAAATTGACACAAATCCCCGACAAAAACAGAGCTTATATTTAACCTACCAGCAAAATTCAGCTACCTGGATAATTAATATTCTTCAAATTAAGATTTCACTTAGCTCTCTAGGTGTACAATGTTAAATCTATTACCATTTGTTAATTTTCAGCACACCAGTGGAGTTAAGATCAAAATCAGAGAGCAGACATGGAAACTTGGCACCAGGGAAGACTGAGAGTTTTGACACCGGCTTCAGCGAGGCAGGATTTCACCCTTGGTCACTCCATGCTGCTTCAGTTTATTTTTCCTTCTTTCCTCCAGCTCTTTTTTTTTTCCCCTTTCATATCTCGTCTGAAATACACTGCAGCTCCAGCAAGTTCCCAGCCCTCGAACAATGTGTTCTCAAACTACAGAGCCGAGAACGCCAATACAAATGAAATCTGTGCTGCAGCTTTGACGGAGCACTTTACATCGTCCTGTCAGATATTAAAGAAAGAAAGGAAGAAAGAAAGAAAGAAAAAAGACTACAATAAGAGTGAGCCATCTTGTTTCCTTTGAGTGTGAAAAGGCTTTGAGAGTGAAAAAATACAAAGCAGCTAATGGTAATCGGTTACACAGAAACGCTCATCCGTGCATTTTGCTTCCAGGGAGCACCACACGTACGAGACCAAAATGCGACATCAGATCCACGTGAAATTCTGTGCCTAATCTGCAAACCAGTTACCATGACTGCACATGCAAATTGGTCAGGTAAAAGCCAGTCAGAGGAATAATTGGCTATTTAGAGGTACAAAATGACTAATCTATCACAGCCACCACATAAGTGTTTTTTTTCTCCACTTCATAATTGCGCCACTTAATTCTCCAAGTCCAACCTAGTATTTCGGATGCAATATGGTACAGTAAGTACTGTAACGAAGCGGGAAGCAGGAGAACCCAGGCTCCATCCAGAGCTCCACCACTGCTGCGACACAAGTCCAGACTTTCATCTGTGCCCCGCAGTCCCCAGTGGGAAGTCAAGAGACAACTTCTAAAGGTGACTACGAAAAACGCACCCATTACCAGCAGTCTTAAACACAACTTTGTAGAGAACTGTGTATCCTCTGACGAAGCCTTAGAAGCCACCAGTGCTGAAAATCCCAGCGTGGGTTGCATCTCTGCTGTGTGTGTCACTTGTGAGCCCGACTGTCCGTCAGGACAGGTACTCTCTCCTAAACAGAGTACCTTCAACAACTGACCTTCAGCATCATTTTCCTGGTGTTACCCACACACTACTTTCTAAAAATCCTAACTTTGCAGAACTCTCACGTTTTCCTGCCTAGCAAAAATTTAGCACAAGTATAAAAACTCATCATCATTTAGTCTTTTAGTAACTACAACCAGCTTCATTCCAGGTCCTCACAACTAAGGCAGGAGCAAAGCATTAGTCATTTCTCCGCTCATCCAGGAGGCAATGGAAATCAGTGACAAATTATCTCCCTTATTGGCAAACACAAAGACTAGCTAGCTTCAACTTTAACGCCACTTTTACCTACTAAGATACCAACTATTTTTCTGCTGGAAGTGTTGATAATTTTCTTTTAATGCCTTCTTCATGGGATATGAAATTAAATCAACTAAGGCAGAATTGTAGAAGAATATAGGAGGCAAAGCAGAACAGGTCTGTGTAAAACCTCACACTCAAATGCTTAAACTTCAATGATACCTTGCCAGCAAGCTTTCTGTTAAACACTTCAATAAAGCAGCAAAGTTAAAGTCTTGAATATTCTCCCTTCTAGGCACAGAGTAAATGGATCAGTTGCTAGTAATTATTCGCTCTCCCTCTGCTTCAGGCATTCCCATCTGTGAAATGGGCCTAATATCTTCATTAATCTAGACAGTAAGTGTTAGGTCCTACACAGGAGTTGATATACCACTGTCATCTCATTTCTTATCTTCTAAGATTTAACAAAACGTCATCCCCTATTCATATTTTCAGCCTAAAATACTTAGAAAGTGCATAAGCAAATCAGCCTCCCACCGGCACAAAGCTGTACCTGCTCATACCAAACCAACAGCCATAGGCAGGATGTAAAAGAACGTTTGTACACATGAAACTAAAGGGGAAACCAAGGCAAAAAAGACAGTCCTGTGTCAAAAACTACCTAATTATGAGATTACCAAGGGAAGCTTGCAGGTTTCTTACAGTTAAATTTAAGTCCATCTTCTCGTTGGAGCTGGGAGTCCAGGGCGTAACCAACTGCCCCTTCTCCTGCAACTGGGGTCAAGAAAGCCCCTGGCTCCAGACAGGTTTCTCCCATGCATTTCTGGCAGGTGCTTTCCCATCTTCTCTCTCCTTGTGTTTCCTGATGAATCCGTATGCGCTGCTGGAGATGGGATTTGGCACGCACGCTCAGATGTAAAAATCCTCTGCCCAGATGTGCTAAGCCCCTGTGGCAACCCACTTCACCACACATGACCTCCAATGGCATGATTTGACAAGGTCAATGACTACTGTGCCACAGAGGTTACTTATGCTCACTGAAGTCTTCAATGTGCACACAAGAGGGTCCCTCCCGCTCTTTTAATGCAATTAAATGTTTTTTTATTTAGAAATTTGCACAATTTACATGCAATTTTCTCACCCTCCCCACACAACCAGCTTCCATTAAAACCATTTTCTGCAGCAGAGCCAGCGTTTAGCTGGGCTCAAACACTGATCTTATTCTCCCGACACTTTCTTCAATCCCTCTGTGGGATTACAGCAGGGAAAATGACACTGATGAGAAGAGCTGCTTCTTCCCCCACTCCTTAGATTTAATATCCAATACAGGCTTCTCCTTTATACAACACGTGCACAGGATACAGTATAGAAAGAAAGATAGGAGAAAAAGAAAACAGAAGGCTGAAAGAAGGAATTCATGTGTGAACTGAGCTACAAATACCATTTACAGACTGCACTACTTTTAACCTTCTGCCATCAAGCGGGTTAGATACCTCATCCACTCCAAGCACCCAACCAAGCACAAACAACAGCTCGTCTCTTCTTTCTCCCTGTCACATGGAAACTAATCAGTGAAAACAAGGTAGAATCTGGGTTTTCAGAGCAATTAAATTGCAAGTGAGGTTTTATCTTTCCAAGTAATCCCTTCTACCCTCAGCCACTCCCCACTACCCCATATATGACCACATCATCCCAACTTCACAAGCTTAACTGAGACCAGAGTCATTCCAGCACCATCATCATTATAGACCATCCATTTCAGTGGACCCCCAACTTAGAAGATGGCCTAAAACACAGAAAGAACATGTAGCTATAATCCTGCTCCAAAGGCTCAGGCCATATTTGCAGGGTTTCTTTAATCAATACACATCTGCTCTGCATCCCCCTCTCCCCCGCGTCCTGCCTCCCCTGTGCCAGAAGGGCATGTGCGTGACCGTGCAGTGAGCCAGATCAGGGAACCAGGGAATTAGTTTTCCTGGCAGCATAAAAGCTAACGCTGGCACAAGGGAGGTAATCGGGACAAGCAGCCAGGGCAGGAAAGGACCATCTCCTTCAGCAAAAACACTTACTTATGTCAGATTAAAGTGGTCACAGACCCACCTCCCTGCTCCCCCTCCCTATTTCTGCAAGCGTGGGAATTACCCAGCAGCATGGAAGATCAAGTCGTTTAGCTTTGCGGAAGGGTGTCTGTCTAAATACAGAGCTATTTTCACAGCTTGTTCCTTCTCTCACCAGCTTCCCCTCCTTTTAAAAAAAAAAAAAAAAAAAATTTGAATAAAGGGATTTGGACCCCGTCAGTCAGTGTGTTCCCGTACCCAGGTGCAGAGCGAAGGACACGGTGCTGCGCTGCAAGGGGCTGAGGACCACAGCCCTGGGCTCCTAAATGGAAGGGTGCTAACTGGCAAGGTAAACAAACGGAGCAGTACAAAGATTGAATGACTCCATGGAACAAAAGGGAAAATAAGGTCAAACCGAAAAAAAAAAGTAAAAGAAACAAGAAGCAGATGAGATGAGAGAGATATGACAGATACAAACACACAGACCAAAAACCCCAACAGGCTGCTCGTTAGCTCTGAAGCCGAGCACATGGAAAGAGAGAAGAATGTACTTCTTCCTCAACTGGAATGTTTGCATAATTGTCACTTTCAATTTTACATAATTCCCTTTTCTACACATTTGTTTCGTGTCTAGGCTACCATGCATGAAATAAATCCCTGTATCAGAGCACGGCCTGTCTGTGCGACACGCGGTGCTAAGGAGATTGGGTTTCCCGTTTATTCCCGTATTACATTCCAAGAAGGTGTGAACAATGCTTTATCGGACTTAAAATAATATCGACCAAACAGATATCCGCCCCGGCCAGGATGTGTTTGCCTAGGCAGATTTTTCTAAAACCATAAAGCTAAGTGAGTAAGTTATTACTTAAGCACTAATTAAATACCATTTTCCCCCTTCCCTCCATGGGGCGCACGGAACATAGGACAAACACCGCACCAACCAATAATTCAGTCTGAAGTTTTAGGGTTGTTTCTTCCCCCACCCCCAATTAAAATTACATGCATTCACTTTGGGTATAGGTTCAATTTTCTTCACATTTAGTGCTGATATCCAGGTGCCCTATTAAAAAAAGTCCAGATACTGAAATATCAACACTAATTAGGTCTTTTAGACACACATTTTTAGATGCTGTTTAGAAAATCTACATTAAGAAGAGTGGGGACAAAGGACAAACTTTCAACGTTAAAAGGAGTAGCACTAAGTAACTAGGCACCCAAATTCTCATTTTTTATTTAAAAATAGAAACAAACTATTTCAATGACCATAGTCTAAAGAGAACACAACACTATTTCTTTGTTCAGGCTGAACAAAATAGGAAACAGAAAGATTAAATGCTGTTAAACACAGAATTTAAAGTTCATTCAGCCTTAAAGCTTGACAACGTAGTATTAGAAGAACTAGAAAGTCTAAAAAAAAAATATTCTGTACATCACTGCAAAGGTTTTACCTTATAATTCAGCTGCGACCCAAATTCTGGCTTTCTTGAAAGGTATCTGCATCCCCCAGAAAAAGACATTTGCATGTTTCTAGTTTGGCAGCTACCTGGGAAGCACAAGCAACGGGATGTCGATACACTCGTGGGGAAAACCTCCCGCCTATTTCTGTTCCTTTCACCAGCATCAGGAATACGTTGCAAGACACCAGCATTTACTCTTTTCGAAAAGGCTTGATCACCATGAAGACACAAAGCCAGCTGTTCCCCCCCCCCCCCCCCCCCCCCATGCTTTTTCACTTCCAGCCCTGCTTCCAGAAGCACACTGGTTAAACTGCACCGCCACAAGCCGCCACTCTCCCCAGAGCATCTCTCTGCCACCGGGGAAGGGAGACCCCCACACTCACATTCTGCTCCATGCATCAGAAAGGCCAGTCTTACAGCATGATTAACCCCTTCCCAACCCCAAAATACGTACAAGGATGCTCCAGTAAAATTGGTAAAATAAGCTACACTTTGCATTTTTTTTCCCCCAGGTCTGCATTCTTATTGGCATGCTTTTTGTGTCTGGTTTACGCTTTAGGCACAGACTCATTATTCCTACAGTATTCAGCAGAGACCGAGTGAAGAATCACATTTTGCTTATGTTCTGAACCTCACAAAGGTAACAGTAGGAAAAACACCAGTGACTTCATCTGCTAAACATTTACAAACAGGGAATGGGAATTCTAACACACACATGCACAAAAGGAGAGAGATGTAAAAGAACAAAAAGAATTCATCTATTGCTTGAGACAAAAATCTGTTCCCCCTCCTTGGTACTTGCTCCTTTTTGTTCAAGTAAGCACACTGAAACATTGAAAATTCACCTACCGGTAATTAGCAGAAAATCAAAATGACATAAAAATCAAACCAAGAAATACCCCAAATAAAGGCAAGCTTTATTTGCTTGCAGGAAACACACCACCAGAAGCTGCCCATTTACTAGCCCTAACGCTGGAGCAGGCCCCGCATTACAGCATCTCGCCACGCTTCACAAGACCGTCCCCAGGTGCTGGCCACGTTGTCACCGCTGCGGAGGACGGGCACACCGGGGAAGCAGATGCTCACCCAGCCCGAGGTGGCATGGCCGGCGGGGACAGCCAGACCTCTCTGGCTCCCGGCCCCACGGCAGCACAGCCCACCAGCAGCCTCCTGATAGTTTTTGCTGCCTGTTTCCATTCCACCCGGATCTGACACTTCCTGAAAGCTGGACTCAGCTGGGCTGAAGTTCAAGACAGACGTTTGGGTTTACCCATTTCATTGTAACTCGATGTTACTTGCTTGCTTCCCAACACCACCATGCACAAATGGGTTGTCTTTCGGTCCTGCTGGTACAGTGCACAAATCTCATCTCCAAGCGACCACAGTAAGCGGTGGAAGTAAAATCTGCCCATTGCTATATAAGTGTTAAAAGAAAGGACCAATCTCTCTGGCAATACACATGAACCACTAAATAAACCAAATAATCTGATTTTAGATGAATAGCACATTGTACTTAACACAGATATAAACACCTGCAATTCACATCCTGTCCTTTTTGAGGTCAAATTAATATATCCTTACAGGTTGTACCGACCTTACAAACAAAGTTACAGAGACGTATCATAAAACATGCCCCTGTTTGAGCCACTGTCTTTATGCCAAGCACTACACTGAAGACATGCAACCAGGCTTGGTGTATGAGTGCAGACCACAAACATATCAGCAAACAGCTGTAACAGTAGTAACAGTCACAGCTAGCTGACCTTCAGGCAGAAACTCAGTAACCCGATGATGATGACATTCCCGGCCCTGGATTGTCTGCAGCATTTATTTTGGCAGCGGTAAAGAAAATCCACTGATATATTTTGACCAGGAAGCACTGATCAGGAAACCAAAGACCTCTCTCCCGTCCAACAGGCAGGCTTGAACACCCTCCCCTGGAAACCCACACGTGCCTGCTTCATCCGAGCAACGCAACAGATTTCAATAATCAAGAGAAATAATTTTCTCTGGATTATTTCTTTGAGGCTGCAGCACAAGAACAATATGTGCCTAGAGACCAGGAACTTCATAAGCCCAGCGATGACAACCCTGAGCTCCTCCTGGGTGGAGGAAAACCAGGCAATACGCTCAGAGACTTCACAACCCGTTAATGTATTTCTCAGGACACAACACGGCTGAAGCTAAGAAACCAAAGATGCTCTGGCTGGAAACAGTTTGTGTAAACAGTTTGTTTTTTTTAAAAAAGACCAACTTCAGAAATAATTCTTGGGAACCTATCAAGAAAACAAACTACACATAGTTTATCTGAGGTATCACCTGGGAGTTTACATTAGTTTACACAGGCCCCCATTACAGCAGTTCATAACCTCTGTTTTGGAAATAGCATCTCCTACACCTGCCAAAACACAAGCTCATTTCCTAACTGAGGCAATAGGGTTTGGTGTCAACACGAGGCTCTAGACAACCTCCTATCCAACAGCTGCTAAAAAGATCATCTTTTCTTGCAAAAAGCCTAAAACTTGTACAGACGACTTCGTAACGAGCATGGGAACCTTTTTCTGATCGAGCCCTGCAAGCACTTTTGCCTAGATGCAGATAAAATTTTGATTTCTAAGTCACATACCCTATGTGACTTAGTGTCATCCAATGATGTGGAAGAAAAGCCATGAGCTGTACGAAATCAAGTTACAGACCATGTGCAGCCCAGAGGCTCTCATTTCTGTTTCATTAACCCTCTTCCTGATACAAACAGCATCAGAAACGTCAGCGCCTGTATCAAAGTCATCTCAAAATGGTTCTCTCTACACAAGTTATGTCGACCCTGCAGATGCAGCCATCTCCATAGCAATGGAAAGGGTCTGAGAAAGTAGCTCAACTCCAAACTCCCGCCTAGTACCTGCAGGGACAGCCTGCAAACAAAAAACCCCCCACCACTCCCCTCACCGCCAAACACACACCAGGGGGCTGCCCAGAGAGCGTTAATAGGGCTTGTATAGGGTTATCAGTTTGTTTGATATCATCAACAACATTACCATGTGCACATTATAATGAACGTACAGACATCTGCGGAGTTTGATGGATGAGCTGATAGCAGGCGAGTTATAGAATCCATCTGGTTGGAAAACCATTGTCATTTTCAGCTAAAAATCACATTAGCAAACTCATATCACAACTTGGTACTGTTTAGCTTCAACCTAGAATACCAGAGTAAGTGGTATTCCTTTTTCCTGGAGAGATCTTGCAAAATATTCAGTAACTAAACATTAAGAGCAGTATGGCAGGTAGCTGTGGTTTTTTTTTTTTTAATGCACCTAGTGCTTTAGATAAGTCTGAGAAAAAAAAAGGAAGGAGGTTTTTGCCTATCTTGCAACAAAACCTCTCTTGAGATACGGGTCTGTTCTGCATCAGGAGAGTTTCCTAGTAAATGCATGAACAAGAGCTTCCATGAGAAGCAAGATTATAAATCCAGAGCATCAGTAAGGGCTAATGAAGCCTAGGAGAACTTAAGAAGCCCTAAGTCAAGGCCTGTATTTTAACTCTAAGAGGAGATAGAGACCTAAAGCTCAGGAAAACCTCATACTAGATTTGCACTTGCAGCGGTACCCAGAGCGTAGCACGCTCAGTGGGGCACTGCACTGGTCAGTACACCCCACGTGGAAGACGCTTACACATCATACATGAACCTGAGGTGGGGCAGAGGGGAAACATTTCACTAGCGGTTCACACAGGAAGATTTCGACTTTGGCTGCAAGCTACCGAAGTGACAAATGAGGCCAGAAGACACCGATGCACGTACTTGCTCCCCATTATAACATCCAGCACGCAGCCATGAGGAGCATCGCAGCGTGCTGTGCTCACACCCACGCAAAACCTGTCCCTGGAAGCACCCGACCATGGACAAGCACATCCCCACCCCGTCACACAGCAAAACAGGGAACACTGCCGTGGCTCCTAAGCACCGATGGTGTGAGCAACTCTTTCATATGAGGCTCTCCCATCACCTCCTGCACAAACACAGCGTGCATTTCAAGTTACACATACCAGGGTTGAGAGACGGTTCCCTCGAGTCAGAGGGGTGACATGAGTTTCCCTGAGTGGCAAATCCAGCCTCCCATCCAGCCTCCCAAGCAATGGCACCGGCTGCCGAGGTGACACAGGCAGCGACGAAAGGACTTGCCCAGAGCTCAGAGAGGAAATTTGTGGCAGAGTCAGAAAGAAAACCCCGTTATCTCAACTTCCGGACCCCTCTGCTAACCGCCAGACCACAAAACACTTTTATTGTAGGATAACATTACAACAAATAGCTATTTTCTGTTAGCAGAAAACCCACTTTGCAGTTTTACTTTTAAAAATCCATTCTTACTCCAACTCCGTAGGACTGCAAGCCAGCCTTGTGACGCAGCATAAACAATTTCTCCCTCCTTTGCATGCCCCAGTTTTATTAAGTAATCCCCATAAAAGCAATTAGTGAGCTTTGGACTGAAAAGTAGCTAGAAAAAAAAAAAAGAGACAGCAAATTCTGTGTATCTTCATTTGCATATGGATTCCCTCCCTCCCCCTTTCTAAGGTTTTTGCCATGAGGTCTTTCATGTCTCTTTCAATAATCATATAATTATATGATTCCTAAAGTACACGCTGGCAACACTTCAGGGGATTTTAGTCATTACAGGTGACAAGACTTTTCTCTCATGTCTAATGCTCGCTAGGATTTCCTTCCACTTCATTCACAGATAAGATGAAGAACCAAGTGACACCCAAAACCCTCTCCCAGACAGAGTTTGGGGGCATCAGCCCTCTTCCTTCTCCATACAGGATACAGGGAAGCAGGCGGAACTGAACTGCAATGAACTTCAACCAGAATGAAGCATTTTTTCAATTAAGCGGCCCATCATTTTTCCCAAGCACCACGTCCAACTATTTTAATGGCTTTCACATTTTTTCTTTAATTTTACAATCTGAAAGAAATGCCAAGGTTCCATCAAGGACCAAGAACACCATAATTCCATTTCTTCCAATGGTTGCAAGTTATTAACAAGCTGTCAAAACACCATAATTATTTTATATCAAGTTTGACCGATTCCATAAACATCTCTTAGCTGCATACTATCTTGAGTCCCGCTCCCCCTGAGTGCAAGTATGTGCTCAGGCTAAGTGGAATAAAGAGGCTGCACATCCTCTTCGACAGCAGTGCAAGAGACATTTATGAGCCACCAAAAAAATCAACAGCAATAATACATTTATTAGCTGATGCACTTGAAGTCATTGTAAGGTTCGAGACATTTCTTCCCTTAAAATTCTTTGGGGTTTTAGCTCCTCTGTACAAATAACAGCTACCAGGAAAGAAACTACAGCCTCACTAACCCACAGGAGGGGTTAAAGAAATGACCTTGGTGTCCGTCAGCACGCCACAGCCCGCTGAATAGCCAGAAGCCCTAAATTATCATTTGTTTCCCAACTTGGGCTGCACACTTCCTCCTAACCTAAGCATCTCCTCACTAAGTACAGGCTAGATCAGGGATACGCTAGCATCAGAGTAAATCAATCTATATTTAAAATTGGAAAAAAAACCCACCAAACAATGACAGTCATATTTTTACAAAGCTAGAAAGAACATCTGTTGGAGGGCAAGATAACGCGACGATAGCCAACTGCAAACACTAGAAACTTCACATTTAGACTACAGGCACAAGTGCACCATATATATTTTTTTTTTTTCTGAATGCCTCTCTATCACAACCTGGTTAGAAGAGAGCAAGGCAGGCTTTGGATAGGGGAGAGAAGCCCAAGTGCAGCTCCCTTGCCCTGCCGACAGTGCCTGGCAGTCCCCAAAATAGAACATTTGACTTCAAATTGCCACGTCTGTGTGGCACAACTATACATAGCCAGTATAAGATTAAAAAAGCTTTGCTCTGAGCAAAGGCAGAGACAGGAACAGTGCCATAAGCCCACGTTTTGCAGCCAGTAGTGCAGGGAAATCATTTTGATCCCTTCAATCCCCTTACCCATGCCAACCACTGACCTTGCAGATGCAACTTCTGTTCAAGTTTAGTCCCTTTTTGTCTTGACAGAGCTACAAAGGAAACGCTCTCCATTCATCTTGGACCACGCAAGCGCTATGTACATAGGTGCCCTGTGCTCCTTTTCACCTGCTATTTCTGAACTTCGGATCCAGTCACTCAGTGCCAAATAATTAAGCTACAAAAATCAACATGCACCTATTCACCTGTCATTAGGGCTCGACACATCTGCTGGCCTGCCTGGGCACAGGGTGGGAGAGCCCTGCAGCCGCTGCAGTTCTTACCTGCCCAGCTTTCACAATCCCTCGCACTGGAGGAACTGGACCAACAACCAAACGCAGGTCACGTTTTGCCTAGGCGGCTCAGGAGCTGTTTAACCCTCTGCTCCATTTTAAACATTTCGGATTAATAACATGAAGACTGATTCTCCTTTCAGCATCTGAACAGTATTCTTAATAGTTCATTAGTTTCGGAAAAGAGACTATTTTTCAAGGAGATGGAACAGGACTGGTAAAATAGTGCTCCAACTCTCTTGTCTATGCGAGGAGCACGGCTGGAGCGGTCACAGTCCCCGTTGTGCTGAACACAGCAGAGCCAGAAGATATTTAAACAGCAAGAGCCACTTCACCTACATAAAACTCTTTTATACCTTTACCGTGATAAACTGGAGGCATTAAAGTGCAGTGAATTGGAAATGGTTCTCACTTACAGCTGGATGTTCACATACAACTGATACCAAGATGCACATCCTCCGCACTGTATTTCAAATCTTTATTTTTAAAAAAATACTGCATCAAGCAGGGGACAGTGTTTCAGTTTTGCTGATACCGTTCGCTCTCAAGTACTTGCCGCAGCACCACAAACTACACGATGCTCCCCATGACCTGTATCACCAGGACAGAGACCAGCCGCAATACCCACCTCTGGGTAGCACTTTCCCCAGCCAAGGTGCAGCCGGTTTAGGATCTACACGCATGCAAAGCCCACCAGGTCTAGTTAAGCCTGATGCAGGTGGGAGCAGCCTGCAGGGGCTGTGCCTGGAGAATTCAACACCTCACGCCAAGAAACAGAAAGCAGGAGAACAGGAGGATACCAGGAGGAAAAAACCACCCAAAAACCTTTCTATCAGTGTAACTGTCTCCAGCCCGGGTATTGTATCTCTGTACCTATATGAATTTTTAAAGAGGTACAGTTGTGCGATACATCAGCCCTTCTGCAGAGCAAGCAGGAATCTATCAAAGAAACAAAGTGAAATACGCCAGGCTGATCTCATCCTGCCGGGCTCCCTCGTTCACTGTTATTTTCCCAGAAAGTAACATTGTGATAGTCAGTCTCCTTCTGTGAAATAATTGAGATAAACGATAAAAAGTGCATCTCGTTAGCATACTGAGAGGACAGTAAAGTTTTCAGTACTTACTAGACAAGAAGTCAAATGCACTACTGCAAGCAAACATTAATTTGGATCCTATATCATCTATTATTTGGATGAATATTATTATATCCCTTTTATCAAAAAAATCTTACCTGTGCAATATCGAGTACCTTATATTTCTTAAATATGAAATTATAATTAAAAAAAATTGAATATATATCTTCTGAATTTCTCTGTGGTGGTTGGTCCCCCTGACATTTCAGCAAGCTTCATATCTCATGTTCTACCCCAGGTTTCAGACCCCTGAAGAAAGGCTGAGCAGTTATGCTACAGGAAACTATTTTGGAAAAATTGGTAAGATATGAAGAGGTCTTTCAAAAAACACAGACAGGGTCGAGTGCAGTTTGAGCTAAAAATGGGATCTCAGGTAGAGAGGAGGGTGACCCCTGAACTCGCCTGGGATTTTCACAGCCACGCCTCAGGCAAGCAAGCCGTTTCCCTTCTCCGATGCCATCGCAGCCACGTTAAATGCACTAAGGGTGCCCTGACCTAGGCTGCAGGCATCGTCCCGGTCGGGGGCCGTACGTGCCATGCACACAGTCACTCCCGCTGTGCAGCTCGCTCTCCTGTGCACAATACGCCCATCGATCCTGGCAGGTTTTACTGATAAGGTAAAGAACTCCATCTCCAACAAAGAGCTGGATCCTTCCTCATCACCATCCGCCACCCGACCGTGGTTTGCAGGAAGCCTAGCTCCCCTCGGTTCCTGGCCTGACTGAGCAGATACTTCAGGCTTTCCAGAGCTCGACCTTCTGTTTGAGCTCTGCGTTAACCACCTCTTATTCCTTAACAACAACAAAACTACCTTAAGTACCCTCTTCGGACAAGATGCAAAAAATCAACAGCTAGGAGAACAAACCAATGGAGACTAACAAGCCTTCAGGAAAACCAAAAGGCATTTAGAGCCTTTAGAGCACCATCCAGAAAATCATTAGCTTTCCTGAGGTTAAAAGCACTTTTTTTAAGGAATAACCAGCCATCAGAAATGCCAACTTGATACACCATCACTTGACAACTAAGTAGAAGGGAAAAATACTTTAAAATCTAGAAACTTGTTTTAAAACATAAGACTATGGAAAAAACTAAGCTGCAAAGTACATATACAGTGATATGACGATAAATGGGAAGTTACATAGCTATGTCGGCGGAACTAGCACAAAACCTTTGGAACAGGAAGCTGCAGTTAAATACACTGGTTTTCTTATCAATGAGAGATCAGAGCAACAGTAACAGCACAGTGTACAACACACATGTGAAAACAGCCTTATCAAGATAACAGCTGAAGAACTTATGGATTCTGTCCAGAAGTCTACTATCACCATTAGGCTTTCTAAACTCTGCTACACTCAAGTGCAAACAGCAGAGAAGGGACTGCAATTTAGCACTGCCAGACCTCTGGATACGAACAAAAGTAAGAGTGGGCAAAGCATTAATCTCCCTCGGGTCTGCGACCAGATGCAGCTGGGCCCCAATTCCGCTTGTAAGGGCAGCATCACCACTTCAACACGACGTGCACGAAGTCAAGGTCTGCCTCTTTTCAGCTCGGGGATCTACTTCTGCACAACGCGTCGCTCCACGCACATTTGCGAGCGGATTCTCCACAAGATTCTATAAATCGGTTAAACGTTCCTAAAAAACCCATACGCGTGCACACACCAGGAAAGTTAAAATTTCCATACGGCGTTCCAAAGCTTTGCTGGAATCTGTAAAAATGATAAACAACAGCCAAAAAGAAAACACAACCCCTTGTCTTTACAACTACTTTGGGAGAACAATTGCTCTCAAAGATCGCATTCATTAACATTCTGATGAAGTTCCCTTTTAGCGCTGTTTTTCATACTTGAAAGGAACAGCTATGATCAGAGAGAGCCCTCAACTACCGACTCACTCATTTAGATTCTCTCGCTCTGATTCACCAATCACCTTCAAGAATAATTAGCAGCTTCGTCTGAACATAATGAATATACACACATGCTCACATACATACCATTCATTTCGGAAGGCGGCGAGAAATCCCCCGCTTCTCAGCCCGCCAGCTTTTTCTGATCCCCGGCACGGGAACCACCTCCTGGGCAGCACCATCATCTGATGGTTTTCCAGTAGCCGCCCGTCTCGCTGACCACCTCAAGCCAGCAGGTCAGGGCAAACTAAGTTTCCAGGTTGTTAACTCCAAAGTCATGTTCCGTGGCTGGGTATTAGAAAAAAAAACAAAAACAAAAAACCCAAAACCCAACACCACTACGCACCCATCAGCTGCACGTAACCCAAGTTGGAGGTGGATTTATACAAGAAAATTCAGAGGAAGGAAGGGAAAGGGGAAGTTTTAACTTCTGATGTACAGAAAAAGGCTGCTGCTGGTTTGTCCGTGGGCTTTTTTCTTCTTTTTTCCTTAATTTAAAAAATATATATATAAAAAAATCAACTCTGTCTATCTGAAAGATGGTAGGATAGGGGATCCGTAAGTCAAGTCACAAGTAAGTATCACAGAAACAAGATGCAGTATTTTCAGATGACAGGTGCCAAAGGAAACATTGCCACGTAAGTTAAATCAAAATCCAGAATGCTTAAAATTCACACCAAAGAGCTAAAGGAGACTTCATAAAGCCATCCCTCAGTATTAATCTTAACTGCTCATACCCCCAGGTCAACATGAAGGAAGAATATATTTATTCTATAAAGCACCCTTTATTTACAGGAACACCAGTGGTGAGAATTTGCTTCAGCGGGGAAGGGGAATTCACAATATTTTGAGATAAAAAGAAAAACAAACAAAAAACCACCTTACCTCTCCCAAATGTTTCTACCACTAAGTTCTGCCTAACCATTGAGAAATTTAATTTCCAGGGGGAAGCCCAAAGCTCAGCTAGCCTATTAAACACAATCACAGCTCACTGTAACATCAAGTGACAAACAAACCTCGAAGAACACAAGAAAGGATCACAACAAACTACCACATATGCAACAAAAGCTCCTTTTAGGATTAGAAACTAAATAAAACAGACTTTCTTAGTTCAGTATTGTTTCTAGGCTGCATACTGACTTTTATTCTTTCTCCTCCCTCAGGAACATGGAAGGCTTCAATTCTTATTTATTTTCAAAATATCATCACAGCAGATTTTGAGTACTCTTAAAAAACAAAAACACACTGAAAAGCGAATCTCCTCCAAAGCAGAAGAAAACCACCTGTTGCGGTCCAGTTCACTAGAGAACACAGCTCCACACCATGCAAAATGACCTTGCCGTTTCAGTCATTTACATGGGCATATGTTGCTTTAAAGTAGTTTTGCCTTAATAATCCCCTTCCCTTGCTGCTGCATCAAATCCACCAGACATCACTCATGGTCAAAGACAGTGCTGCATGGAAAAATCCACACAATGCAGAGTATTTTCTCCTTTTTAGTGTTACTGGGATTTACGAAATGCATACGATCATTAGGGCTCTCCGAGAACCTCGAATACAACATACCTCCTAGCTCAGCACCTGAAAGAAACAGGTGAATTCTGCTCGTGCTATTCCCTCCGAGGTGCCAACTACCATCCGAGATGCTGAGGTGCACGCATTCTCTCACGTGCTGGTAAGTACAGCAGAAACCAATTAATTTCAGATGGTACTAGAGTGTTTTGCAAGAGTTTGAGAGGGGGCAGTTTTGTAGACTTGTATATAACTTTTTTTTTTTTTAAAGAAAAAACAGAAGTGCTTCCACAGACAGATGTACTTTGGAGTGGCAGAAGTTTAAGGTCACCTTCCATCCTCATGCGCCCTATTATCAAGGTTACGGTTTGGTTGATTTGATAATAAGGCTTATCCCGTTTGAAAAGCCCGGAGTTTTCCCCGTCAGCCCTGGAGGGACTGCACTATCATTTGAATTCTATTCCTGATAACATGCTCATCATGGTAGAAAATTTCTGCAGGAAGATGAATTTTACTTTCTTTGCTGACAGCTCAGTAGAGACTCAGGGGTTTAATTGGACCTATCTGCTGATGCATATTTGACTAAGAGCATGCCCAAGGAAAAAAAAAAAAAAAAAAAAAAAAGAGAAGACAGACAGGTCTATGGCTTGTTTCAGAGGCACACGAAAGCAGATCACTCACTCATTATCAGTTCTGCGTAGACAAAGTAGTTGACTTTCCTGTTAGGACAACACCCCTCAAATGGTGCCACCAAAGAATAGCCATCACCAAGCTAACACAAATCATCTTCCCACTCCGGTACCTACACACCTGGTGCTGCTCAGGGACTGCTAGGCTAAACATCCCTCCCGAGCAGAAGCCCAGGCTCCCCAAGCAAAGGTTTCATCGCCCCGACACCAGGGTAGATGGCCAAGGCCACCGCTGACACCTCCGTGGGAGCACAAGGACCATCTCTAGGACTTTGAGAAGTTGGTTCTATGAGCAAAAAACTCCCTATAGCCACGATGCCACCAGAGCCCAGACGCCGGCGTGGCAGGAGGGGTGGGCTGGGGAGAAGCAAAGCCCACAAACAAAATGGGATCTCAAAGTCTGAGCCAAAGATGTTAGAGATCCCAGGGCAAATCTGAGATTATTCATTAGCCTGCACAGAACCCTTTGTCACTCTAACACGGGCTAATAGATACACAAGTGACAGGAAATCTGAAGTTGGGAGAGCACCCAAAACTTTGCCCACATTTTTACCACGGCGTGTCAAAGAAAGTGGGCAAAGGCACCAGGATGGCTCATATTTACTGGGAATTCAAGTTATTACGCCCGTCAAGCGACTCGTTAGGTGCTTTCTCGTGACAACTCACTTCTTCCCCTCATACACAAACAAAACAAAAATCAAAAGCCAAAGTCTTAGTTTGTCAATGCCCCTCTGAAAATATTAAATTTCCTGTTCTGCTTAGCTTAGCTCAGACAAGGCAGGCAGTATTTGCTCAGCAAATATTGTTTGTAATAAGTTAGACAAGCAATATTTTTTGCCAGCCTATTAACACCAGAAAAATATGTACAGTCAACAAGAGATGAAGAATTTGTTCAATTACTTCAAAAATGGGAATTACAACCAAGGGATTATTATCCATTTAAACATCTCTTTTCCACAAAATGTCAAACACTAGCCATTTGCTAACAATCTCCGGAGACAGATAAAGTAACATTTTGGCAACGCAAACACAAACTCCTCGAGCCCGGGGGGGGGGGGGGGAAGGAAGGAGGGTGGGAGGGGGAAGCTCCACCATTCACAACAATACCGGACCATCCCAACACGGCAGGAATATTTTGCAGCCCTCCGCCAGCCAATTAAAACCCCAAACAAACATTTGACTTGCCCTAAGTGATAGTTAACACCAGCCGGAGCCGGAGGGAGAAGGGGGGCTGGGGAAGGCCTGGGGAAGGGCATGGGGGGGGGGGGAGTGGTGCAGCAAGTTGCCAGCGGGGCTGCGAGCACCCGGGCTGGCTCGCCACCCTCCTGACCGCAGCCCCGAGATCCCTGCGGGCTGACACCAGGATTAATGCACATTAATTGCTATTTGCAAAATTCAGCAGCCTGAAAGCGCCGCGCTTCCTTTTTCAATTTTTTTTTTTTTCAATTCCCCCCCCCCCCCCCCCACCTTCCACTTCCCCCGCCCCCCCCCCCCCCGCTCCGCAGGAGCGAAGAGCCCCCCCGGCCCCCTCCGCTCTTACCTCCAGCGCTTCCAGGGTGTTGAAGCTGGCTATGGCGAAGCCATCGATCAGGTCCTCCTCCTGGGAGCTGGACTCGCGGCGGCGGCGGCGCGGGGGCCGGGCGGCGCGGGCGGCGGGCGGCGGGCCCCGCGGGGCGGTGCAGTTCTGGCCGCCGTTCTCCTTGCCGGGGCTCGGCTCCTTCTCGGAGCCCGAGGAAGGGCTCTGGTTCCGCGGGTCGCGGGCCGCCGCCTCCCGCCGCCGCACGCGGTCCCGCTGCGACCTCGACCTCCGGCTCTGCCGGATTTTCCCATCCATTGCCGAAGAAGCAGCAAATCAAAAAAATTTAAAAATAATAATAATAAAAAATAATTAAAAATAAAAAAAAAAAAGGGAGAAGGCCGGGCGCGGGGGGGGATAAAAGTCGCCCCCCTCCAACTCACGGCTTCCCCTCTCCAAACCCCGGAGCCCTTAAAAAAAAAAAAAAGAATAATAATTAAAAAAAAATCAACAACAACAAAAAAAATCCTGCTGTTCAGACCCTCGGATCCAGGGCGATGATAATCCACAGAGCAAGGCTGGGTGGCGGTGGCGGTGGGGCGAGCGGCACACACACACAAAAAATATTAAATCCACGGAATGACCTTGACAAATTTCCACCCCCCGCCCCCCCCACCCCCCAAAAAAAGCAGAGACGGGAAGAGGAGGGGAGAAAAAAAAAAGAGAGGGGGGGGGGAATATATCTGGATCAGGACGAGGACACCTCGGATTCACTCGGCGCGGAAGAGAGAGGCAGATCCAGGAGGCTCGACCCAGCTCGGGATAATCCAGGCGCGGCGCCCCCTCCCCGGGGGCAGCGCCGCTCCGGGGCCCCGCTCCGGCCGCCGCGCACCGCGGCGGGGGGGCCGCCGCCGCCGCCGCGCTCGCCGCCCAACTTTCTTGCCGCGGAGCGAGCGAGACAATCCCTGGGCAGCCCCCGCCGCCGCCCGCCGCCGCCGCCCGCCGCCGCCGCCGCCGCCGACCCCTCCTCGCCGGGCGCCGCCGGCGGCTCGCAGCCCCCCGCCGGCGCGGCGCGGCGCCCCCGCCGCCGCCGCCCGCTGCCGGATGGCGCTCGCCCGCCCGCCCCAGCCCGGCCGCCCGCGGCGCGGCGCAGCCCCGGCCCCCAGAAGCCGCTCAGTCGGCGCTGCCCGGATGCCGCCCCATTCTCCCCGAGCTGGGACGCGGCGCTAGCACCGCCCGGCCGGCCGCGCATGAGCAGGGCTGCCAGCTGCGCGTCATTCCCCGGCGCAGGCCCGGCCGTGCCCCCGGCTCCCCCCCTTCCTCCTCCTCCTCCTCCTCCTCCTCCTCCTCCTCCTTCCCGCCCCGCCGCGCGACCGCCCCCCCCCCGCGCTTCGCCTCGCCTCGCCTCAGCGGGGAGCGGGGAGGGCGCCGCGGCCCGCCCTCGCCCCCGCCGCCGGGAAAAGTTTCCCCCCCGGCCCGGCTGCCGCACCTTCTCCCTGCCGCGGCCCGGCGACCCCCCCCTCCCCCGATCGCGCCTCACCGGGCCGGTTGAGCCCCCGGGAAATGGAGGGTGGCACCGCCGGCAGACCCGCGGGGCGGCGAGAGGGGCTGGCCGGGGGGCGAGCTGGGGACAAGGGACGAGCTGGGGACGAGCTGCGGGATGGGTTGGGGGTTAATGATGGGACGAGGGATGAGCCGAGGGGCGGGCTGGGGGTCAAAGGATGAGCCAGGGACAAGGGACGACCCGAGGGATGAGTTGGGGATTAAACGATGAGCTGAGGGACGAGGGACAAGCTGAGGGATGAGTTGGGGATTGAGGACAACCTGAGGGACACAGGAGGAGCTGAGGGAGGTGGGAAGAGCCGAGGGATAAGCCAGGGAACTATCTGGGGGTCAAGGGACAAGTTAGGGGACAAGCTGGTGATGAGGGGCCAGGGGCAAAGGAGCTGGGCAGCCAGAGCTGTAGGTGGGACATGGAGCAGCACAAGGGGACCAAGGGTCATGGAGATGGAGGCAGGAGACCCTTCCTGTTCGTTACCCCCTGCTCCCCATCCGTCCATCTTGCTGAAGTTTCATTCGGGCTCTGCAACGCAGGAGGAGGCTGCAGTTCCCTTCTTGTTTCCCTGCTGTTTCGGGCCCTCTCCTCTCTCCAGGATCGCCTCGGCCAAGGCTTGGTCCCTGGGCACTTCCCTGGAAAGGGAACCGGCTTGGTGGCCAACCAAGCAGCTGTGCGCAGCCCAGCCCCAGGGACAGCGCTGAGGGAGGTGTGCCTGGATCAGGGCCCCGCGCAGAACACCAGCTGTCTCACGTATCGCAGTGGTAGCAGGACCTAATCCTCCTGTTATCATCTTTTATTGCACGCAGTCAGATATTACCGCACGTTACCATCACCCCTGGGTACTCCCTTCCTTGTGTGTGGCTGGCTTTGCTCCATTTGACTGACTTGGCTCCGTTCCTTACATCTTCGGCTGCTTTCACTTTCCCTGGGGGGTAGCCTCCGGTTCTGGATGTGAGAGAAGTTAGAAGGAAGTTGTGAAATAAAACCTAAAGAAGTCCACTGAGCTTCATAAATAACCAGGGGAAAAAATGCATGAAAGAGATTCGGTGTTAGCAGGAGCCGCGGAAGTAAGGGAAGCCAAAAAGGTCTCCCCCCACCTGCTCCAACTTGCGTTCCCGTTCAGTCGTCCCCAGGGATGGTGGCTTCCTCAGGCCGGTGCCCCCAGCAGTGGCAGGCTGGTAGCTGGGTATCTAATGCACGCGTCAAAAGGCTTTGACATGGGGACTGCAATGCCCACCTTTCCTCGATTTTCTCATATTCCTGATCTAATAACAGAGCAGTTGAAAATTAGCCTCCTTCCACCTGGCCCCGACAGGCTCTTTTAGAAGGGTTTCTGGTGTCTGGCAACAGCTTTCCCCTACCTTACTTAAACAGGAGCTAAAATAAATATCACCCTTTTAAAATGGAGCATAGAAACATCATTTAAATTTAAGCAATTTAAAACCAAAGGTAGAAATCCCATGTGTAGTACAAAGCCTCTTAATGCAAATAGTCATTCATGCATTGCATGCCTCAGTCACACTTGTATCGGTGTCATTTGTGTCCTAATAAAATCCTATAATCTTTTGCGTGCCAATTAAACAAGGAAGATAGCTAAGTCTAGCCGCTTCCTTGGGTAATTACAGGCTAGTGAGGAGTCAGGCAGTTATCTGCCATGGGTTTTGCTGGACTGTGGATTTCCAATGCGGTGTTTTCTCCCCTCCTGTTTCTTTAAGGGACAGTACTATAATTTTTTAGATGTATGGTATTTTAAAGCTATAACCAAGATCCAGGGGATGGTTATTAATGAAAGATTTGGAGTTTAGATACACCCAGTTAAACAAATGGATTGAGCTTAACAACTGTATTTGCTTTACCAATATTTTAAGAGTCACTTTCTAGAAAAAAGCATTTACACTGAGTTCAATAAGCTATTTTTACATTTGTGAGCCTGTCCTTTAATTTACAAGGTAAATTTTATATTGCTTATAAGTACATCATAAGGGTAAGCCGTTAAAAAAAGATAAACCGGGGAATTTATAACAGTTTCTCTCAGTAGCGCTCATTTCAGACCCATTGTGCTTTAGGTCCTCCATCATTAATATGCATTTCTGGTTCTCTTTTTTTCATTCACTTCCAAATTTGCTGACCAACAAGGACAGTGGAAATTGCCTGTAAAGTTCCTTTCTTTATTTCCTGTCAGCAGGGTCATCAAGATTCTCATCCCGCTTACATGTTTACATACAGGAGTTTAATGTCACTGCGAACGTAAACCGAAGGTGCCTTCTGGGGAAAGTTGTGAATACAATTTTTTTTCAATTAACGCCACAAATTCAGCAGCACTATAATTATCCATAGTTATCCCTGATTTTGTATATATGTATATTTTTGTTGAAAGACACAGCAGAAGGGTCATCCAAAGGAATTAACAAAATCAAACAGTCCACATGTGAAAGGATGCCTCTGTTTGAAACAGCATCTCTGAATCAATCGTGCCTTTCCTTCCACCAAGGCAATTTCACATTTTCAATAGAAGGCAGCCCTACAGTGGTTTTTTTTTCCCCCCAGCATCAAATGGCTTTCCACACAATGATATTCATCATGTTACAACTCTAGGTGAATGATAATGGATCAGAGGGAATGAAAACAGATGGATGTTAAAACAGACAATTCCCGTCACGAACCTGGGAGCCCTCCACTGCTGCCTAGTCCGTTCACTCGGTTCATAATTGTATTAGGCATTCCAACAATAGAGAGGCCTCCTTCATTAATCCTGAATTTACTGAAAAGAAGCTTTGCAGACTATAGCTCTTTCGGCGCTAAGGCAACACCAGGCAAAATTTACCACAGGCTTAAATGGATAAAACTCCACTAGACAGGAACTAGCACAGAAAATTCCCAGAGAAGCAAGAGAGATGGGCCAGTGAGATGAGGAAGGAGGACAACCTGGCAGCGGCACTGTGGGTGGACGGGAGACACCCGAGTACCTTTGCAACAGAGCTGCAGCTCAGACCATACCAGGAAAATGTATAGAAAAGCTTTCCTCTTGCTGGAGTGCAGGCGTAGCTGAACTTGCCAATGTTGCGCCTGTGTTTGATCTGATTTTCCCTTTTCAGCAGCCAGCCTACAGCTAGCCACATGAGCCAGTGAATGCCAATCCCTGCCATGTGATGGGGCACAACCTTTTTGTAACCCTGGTCTGCATCAGGTGACTGGGGCTAAGCAATACAGATCAAGTCTCTCACCAGCTGTCCCGTGAGTCAGACCTTGATTACAATATTGACATTAACATTTTAATCATACGCATGCTGCTGCAGATTTTAATGACCAACTTGCTATGCCTTTGCTTTTTGAGGATCAGAAATTAGACCCTTGTTCGTAGCTTGAGTGAGCACAGCATCAGAACAGCAGCTACCATAGCAGTAAACGTGGCATTGCTCTCGCCACGAGCCTGCCCCTGGACATTAACCTTGGTGGCACTGGAACACCTCACTGGAACGGGGACTTTGTTCTCAATTACTCTATTCCTGTGTCTGGGGCAGGACTGGAAGTTATGAAAAGAGGAGAAAGGCAGTGCTTTTGTATTCTCTGTAGCCTGAGGCAAAGTGAAAATCCACCCAGTCCCTGGCTAACTATCATTTTCAGATTCCCAGGGACTTTAATCAGAGCAGAGCAATCCAGAGACTTTTCCTTCGTCCTGTGGACCTGGAAGCAGGGCTGCTATTATACTTTCCCTGCCTTGTGCCGTCAGAGCAAGCTGAAGAAACTTCAGTGCAAATGAGAATCAGGCCCCAAATCTGTGTTGTTCCTCTCACCCTAAACATACTCCACAATCTGTTGCAAGCAGTGCAAGCTGAATCTGTGAGGCCTTGCTCTGTTAAAGACTGTCATGTCCAAGGTAGAAGGACAACCAAAAGGTCAGAATAAATAAACTGAATACAAAATTGCTTAAGGAATAAACAGAGACCACAGGCTTTCATTGCAGTTCTGACATGCACCAGAACATACAAGATGTTAAATAAGCTGGTTTTTGCATCACTGGGCTTAGCTGTTTTCTGTTGTTTCTCCCCCTGCTACCCCAATACTCTGCTGAAACGAGCAAGCCTTAACTGCTTCCACAAACATGGGCTGCCTTTGTCACTTTCTTCATCATGGTCATTTGCACTGAAAATACATAATCACTGTCAGAGTACAAAGAATCATTACGAATAATTAGTTACTTCCAATATGGCAAGTCAGTCTCATAAATCTTGAATATTTGGCTTTGGTTTTGGAAAGAGATTCCTTAATGGCTACACTTGTGAGACTCTGTTAATTGGTATAAAATTGTATTCAAAATTAAATTTGTTTTAACAGATCTAAATCACCCCAATAAATCAGCTTCAGCCTATCTGCTTTAAGGGTTCAAGTACGCTTTTTCTTTTGCCTTTGGGAGAAAGCGTGCGCTTGCAATTGATGCGTAGATGGCTAGATCTGACCCTCCCCTCGTTTACTAACCGCTTCCGTATGCCGATATCAGGGTGATTCTGCTGGCCTCAGAAAGCAGCATAAAGGAGGGGGCAGGGGGGGCAGCCCCCCCAGCCCAGCGGTGGCAGTTCTGGGGCGTTCAGCCTTCCTGCCAGGCAGGTGTGTGGGGAGCACGGCACGGTTGGGGTTTTAGCCGGTCTCGGCTCACAGCCTCAGCTATGGCGCAGCCAGTGTGTAGGAAAGGATTTGTCTGCCTCTGTTCCGAGCGGGCAAAAGAGAGGGGAGGGAATTCTAGTAAGAAAAAGAAAGAGTTCAAGTCTATCTGTGATAGTCAGATATTGATGTTTTTATGGGTAATAGTAGTGTGAATGGTAGTTCTTATGATGCTCTTTTTTTTCTTCAGAAAAAGTGTCTTTTTCATCTGATACCATGGATGAGAGAAGGTGATAGTTAATAACAGTAGCTTAATTTTATTTGACTGCATGTACTCTGTTTAGCTCTTGCTTTAGGAAAGGAAGTTATTATCTTTATCCTTATTTTAAACTGGGGAAATGGAGATACAGAGAGAGAAACCCAGTGTTCCTCTCCCGTAACTTCTTCAGTAGGCTGTCTTGCTCACCTATGTGATGGTGAGCACAAATGCTTCCTGAGTTCCTGTGTGGTAAAAATCTGTCGGAAGAATTCCCCATTTGCATCCTGTCTGCTGTTACTGTCTGTTATCTTAAATCTCTCTCTTAGCTTTTTTTTTCTCCTCCAGAGATTCTTTCTTGCCTACTTCATCTCAGTAAAACTTTCCCCACCCTTCTCCTACCTAGGTTGTTGCCGGCATTGTTGCCTGTCTGATCTCCCTCCGATTCTAGCTGTCGAACTTGTTCCATGTGGGCAGGCTCTGACTCCTGCCTGCAGCCTTATGAAGTTTGATGCTCTCTACCCGGGGATTTGCATACGCATGGGTCAGATTTCAGGAGGCTGTAAGCCTTGCAGGGTATGCGCTGCCTCTTGCTTCATATGTGTAAAGTCTGAAAACTGCCGTGTCTGTTGTCAGGCCCTGCAGCATAATGATCAGTAGCTAATATTATGTCTTGCTTGACTAGGTATGCCTAAATCCTGTTGGGCTCAGTGATCTATTTAATGATTCTTTTACTTGCTTTTAGAACGTTGCTAGTGTATAGCCACCACCTTCAGTGCTCAATGTGTCGTGCGGTACATTGTATTTAGGGGTAAATAAAAGTGGAAATCTTCTCAATCGGCTTTATTAAGTGCAACCATTGCAAGTGTTGGTAATTTTCCTTGGATAGAAGTTGCTTCTGTTTCCAAGTGCATTGTAGGTTGGGCTTATTTTACTCTCAAGTTTGTTAAAGTAATACAGTTTTTAATTTTATTCTCTCAGTGTATATTATCAATCAGCTATTATCAATAGTTGAAAGAAAAAACTTCCCTTAAAAAAACACCAAACAAAAAAAACCACCCACCCTGGGAAACCTGAAAATCAAGGCTGTAAATACGTTTTTCTGTTCTAAGCCCGGAAACTGGGGTGAAAGCTAGTAAAAACTAACTCGGAGAAGATATATCTGGCAACCCACAACTTCCAGAGCTCTCCTAATAAAGGCCAGCAGGGCATGCAAATGTAACTTAACATGTGGTCAGCTGCTTATGATAAACAGGTGCTAAAACATTTCTGCAGTATTTCCTCGATTAATATTTTGTCTCTTTAAAGCAACCATCAGGAAGATGTGTCGTCTTAATTACAGTATCTGGGAGCAAGGAGTTTACTAGTATCTACATAACTTGCTAATAAAGGCTTCTCTGTGCTGGGGATTTTAGCACTCTGTGTACCAGCAGCAGGCTAAACACAAATGCAGACTGGAAAAATCACAATGATGCATAATTTATACTGGGTCAAGTTACCCTTCGTGGAAAGTAGGTGAGCTGGACAAGTGTTAAACAGGGCTTCACCCTCACTGCTGTCGATGGCTATAATGTGGAATTTATTCCCAGAATGGACAAGGCTTGACAAATTACTGCACAGTTGTATGTCCTGATGTCTTTGGGTGGTCAGACCAACTTTACACGAGTTAAATCAGAAGTGTGTTCAAAGATATTTGGGAGAATATAATAGTTAAAATGTTGGCTTGACTGCCTGGAATCATTTTGCAAAGAGAGAGGTAGAACTGGAAGCTAAATAGAAGGAAAACAGGAAGGATTGAAATGGATCACTTGCTGTTAGAGCGAGTGTGTAATAAGGACTGAATTATTCTTAACACAGAGGACTATTTTTTGCATGCGCCTCATACTATTGCTAATCTTTTGTTGTTATTCATCTGATTCACTGATTTAATTTCACTTCTGCAAAGGAAGCAAGGAGCCTCGATTTGTGAGGGGACTGTGAGGGCCTTTGGAAGGGGGCGTACTGAATTTCAGAAAGCATTTTACAAGAAGGTAGCCCGCCACAATCTTGTGCTATAGGACTTCCTTTGGAAGCATATATTTCTCCCTCATAAGTCTTTTGAACAGTTTTATACCACACATGTTTCAAGAGAATTAAATCAATAACAATCTGTACCTTTCTAACCTGAAATGCAAGCTCTGCACGGCAGGAGATCAAGCTATGCAATTAACTGTTGTCCTTTCAAAGGAATTCTGGCAGATATTTATAGTTTACTGTATTCCATTTTCCTGCCATTGGAATATAACAGTACAACTGAATGCAGTTGACTGGAACTATGAAATAATTATAGCAATAACTATTTCCTTCTCTACTGGGGAAATCTTGTAAAGTGCTGAATGTGGGAACTGCTGATGTTCTTACCCCTCAGAATTCAGTCCTTACCTTTGGTTTATCATGCGTCCCTAGGTAAGTCACCCAAGAGAGACTTTTTGTTTTCCATTACCTACAGCTTTTTCTAATGTCATGTTCTAAATCTCACATTCAACTCGACGTTGAATGAATCAACGCTGTACAAATTGTACACTTTAAAAAGCTTCCTAAATTTGGGCACGGTCAGTGTATGGAGTAGAAAGACTTCTCTGTAGTAAAATAAGTCATATCTTTGTGTGGGAGTTTGGAACAGTCTATTAAGAAGAAACTATGCAATATTACCAGAAGTGAATAGATTGGCATTTGACTGCTAGGCACTTTGCAAATTTCAATATAAAGGCACTTATTTTATACCCTGAGCTGTCACTGTAACTTATGTGCTCATGCTGGTGACTTAGTAGCATAATGACAGGCCATTGTTACTAAGCTAATTAATTTTAAGCAATCTTTCCTAACAGTGTGCTTGAGAACTACATTCATTTGCTGCAAACTTATGAGACATCGATGCATCAGGAAAATAGTAATGCTGAATCTTTGAGGCACCTCTCTTCCTAGCTCAGTACGAGTCTCTTATCAGAGGATATTTGCTGTGTTGGGTGCTTTAGATCTGAAGCTTGATTTGCCTCTTACCAATTGTAATATCCTCAGCTACTTTGCTTTATGGCTGTCAACCAGCAGAAGTACACTGTAGGTTCAACCACCCGTTAGTTCTGCCACTTGACCATTTTCCATCAAGTGGGTTGCAGGTCTGCAGATGGCTTACCAGGACCTAGCAGGTTGCAAACTAGGATCAGATATAGCCATTGCTTGACTGAGGTGCTTTTGGGAGCAGTGTGGTAGGGGGTTGTGGGTTGTTTAAAAAAAAAAAGTCCAGTAAGGCCAGAGTAGGCTAAGTAGAAGTGGAAATGTCTCTTCAAATCAAAGAAAGTCTTGGAATTATTTTCCTAACAATGTTCACCAAAAGAGGTAGAAAAGAAGAAATGTCCAGATGCCCTCCACCTTCACCCACATGGACTGGGCATGAAGTTAAATCCTTCCTCCAAGAAGAAAAGAATGAGAATGGGGAAGAGAAACTATTCTCACTTCGTTCTCACAGGTGGCACAAACTCCTTGTGGCTGTTGAGTAATATTGTATTGTGAGGCCACCTCAGCAAGTCATGGTACTGAGTCATTCCTAGGTAACAGTTTTGTTTTGGAGTCCCCCCATCGTGTATTAAGACTGGGTGGATAAGTGGTGGTACTGTAACAGGAGGAAAAATCCAACAAAATCCAACAACCAGCTTCTCCCAAGCTTACATTTCCTGGGAGTCTTGTCCGAAATGTCAGTCCACTAGAAGGAAAGAAGTTAAGGAAATGAAGGATGTCTTCTAAATTAACCAGATCTGGAAACTCCCCATCATTAGTTTTTTTCCATATGAGGCTTTTATCCAGAATGCCACTCTGTGATTGCTAGACCCACTGGTGTAGTAAAGCAGCACTCTGCAACCCAACCTGTGGCTCAGCTTCTGGAAGTTTACTTCCATGCATAAAGAAAAGAAGGTTTGGGCTTTCTGCACAGTGAGCTGGTGTGTGCATGAGGATCAATACCATAGCTGAGAACTCTCCTCCTGAGAGGTCTGCAACAAACAGTACATTATTTATGTGCTCTTCTCACGTTTCCCTGTGTGTTATGTAAATACTAATCAAGGTGAAATTGGACTCAGCCATGTCTAATTTTGACTTCAGTTTATTTTGGCAATATCCAAGCAGAGGTCAGTTGCTAAATGGTCTTCTAGAGGGGCCCTGAGGTTTTCTAAGACTTTGCACGGGTTTAAGGCAGAGTCTCTGCATAGGCTCATAGCTGACTGTTGGAATCCCAGGAGCTGGAGCTCTGTTGTTCCCAAGTTCACACTCTCCTTTGCTTACAGCAGGAATGGGAAAATATCAAGTCCTATCCAGCCATTGTCCTTTGACCGCAGCTGATGTTACTCATTCAGATAAGCAGCAGCGTGTTTTATTCCGTTTAGTCAACATTTTGTTAGCTGCTTGCATCCTCTCCCCATATCCTTGATTTTTTCTCTCTGTGTTTATGGCGGTTCCAGTGTGTTTTCATTCCAGTTCATCTGGGAGCAGGGGGTTTCTTTTGGAATACTTCATAGATTTTAATTTGTTTTGTGGTTCCAGGAGTCTACTTTTCATTGTTTGTATTTACTTGCTTATAACACCATTATAGTTTTTCACCTGATTGTAGTGCTGGAAAAAAAAAAATGCCTTATTGACAGCTTTGCTAACCAAAGTCTCTTGTTCATACGTGGTAAAAGCTAGTGCACTGGCAAGGCTTCCTTAATGTGCATGGGTGTGCCTGCCAAGCAGGGCGGCTATTAGTTCTGTGCATGGTGATGGTTTCTGTGATGAGCATGACTTTCCCTATTGGGAAATGAACTGTGAACACCTACTCATTTTTCATAGGCCAAATTACAGTGATCTTTCAGCTCTCTGAATTGCCTACACCTCAAAAAGAAAGTCCCTAGGACCCTTTAGAGTGATGCTAATGAAATAGCTGGGGCTGAGCAGCTATTCTGTAAGCAGGAACCACCTCTATGAATTTAACCATTTGCTTTCTGCCTGGCAGACTTCTGATACACTTGATGTACTTCTTCACCTTTTTTTTTTTTTTTACACTTGGGATTGAGGTAGCTTTTGGGTGCTTGTGGCTCAAGCTGCCTTGGCTGTGATTAAGCCAAAGGAAGAGGATTTGAAGTCAGTGAAACTTTGCTTACAGTTCTGTATCTCTGAAAAGCTCAAAGGCAACAGCTAAGAGAAAACAAATTAAGAAAGCATTACTACTTTTTCTTGGGGGAAGGGGAAAGCATTACCAGTAACATCCCTGCTAAAAAAGATAGGAGAAATTCAGACCTTGGAAACAAAGGAGCCTGACTCTCAAAGAATTTAGTCCTAACGTTGGACTTCAGATGCTTCCACACTTGAATCTTTGGATGATCATTCAATTTTGTTTGTGCTTTCTAACCTAAGAGTTCCCCAGTGGTACTTACCAGCTCAAAGACTTGTGCCTAAGAATATTTTTCTTTCTTCCTCCTGTAGTTCTGCGGTTGTTCCTGACTTGGTCTAGCAGAAAAAGGATGCTTAGTGGAGCTTTTGACTCTCAAAATAGCAGGACAAGGCCAGTAATAAACTTGTAATGGAGCAGTGCCCTGCAGATGGAGAGGACAGGGCCCTTGATGAAATGGGATCTGTGGGTTCTGTTTCATCCAGCAACTGTCACAGCTGTCTTCCTCCTCTAGGGTGACCATAGAGAATTCATGCCAGTGCATTAACTTCTCCCAGCGAATCAGGTGGGTGTCTGTATACAGAGATAACTTTAGTCTGTCTCTGATTTTCCTGATGTTATGTCACTGCACGTGTGTATACACAGCTGTTTTTCGTTGTCTTCCAAAAAAAAAAAAATCCCTTTTTCCTCAATGAAGAGCTCTTTATGTTCTGAGATTTGGACACTGTGGTCGAAATAATGAAAGGTTTTCCTTAAACCCAAGCTTTCCAATGCAGTAGGACAGAAAGAATACTATCAGACAGTCAATTTGAGCTTCAGAGCTATGCAGGTACTTAGAAGTGTAATCCATCAGGTACTCTGATCTACAAGTTGGCTGAAATCTTGCAGCCATCAGCATGACATTATTCCCAGTCACATCAAGTGTGTTGAATAGCTAATAGATGTTTTGAAAGGAGGAGTTAAACTGGCTTCCCAAAATTCACCTCAGAAATACAGGATCTGTCTACAGCTTGGATGTTAAGGTGTGATTTCAGTCCACTTTGGTAAATCACTAACACCTGGGGTTTTTTGTTTCTTTTTCCTGAAGCTGCCATTTTAACTTGCATTTAGCTAGCCGTTAAAGAATACTGTGTTCTTCTATAGCAAACAAAGTGTGCTGGCAGGTGACTAAGATCAGAAGAAAAACTAGTTATGGGGGTTTTTTTGTGTGTGGATGTGGCTTTCAGTTCAGAGTGAAGGCAGGCCTTTAAAAGTGTGTAATGAGAATGCTATAGGATGAGTGTTGGTCTCGCGTCAGCTCTGATTAACTTTGCTTATACATATAGTTCAAAGTAAACTGCCACATGGTCAGCAAAATGAACTTAACCCTTCAGTCATCCTGAGCAGTAAAAAAAGAGCATATAGTGATCTGGATTCCTTGTGCAAAGGATGTTGATAACGTGTCTCCTCAAAGCAGGAAAAAATATAGTCAGCATCTGTTGGGTACAGAATTCTTTATTAAGAGGCAAAGTTGCTCAGTTTTATCCTAAGAAACTGTCTCTGAAAAACAAACGGGGGAAAAAAGTGCAGATGAAAGAGTGATCCTCTAATAAGCAGAAGGAATATGGAAAAGCATATTGCCAGAGAAGGTATGCGTAGGGATTTAGCTGTGCTGTTGCTGACTGGGTTTGCTGCTGCGTTACGCACAGTGCTCATGGGCCCAGATTTGGGTTCCAAGCACTGCACAGCTTGTGCCCAAAAGTACCAGTGTCCATTATTTGTCTGTCATTTACTTGCCTCAGTTGTCTTTCCCCCCCGCCATTTGGATTGCCAGTTCAGTAGGGAGCTGCTTTAGGGGACAGTAGAACTGAGTGCTGGAACTCGTTTGTAAGTACTTGTTTTAAGCTTTGCAAGAACAGCTGGATAGAAGGTATAAATTACTATAAATTGCCAGTCTATGCAAAAAGGTGTTTGCATAAATTATTGGAGAGCCCACTTGAACTTTTTGAGCAGTGCTCCCACCAGCATTTAGAGGTCACTTAACCCTCTGTGTGGCCCTGCTCCGGAGCCCAGTCATGCATTGCAGAATTAAATGAGTTCCACCATTTTTCTTCTGAGCATTGCCCAGAACTGATGCAAAGTGACATCTGACAGCACAGGCAAAGCAGTGACAATGCTCTGAGACACTAATAATAGCTGTAGAGCTAGAGCAGTTTTCTTCTATCCTTATTTTTTATTAGATTCTCCCCTCTTTGGTGAGGAAATGTTGTCATCCCTGGCACAGTTTATCCTTGGAAACCACCTTTGCTGAGCTATTTAATCGCAAGGCTGGCTGCACAGTGGAGTCAATGCGCTAGGAATGCTCCTACTATAATCTCTTTAAAGAACAGCTGATACCTCATTGAGAACTTTGAAAAAAAACCATTCCTCTTGGATGATCCTTACCAGAAGTTAGGAGCTGTGAGGGGTGCTGACAGGGGAGAGGCTGAATCGTCTCTGGAACAGCATGGCAGCAAACACCCCTAGAAAGGCAGACTGCAAATTCTGTGCAGACTCCTCTCTTTCTCTTTCCCCCCTCTGTTTCCTTTGTTACTAAGGAGATTTACATTGAAACAAGCTCTGCAGGAATCCTCAGGTTCCTAGCAAGGGGATCTTAATATTTCTACTCCTTTATAATTAGTAAAGGAGAGAAGATATTAGAAAAGGTTGCTGTGAGGGATTCTTGGGGCCAAATTACAGTAAAAAGGGAGAAATGATGAGTAGCCCTCTGAACCTCAATTGTGTGCTTGTGGTCAATTTGATGGGAACCCAGAGGTAATCCCAGGGTCAGCAGCAATGATGTGATTTACTTCACTAGGACAGAAGTAGATCAGTCCTTGTTTGTTTGTTTGTTTTTTATTTTTGCTTTGAGTTCTCCTGCTGTAGCTGTTGGTTCCTTGCACTGTTACCTGTTTCTCTAGGATATTGCCCTACAACGCTGAAGTCAGCTGTGAGACTACGGAGAGCAAATGAGACTCCAGGATGCCTGCATTTATTCGCATAGTCAGGTATTTTTAAGCATTGCTCCATGAATAGGGAAAAGAAGGGGCAGTGATTTTTCTGAGTGCTGGATTTACAGAAAGGAATAGGTGCCTAAGGAGGAACTTGAGGAAGAATTTAGGCACCTAAATCCAAAAGGATAATCCTCACTGCTCCTGCCTACCTCCGTAAGCGGCTGAGTATCACCACCAAGAGGGTTCCTTAGGTACTTAAAGCTCTTCTCTGTATGTCTAGAATTATCCAAGTCTTGTTGATGCTGAACTGTTCAAATCTGATCTCTCTCCTAAGCCCTGTCAAGATTAACAAACCAGGCTTTCTCCTGACTGCCTCCTGAGAGGCCCTGCTGATAGCACAGGCAGAGCATGCCTACAGCATGCCTGTGCACCAACAAAATACAGAGACAGCTGCTATTTACATTCCAAAGCAGAGGAAGAGTCAGGGATATCCTGCTGCTATAAAATAGCACTGAATATTAAACGATAAGAGAGGAGCTGTTGCACGAGCAATGGGGTTTTGACCAATCTCTCGTGTGCTCCTCCACTGCAGCAATCTTGGCAGCCTTTTTGTATTCCCTATGATTTTTCCTTTGCAGCATCCTCAGCTCTCCCATCTTCCCTACATCCCTGCTGTCACTTCTCTCTACTTCTGACACCTTTATGCATATCTCTGCCATGTTCCAGGCTTCTTCCCATGCCCCCTAGGTTTAGCCATGTCATAGCTTCTGCTTTCTTCCGTGTCCTCTGTTTGGCCTACTGCTGAGAGGGAAGCGGCTCTTGGTGTGGGTTGTTGGAAGCAGTATGTGTACTGAGCAGTTGGGTATCATGTGTGTGTCAATTGGAGAAGTTCTGCAAGAAAGTGGGTGCTGAGCAATTTTTCAGTACTGTCTGCCTGAGTCCACGTGGCAATGTAAGGGCTTGAGTTTCTTTACAATTGAGCAGCCTAAAGTAATTTTGATGCAAGGCACAAATGGTCAAAATTTAGTGAATATGGTGGGCAACTTGGAAAATACTTTCGTAATGGACCTGTTGGAGATCATTTGGTGTGAAGGTGAATGGAAAGAAAGTAAAGAGAAGGGAGAAATTGGTAGGTTCCTGCAAAAGAGCAGTTGAAGTCTTGGAACCATAGTTCCCTCCTATTTCACCACCTATCTCTTCTGCTGGTATCTTAATACGCATTCAGCAAGCTAACGACATCAGGTCCTCTTTCACCTTGGCAGCACTACTGGTGATACTATTATACAGCTCTATGGTTGCTGATTCTTTTTTCCAACCGTTACACACCAACATTTTTTTCCCCATGTTGATTATGCAGGTTCTTCTGACCTTTAGAAATATGGTGCTTCTGACTGCTGCAGTGGAAACCAGCCTTTCCATTTACATCTCTCCTCAATTCCCAGGGCATTGCTATGATACAGACTCTTTTTTTGCTTCCAATATATTATCTTCTTGTAGAATTAGCCCTCAGGAAATCAGCATCTGGTACCAATTATTGTTCTTTAGTTGAGGTGGCTGAATCTCCTGCCTTACAGCAGTGAAGGTCTAGAATTCCTTTACCCTGGTGTGCATGGACACCATCAGGAAAGGCAGAAGCTTTTTGTGAGACGAGGGACGTTGGCCATTGGCATGCTTCCCAGCACCTGTTGATAGCACAAATGTGCTATGTTCCAGGCTGGGCTGTACAATCCCACGGTAAAGAAACACTACGAGGCCATTAAACACCCACTTTAAATTGCACCTTTGATCAAATTCCTAACCAAAGGCAGCATCGCTGTGTAGTTCTGTGTGCGTGCTTTCCAAATTACATCCCCAGATGTATGAGATCTCTGGAGACCAGAGGGGAAGGAATGTCATGCACACAATAGAGCTGGAAAAACCTTCTGTCTTAATGGTGTCCCATCAATTCTTATCTGATAATCTCTCCTTTTGAAGGTATGTGGAAAGCCAAAAATAAGAACAAAGCAAAGCATAGACATAGACTTGCCCTGACCTGTCTTCTAGACTGTATCCCTCTGGAGCTCTACTTGCTTGCTATACTTGTCTTGCTGTGACCCCTCTCTCCTCTTGCTATCAAGCTCACTTGCTAGTGTGAGAAGCTCTCCCCCCCTTCCTCCTTTCCCGCTTTCCAGCGGGAAAGCCTCTCCTGTTTGTAACAGCCTCCTTGTGCTTGTCTGCTTTATCCACTTTGTCTTATATTTTCAGCAGAGATTAGAAATATTTTTTCTTTTGAGTCTCAAAGTTCTGAATTCCTCTGTCATCCTGCCACTGGTTATCTTGCTGCTTTATTTTTAAACTCTAATACACTCCAGGATATGGTTGTCACAGGGGACACTTGAACAAAGTAAGAGTAGTGTAGCAACCTTCAAAAATTCTCAGCAAAAGTGCTTTGTCAAAAGAAGAAAGTTCAAGGCATAAAAATACGTATCTATATTTTTTAGTTGTTGAATAGTGACAACACATGATAGTGGAATGATTTTGAAGTGTGTTAACTGCACTCAACCCCTGTCTAAGATATCCACGGCTGCTTTAATGGTAAAATCCATTCTGTTCTGATCTATCATGTCCTGTATCACTTCTAGTTCAAAGCCTCTATGGGCCTGGGAAGCTCGCAGTAGCTAATTACAAGTAGTCTGGAAGGTAAAGGATTACTATAAGCACAATCTCTCTAACTGCACAGATGAGATATCAAAGCAGAAGGAGGAAGCGTGACCTGTAGCTGGTAGCAGATCGGGGAAATGAACTCTGACTTCCCCTGTTGCAGCTGGCAGCGAAGGCGGTGGGCCATCCTTCCTCTCTCCTGTGGTTCGCTCCAAATACTTCTTGGAAGGTGTGAGAACAACTTTGCGGTTACCTAGCGACTAGAGTCTTATCTGGGTGCTCCAAACCCACTCTCAGTGAATCTCTTGAACCCTTTGAGCTTAATGGAAAGGCTCTGAAGCACTATGGTTTTCAGAGCCAAAAGAAGAGAAGTACCAGATCTTATTGTCCTTCACTGGGGAGGTTGGATTCAAGTTGTCTTACAGGCTCCTTGAAAGCTTTAGCCTAAAATCTTGGACTGATAGCCTTGTGGCTTAGGAAGCCCTTACCAAATGCAGACACAGGTACTTTCCATTTGAAACTTTCTGGTTGGTCCTTAAGATACCTTTGCACGTTTTCCTTAGACGAGGGACTGTCAGGCATTGTTGGGATAGTAACTAACAATTTCCTTTCTTACTGCTGTCCACTTGGGAATGTAAGTTGCCATATTCCGAACAAGGAGCTGGTTCTCTGTGGTTATTTGTCTTTCTCTTTGGTTTGCTTAATTCTACTTGCTCTGAAGACAGCTTTAAGATATATGTCTAGCTTTTCAAATGATGCCCTTGCTGTCTCTGAAGTTCATTATCACCTTGCAGTGCCCAAAACTGTTTTCAGAACCCTGTCGTTTTTCTAGGGATTGGAGTATTAGTAGTGTGCAACACAGTGTCTCCACTGGAAATTGTTTACAAGACTGTGTTACTGTCTCCTCTTTAACTCTTGTGCTCTTTGTGGGTTCATCTCTCCCCATTTTAGGAGAAATACAGGCATAATTGCCTTCTTTATGGGAGGAAAACATTTAAAAACGTTAAACTTGGCAATTAGAGAATTGCAACAAGCTTGTGGCCTCTGTGGGGGCCGGGCACCTAAAAAGCACTTCCCTTCCACGGGGCGAGGAGGATGCCCAGCTGCCTGCTCCAAAACTGGTGGTTCCTATTCAAGCAAAAGGCAAGCTTCCACCTGATGTTAACCCTGTAGAGCCAATGAGACGGTTCAACAAATTACCTCTAATGCTGCATGTATTTACTAGGAAATGATTTACATTATTTTTTTTCTAACCGGTTTTATTTTAGGGACAGTAAGTTAACTCTTGTTGCTTTGCTATAGGGGAAAAAAAAATCAAATGAAAAGGCACATGATTTCTGCTTCTTCTGAAATCTTTGTATTGTTATGCTGAATAGCTGCAAACAATTTGCATTACAATGTAGCATAAATAAGAGATGCCACCAACTGAAGTGTAAACTGAGCAAAATGTGGGGAGCTTTCAGTGCAACCAAATCTTAAGTGGTTTGAGGCAAGATTGGACAGAACTCAGAGGTGAGAATACAAGGCACTGTTTGGTCTTGGACAAGCCCTGTGGTCAGCAAAATCCTAACTTTAAGATGCCCAGTTGATCTTAAATTTCTATATAAGTAAGATAATGCGTGTGGTTTAGATGCCAAAATTGTCAGGCAAAGAGGATGGCGGGGAAAAATAAACCCTGTAGAACAGGATTAGGCAGGATTAAAGTCTGAAATGGTCATACAGCACTGGGTAGTAGATACTGCCACAGCTAATTCAATAAAACTCAGTGGGACACTTGACATCATTGCACATTTTCAAGTAGCAAGTCATAAATCTGTATTCATGTGAAAACATCTGCACTCAGTCTGATGGGAACAGAAACACAACGCGGCTTCAGGTGCTGGCTTAGGGGAATGAAGCACAGGTTGCTGCCTTGTGTGGACAGATCTCTACTAGGAAAAATGGAAAGCAACTTGAATGATGTATGTAATTATGCTTGTTTGCAGGGCTATGTAATTTCTATAAACCCACTGAGAATCCTTAAAACCTGAGATTAAAACCAGCTATAGATATATTTTTAACAGTTGTCTATATATAATTATATATACATATATAGCAGTTGGTATAGTAGTTGCCAGTTCAACAGTCCAAAGCACATAAACATTTGCTTACCTTTTATAAATTAAACCACATACTTAAGTGCTTTGCTGGATAGGGAAGTACTTAAGATTTTACTTAAGTGTTGGGCTGAGTCAGGTCAGAATGAATTCGAGTTCTTCTTGTCTCCCTGTTAGTATGAAATGACTTGCCTTAGAGCTAACCTGTGCTTTGAAGACCAGTGTCAAAAAGGTGGTACAGAGGAGATGTGTTCTTGCATCAACATTGTGTTTCATTAACTCTACCTACGTGGTGCACATGCTGCTGCTGACGGGGCTTTGGCAGTGTGGGAGGACCAGGACGTGGGATCTGGGCGGCAGGGCTGGTTGCAGTCTGGAGCTCTTTGCTTAACCAAGTGTTCTTCAGGCTTTGGATCAAATAGGTCTTTGAACTGTTGCAGACTTCAACTCTGCCAGCCCCCAACCACGAGGTAAGCGTTTGCTAGGTCCAATGTGAGTCATAGATGGGGAGGATATTTCTGGTTTCCAATTAAAAAAAGTAATGGCGAACCTCATAATCATGAGCGAAAGGTCTCTGTGCTGTAATGGGAACCAGCTGGTGTGGTAGGCCATTTCAGACTAAAATCTGTCTTTGTTCAAAATGTGGCCCCACCATTATCACGGTTGGAAACAATCCTTGGTGCTGACACGGTAATGACAGCTTCATGTTTTAGACGCGTCTAATGGCACTAAGTCCTGATCTTAGCTGGCATTTATCAAGATAAGTAAGCCAGTCAGGCAAGAGCATGGTGGGCTGACTGTATTCCTTTAGATAACGACATGCGTATTTCCTCTCTTGGAAGAATAATGAACAGAATGTGACTGTCAAAATATTTCCCTCTGGAGAGACTCCAAAATAACTGACACTTACATGAGCTCGGTGCCATCAGCGATGTGAGCTTCCTCACAAACCTGGAAGAAGTGGAGCTATGGCCAAGAGAGATGTGAGGGTTTCTCCTTAAAACAAACCAGAGCCTGGGCGAATCATTTTCTCACAACTCCATAGTTGTCACTTGCAATTGGACCTGTCCTGGGAATAGCTCTACTATCGTGGTCACTAAATGAGATGGTATAGTATGTCCTTTAGGTCTTTTGAAGCTGATGGACAAGGTCCTGGTGATTTTGGTGAGGTTGGTTCTCATGTAGTATTGTCTTACGCTTGCTCTACCTTAAATTTTCACTAGAATTCTCCAAACCAGCAGAGAATCAGGCCCTGCAAGTTCAACTTTACAACTCTTGGATTTTCCTCTTAATCCGACTGGAAAATAGCTCTGCTAATGACTTGTCTGCAAAATAAAGTGCACGCACAGATTCACGCAGGGCTTAATGTGCTCGTCTGGCGTACCCCCTCTTCAGCTATTTGCCTTTGAGAATTCTGGGAAATGCATCTAACCAGCAAAGAGTCTGTTTCTAGAAGCTGTTGTTGTTTTAGGGAGGATCCATTAAAAAGGCATAGCTGGGAATTTGAAAGGCATTATTTAGAGTGCTAGTGCGCTTCTGTCTAACCAAAAGAGGAACGTGGCCGAGGTGATTGGAGTTAGCTAGTGCTGCTCTGAGCTCGGAGAGAGCTAATGGCCCATGCCACACAGGATACACTTCTGTGACGGAAAAGTGTGCTGTAACGGCAGAGTAAGCTCTTGCAATGCTGCAGCACAGGTCAGAGCTGGAAAGTGTACATAAAGGGCTCTCCCTGTAGAACAGGTCAGGTCATGCTGCTGATTAAATGCGTCCTGCAAAGGTGTCATAACACTCTCCGGTCTGGGCAGCTGGGAAGTATGAGAGTAGGGTTTTGCAAGACCGCATTAAGGTGAGTTTATTCCCTTTTCATTCTTTCAAATGTAGATTTGTCCCTGTTGAGTTAAGCTGTGATGAACTTACTTACTTTTTACTGTAGGCAAGGGCTGACACTCGTGCTGATGAAGTGACTTGTATTTTTGGTGACCTCTGTTCCATGCTATTCACTGCAGATTTCATGACTTTTAGAATCATGGAATCATTTAGGTTGGAAAAGACTTTTAAGATGGCAGCCAAGAAAACAATTTCTTGTAGCTGGGGGCAGGGGGGGCTTTGTCAAGTTTTTAGCTGCCAAGATCCCTCTTTTCCTGAGTGTTTCTCTGAGTCTCAGGGTCTGGGGGATGCTAGAGGTGGTCAGGACATCTCTGATACAGGATCTGCTGTGCATCCAGCTCCACGATGGACAAAAGGATGCCTTCTGCAGGTCTTCACAGTGGAGTCAAGTAGGAAAGGTCTTTAAGTCTTCATGGTACTACAGGGTAATATTGGAATCCAAACTTATCCCTGTGCGCTTTGAAGGCAGGGTAAGATGCTGGCATAGGAATTGCTCTTTGTCAAATGTCCCTTGGTGTTTGGACAGCAGCATTTTTTCAGGAGGTCTTGAATTGCTCTCAATTGTGCAGCAGTCTCTTACGTTTGAGTGGGAAGTTAGACACAGCGATGCTGGAGTATAGCCTCCAGAATACCCACGGCTCCTCAAACATGAATCCTAACCAAAGGTTAGCATCTAATTCGAGCACCACAGTCTTAAACAGTATCTAGATCTGCAAATGCCTACCGTAGCACCAGTGGAAGAGGGTTATTTTAACCTTGCGAGCCATTAAGAATTCAGGGGTTGATATCAGAAGGGAATGGCTGGTGCTGTTGATCCTGAGCATTTCATAACATAACCTGAAATATGTCTCTCGGGGAACAGATGACAAACCCTTGCACACAAGGGAGGGGGGCAACACGAAGGCTCATCTTTGTTGTATTTTCAGTCTACATACCTGCAGAAAGCATGGAGAAGAGACAGCAGGGTATGGTGGTCAGGACAGCGTTTGGAGGGCAGGGACCACAGCTGGGTGAAGGTGTTCAGGTGCATAAGGAAGAGTCAGAAATCCAAGCTTCCACTGAAAGCTTCCACTGAACCTTGTTCTTACCCCCTGCGTGCCGTGCTACTCACTGCTTGCAGTGCTGTGTTGGGTGGCGAAGCTGCTGGGACAGGGGTATCCTCCTGCCTGCACCACGCAGCACCCAGGGCTCCTCACCTGTTCCCCCACTGCACACGTGGAATAAAAGCAGGCAGCAGGAGAAAGGTATTTCTTTATATCTGAGAAGCAATGAATGGTATCACAGACAAGGCAAACAGGCAGTTAAGAGTGGGTGGGAACAAAACCCCTACATTTTCCTTTGTCTTTTAACAATTGATATTTATGATGAAGTCCAACCCCTCCCTCCAAACAAATGTTTCTATATGACATGGTTTTACGAAGAAAGGATAGTAAAACATCAGCAGTAAAATAATATTTATAGAACTATGTATTTGTGAAAGTGACTGTGGTGTTCTAGGTAAATAGTTGCTGGTTTATTCAAAATTCTCTGTATGTCTGTCAAAATCCTTGTGTCATGTGGAATATTTCCCACACAGTTTCATAGAGAGCCTCTTTTTAACTGCTGGTGGTAAACCTGTAATGCTATGTTAGGTTTTTAATAGCTTGCAAAGGTCCCTGATTGATTTTTCGCACATTTATTTCCACAGCAATAAGATTTTACATACTGAGATGTGGGAAGAAAGGAAAAAAAAAAAAAATCACAGGATGTTGAACGTGTTTCAAAACCTGTGCCTAAATGTCTGTCCTTAAAAGGCTCTCAGTGTGGGGGTGGTTAAACTAATTACATTAGCACTACTTGAGGAGAGCTGGAAAGTTTGCACTTTCTCAAGTAAGGGATCACTTCTTTTCCTCAAAGGTGATGTAATTTGCACAAAACCCCCTGAAAATCCCCTGCTAAGCTGCATGCTGACTCCTGCAATATGGATGTTTCTCCTGGTGCTGCTTAACAGCAGCAGGAGCTGGTCCTGGTGTCTGTGGTGGGGCTGCGGTGGCCAGGACCTCACTCAGCGCGATGCCTATGCCGCACGCACGGCAGTGCTGTCTGGTTGCAGAGTTTGGCCTTGCTTTTTTATCAGCTCAAACTCCGTTTGCTGTAGCACACACTCTCTTGTCATCTCATGTTATTTCTGTGCACTAGAAGAGTAGTGCAGAGATACTGGGATAATTGGGCGTGTGGCAGAAAGGATCTGGAAATGTGGGTTTCAGTCCTCGTGCTCCTGCTGTGCAACCTCAGTCGACTCCAGCGGTGCTGTTCTTCACTGTCCACTTAGGCTGGAAACCATCCCGGCTGCCTTTGTGTTCCAGGCTTGGCTGCTGGCCTCCAGGTGCTGTATCATGCAACAGCATAGAAAAGACACTTGATGTGACACGAGTGACAATTATGACCCAGAACCCACCCTAGGAATTGTCCTTACAAGTTAAATTTCAAATGTCTGCAAAGCCTTGATGAAGTTTAATGGGCTGTAGGCAGTTTTGTCATTTACATAGCAAACATCATTATTGGGCATATTTCCTTCCATATCTCATAGTAGCTTGTCTAAAGACTGGAGTCCAGCCTAGCTCTTTCAGAGCTTCTGAGTAAACAAACAAGCATGCATCCGACTTAAAAAAAAAAAAAAGGCTGGCAATTAAAAAAGGCATCTTGCATTGTACAAACAGGAAGGATTGTAAAACATACTTTGCAGGGAGTCAGTGGAAATGCATTCCGTCTAGTTTATAATCACAGCACAATGAAATACCCTGAACATAAATAGCAAGAAATCAATTTTGTTTAGAAAAAGTAAAATAAAGAACATTAAATGATCATTTGACTAGATAACTGCAGTTTACTCAGTGGTATAACTGTCAGCTTGCCTGCGCACAATAATGGCATTAATGCAGAGGGGGTATGGTTTAGATGTCTCCTTCTTTACAGTGACAATAACTCCCTTGTTTTCTCTAGTGAGTAGATGTTTATATTCTAATTTTGTCTCTGCAGGCTACACAGAGCCTTAAAATTGCAAAAGGGATTTGTGAGCAGCTTGCTTGTCAAGAACAAATACTAGTCAAAAGAAATGCATGACTTATTGACCTTGAGTTCACTGAACCTTCATCTTGATGCTTCCGCACCACTAAGGAATCAGCTTCTCCGAAAATTAAAGTTCCCAGATTAGAATAGAAGCTTCGACAAAGGACCTGTATGGCTTTACAAATACACATCGATTAGAGGACTTTAAAAGAGCTTTGTTAGAACAATGGGATTATGAAAAGCAAATGTTTGAGAGGGAAGAAACCAATTGAGGTCAAAGTTGATGAAACCCAGACTTTTGAAAATATGGAATTTCTTATTTGCATTTTGGCTAAAAATCTTAACTCTTTGTCCTTACCTGTAACGTTATTCATTTGGAGGTAGTGACAGTATCTGGCTGCCCTAGTCATGTTGTCAGGATGATATTATGCTGTGGAAAGAGATGGTGAGTTTCACAAAGACCTCAGTTTCAGTGTGTGTGCCCAGTATATATTTTGTGGTATCTGATTCAGATTGGTTTGTTGCATCTTCCAAGTTTTTATAAGTTTTTAAGGACACTTAGAGGAATATTTCAAATTGATATTCTTTTAATATCTGTGTTTAATAACTACATAGCCATGACATCTTTTTTTCCCCTGAAGAAACATCTCTCCAAAAATCAGCCCAAAGTTTTCCACGCAATGTTAGGGCTAAATGAACCTTTAATAGTCTTAACTTGGTTCTCAAACTTTTTGAAGGTTCAGACCTGCACCTCCTTCCAAAGCACAAATATGAGAGTTAATGGTAAAATGAGACTTATGACAGATTAATATTTCCTATACAGACATGTGCAAAGGAAATGCGTTCTTCCACTACAGAACAGTGCATTTGTGCACATATGTGACTGTGATGTGGATGTGTTACGTGCTTCTATTATGTGTATACATGTCCACAAAATGAGATTTTTTAAATTTAATTTTATATTTTATTTTTATTTAAAAGTATATACATAATAAAATTGCATATGCTTTTCATATGCTCAGGAAACATCTTCTGTGTGGATGATAGTTAATTTTTTTTAACCAATTTACTATATTGGTTCCAAAGTTATAACTCCTATATATTTTACCTGTTTAATTACAAAGATATTTGTTTGATGAGAAAACTTGGAAAACCGAGAAAACTTGTTTTGCTTACCCCATAATCTGCAGAGTTTGCTTTGATGATAGTATGTCATAATTCCTCCTGGGTGCCAGTCAAAACAAAGACTTTGCCCTGTACACAAGCAGTTCTTGTTTGGATGGTTTTGGTATCTTGAAATGTGGAGTAAAATCCAAGGCAGATAATTTCCCTTCCTGTAGCTGAATAAGGATTTACTTGAATTAATAGGGTATTTTTTTTTTTGCCAGCTACCAGCTGTTTGTTTTAATGGTACCGTTGAATTATGTCACTTCAACTACAGTCATTGCACTTATGTGCACTCACTGATATTTTTCTGGCTAGAAGAAATCTTAAATTTGTCTTTTGAAGCTTAGATGGATGGGCAAAACAAAGTATTCCATGAAATTATATATCACCAAAGTATGACAGTCAATATTGAGAAATATCGTACCATTTACACGACTTGTTCATGGCTCAGGTTCACTGAAGTAGCTGACTTGTCTGTCTTTATATTCCTGCTTGGAGAATCAGTTGGTTGAGCCTGAGATTATGCTTATGTTTAAGGACAAGCTCAAGGCTTCTGATTTGGCATATCAATTAAAGGAGGGGGCGGAAAATGTGTGGAGCTGCAAACTTGGAGACCAGCCATTTGCTGCTTATCTGTGTAACCAAACTACTGCAGTCCTGGGTCAGTACGCTGGCTCCAGCGGTGATGGGAGTGGGTTATAGAAGAGGAGGCAGGTCAGGGCCTTTACACAACGGTCCTTCTCTGTTGCCTTATTGCAGGTTTCCTCAGCCAGAAATTGAAGGTTATATGTCGTACCTTGAAAGTCAATTACTTAATTTGTCCTTTCTTGTCTGTAAAATGGGAACAACTTTTCATTTTCTGAATTGGTTTGAGATCTGTGGATGAAAAGGCAGCATAGTTATCGTGATTAGCATAGGTATCGTGATTAGTTATCCTTTTAGTGAGTCTATTTTAGACAGTACTGAATGAAAACCACCCAATTTCTTTCTTGCTCTTGAGTTCAGAAATTGCTGAGAATTTAATTTTTAGGCTGAGATGCGGAGTTTTACAGCTATCTAGTCATCTGAACTAAGATTGTCTACTGTCTCAAGTAGAAGACAAGAAGAATAATAGTGAATAGCCTCAGACAAGACACACAATGAAGTTTCCAGCAACGTTCCTGAAGTGCCTTGGGAGAGTTAATCATATCCCTGCAGCACCGCTTGCTATCAAACCACTATTTGTCGTGCATTAATGAAGGGACTGTACCCACCGTAGAAGTGGTAAACAGGGGAGAGCATCAGCATGCACAGTGCTTTCCTGGTGGCCATCCAACCACTGTTGTACCCAGAGCTGTGCAGGTTGCTTTGTAATGCAGATTACTCTAGCTGGAGGTTGAAAGTATGTCAAAAGCAATGCAAGGGCAAGCTTATTTAATAATGCAAGTGGAGGGCAAATCCCAGGAGCTGTTAAAAATACCATCACAGAAGAAGCTTTTCTGTTGACCATTTTCCTTTGGGACCATTGTCAGTCCCAGATTATTTTTTTTTTTCCTAGAGCTGTAGATTGGATTTCAAGTGGACAACAGCTCTATTTTAAAGATAGCACAGTATCCAGCTGAATGAGGGTGGGCACACAGAGAAACCAGCTGCAGCTCGGGCTGCCCGTGGTACCCAGGTGCTGCAAAGGCAGGCTGGCTGTTAAGTTTGCAACCAGGCAGGGGTGAAAAAAGGTCAAGAAGACTCTCGCTGTTCCCAGTGTCTGTCAGTAAGTAATCATGCAGATAAAAATCACACCACTCCCTCAGCTCAACAAAAAATTTCTTTCTCTATCTATATATCCATATAACATTACAATACAAGCCTCAGGGCATCTCTTGTCCTTATCTAAACAAAAGTCTTCTCTGAAAACCTTAGTCATGCAAGTTATGGCATGAAATCACCCTTTCAGCAGAAAAATGGTAATTTTGCATCTGGAGTCAAAGGAGGACTGGCTTGGTGTACAAAGCTATTATGTTTCTCAGATCCAATCACCCTTAGTAATTTGGGAGCAACTCACAAATCAGTCTATAAGGGGTTTTTTTTTTTCAGTTCAGGTATAAATCCCACTGAAGCTGTACCTGAATTTTTCTTTGGGTCCTGCTGGCATATAAGTTCTATGTAGTGTTGTCTGCCTTCTCTGTGGAAGGCATAAGAAAAATGACAGACAAAAGAAACTAAATGGGAATGACCTGCAAATAAATGTAAGCTGCAACACTGGATCATTGTACTGTGATTAAAGTGAGGAGGAGAAAAGGGGTATTTTGGAGAAAAACAGGGAGTTTGCATAAGACAACATGCTGTTGGTGCAGTTTTTGTGAAAGCACTTCCAGTTGTCATGGTGGGTAAATTAAAAATGAAAAAACTATGTTGCATGTGATTATCAATTGCCACCTTTTTTTTTTTCCCAGGTTTGGCGCAGAGGAACAGACATATCTTCCCTCTGCATCGTGTTCAGCGATTCTTCTGCTCCTTGATCCCAGTTGTCTGTGGGCCAACACACAGAATATTTTTGCAAACCAAGAAGAGGAGGAGGGAGCTGTGTGCCCTATTTGGGCAGTACCTGCACAGTTCTAGGTGGGCTGTGGAGGATGCAGGTAGGTAAGCAGATACAGCTATCTCCTGGGAAACAAATCTCTGTGCGAGAATCCTTTTCCAGAAGGAGGAACCTCTGTGGGTTCCTCAGTTTGTGTAGCATTGACTTGCACAGTTCACATTGAAAAGGATGTTAAAACAGTCCTTAAAAATAATTACATACAACGATCCTTTTCTCTGTCTTCATGCTTTAAAAATAATTTATTTGTCCTTATTAGTTCAGGCACAACGCAGAACTGAGCTGAGTCTTCCTTTAAATAATCCTGCTCTCAGCTGGTTGCATTGTTCACCCCAGTCTGTGTGAGCAGCAGTTTAAAGGCTTGGTTTCCTCTTCCTGATATAATTTAAATATGAAGCCTCTTCTGTGCGTTGTCTTGAGCAGCCCTCTCCCCACGTGGGGTGGTGGGATGCCGGGCAGAGGTGGCCGGGCTCCATCCCAGGGGTGGCCGTTCTCCGAGGCAGCCCGCTGCAGGAAGGGGGCTGTGCCCCAGGGCTCGCTTCTGGGGGAGAAGGAGATGAAGGAAACCCTTCTGGCTGGCTGGAAAAGAGAAGGAAAACAGTGTGTGACCTAAGGGGTGGCTGTTGTTGTCTGTAACGGCTTTTTTACTTTTTTCTTTTCCTGATACTTCTGCAGTGTGCATGACTCCATGGAAGAGATCCTATAGCAGGCTCCCTCCCTGCTCCAGACAGACGGTAACTGGTAAGCCCTGATTTCTTTCCTTAATTATAGTGTCTCAGTGCAAAACTTCAAGAAGATCTTTAAAATACTGCTGATTATTAAGAACTGCACTCTCTGCTTGCAATGTTATTTATTGACATTACTTCTGCCTTGCTTTTTTTCCTTCTTGGAGAGGTGAAAAGCAAGCTTTTATAGTTTTCCTCTTCTTTAGTTTTTAAACAATATGATGTTGTTTCTGCTTTAAATGTTTACATTCCCTCTCACTGGAGAGCTGGTCTCCTGCCCCCTCCTACAATCCCCAAATGCATGGGGGTTTTGAAAGTGCTGTTCATACTTCTCACTTCACTGTTTATGGTGCTGGGCAGTGATGCATTCAGATTATCACAGCACGGCTAAAATAATACCCACTTCTTCACTTACATCCTATTACTGCACCTCAGAGAGCCCTGTCATTTAGATTACTCAGGGGAAAGTCAATGACATATGGTCTTTTGATTTAAAATACGAACTGTTGTGTAGAGATTTAAAAGATACCCTAATTTATTTTGAAATGGCCTGTAATGTGCTGGTACTTTTTTGATTGTTTTATTAGACTGATTTTTCCATCTAACTGCTATTTCCCAAACCTACCAAATGATCATGATTTACTTTGGACATCTGTTAAATGCTGGGCTGTCTGGGGAACAAAGCAAGGGAGCTGCAGTCCTGATGGGAATATTGAAGGAGAACAGTGAAACCGACTGTGATCTCCCAACAATAGGGTAATTTGAGCCACACAGCCTTACTGCAATTCCTCTAGCTTGCATGGTTTTTGCACATAAATGTGTGCATCTCTGAAAATGTTATGATTAACTGCTGTTATTAAATATATTTATCTTGTTCAAGACCACCTCAAGCCTTTCCCTGAAGAGCGAAGACAATCAGATCTATTGCTTTGGGTTTTTTTTCAGCAAAAACAAATCTGGAGCATGAGCAGGAGCATTGACAGGACACTGGGACCTGTTTGATTCCCCCACCCGCAAATGCGGAGATATTTCTGTTTTCAGCTGTCGCTATTAGTGTATTCTCAGTTCTCCTCCCCTCCACCCCCAGTTGCAACCAGTACTAAAAAGGTTTTTTGATTCTTTCCTAGCAGTTGAAGCAAACCTGCTGCATTTTAACTTCCTTCTGCAGGGCAGATTTACTCACTGTGGTTACCCTGTGGTTGCCACATGTTAGTTACATTAAAGGCACTGCTCCCTAATCTAATGAAACAGAAATCCATGAGATGTACAAAACCATTCTATTATTCTCCTATTTTCAAGAACATTTCCTGTTCTCCTCTCTCCCCCCCTCACTAATTTCATGAATATGGGCTCAGTCTGTTGGAAGGGAGCTTTCAAACAGTGTGTGTCAGGCTAGGTTGTTAAAATATATCCACCCTGTTTGGATTTTGGCAGTTGCGATAACCAGGAGCACGGAGGTGATATTCCTGTTTGAAGAAGAACGGTAGGTATTTATCTATGAAGTACGAGTCAGTATCTAGGGTTCTTAATTGTTTGATGGCATTGCAAAAAGCACACTGCGAGTCAATAAAAGTTTTACCTGAGTAAAGATGATTGAAATCCTAACAAAAAGGTGCTCTAAGGGTGATGATATTTAATACCATTAAATACACAGCCAGAGATATGCAGATCTCTGTTTGTCTATTTGTATCTGAAGAACAAACTATAACCTGAATAGGGGTTTAGAAAAAGTATTCAAGACAATTTCTAAGTGCATTAAAACATCAATCCTCACAAAGTGTCTAAGAAGTAGCAGACGTTTAGACACTTACTTCAGCTACAAAACAAGCAGCGCTGTATCTCAGACTTGAAATGGTCCATGTGCTGCTTTTGCATTTATAAGTTTTGTTATTGTCATAATAGGAAGTTTAAGAGCAGGAAAGAATTTTGATTTTTGCTTATATTTTTACAAGTGGATGGATCACGTGCGTAGGAGTGCTCAAATGACTGTGAGAGCTGTGAACTGGAGTTGGGAGCGCTGACTCCCTCCGACTGCTCTAACTCCCCATTGAGTCAGATCATTTTGTATCTGGACTTCAGTATAAGGTTTAGTCAGAGATGACAGCAACAGAACTCCTTCATGAGTCATCTACTTAATTCTGGTCCAGACAGAGGGCTCTTCCTTTTGCTTTATTAGTCTGTTAGCTCCGTTGTCTTGCTGTTAGATGTGTTGGTTGTTGTTGTTTTTTTTTTCCAATCTAAATGAGGTTCTTTTTTCTGTGCTTTCAATTCTTTTGGCAGGGGCATTTTCAGCCATTGCAAGCATTTTCTACCTCTGCAGGTTAGCCCTGGCTTGTGCTGTACTCAAGCAGATTACTCCCAGTCCTAAAGGGAAAACTGTCTAGGAGGTTTCCCATGAAGAAGGTGATCTAATCCATTTGAGCTGGTAAAAGACTTCCGTGAGCTTTGAAATATGCTGGACTGTGCCTTACAAGTAATACATGTTACTTTTATAGCAAGGCAATGATAATTTAAAGTGAGGACGATATCTAGAGGCCTGTAGGCCTGTGACCTAAGAGAAGCTCTCCTAGTAGCTGCTAGAAATTTCTGTAATGAAATCCCAAACCCTGTGAGATATTCCAGGTTTTGCTGCCAACCTGAAACCTGAGTTAGGGTTATGGAGGTCCATGAAACTTTCAAGAGAACCATGGCCAGTTTTTGGTTTCAGCTGAGTTTTGCAGTCGTGCCATAGGTTCATTTAAATGCTGAATATGTGGAAATGAGCTCCTCTCCTTCCATGTGAATGTTCATTTAGTACACTTTGTTTAGCTACGATGGCAACGCAGTTTTTGGAAACGTTCTGTGTGCATTAGTCATCAATATCTGAGCAATGTTTCTATTGTGCTCATCTGCCAATGGTCCTAAAAAGCATCAGCAATTCATCTATTCCAGCTGGGACAAGAAAGACTGACAAACTGCAGTGCTGCATTGAAAAGCGACTAAAAATGGAATCATAGGGCATGTTTATTGTATTTTCGTGACTGCAGCAGTTAGGGACTGATTTTCTAGCATACTGCAGCATTTGGGATTACCACTGTGGGCTGTCCTGTTTCATCCCACGGGATGACTCAGTCGGAAGTCTACTCTTCTGAAGCCCGTGTGGAGGATCAGCCTCTGATAGTTGTACTGATGAGGGGGAGGGAGCTATACTTGCATCCAGCTACCTGGCGTGGTGCTAGTTTTACTTTGACAACCTGGTGCTAGGATGACAGTCCTCAGTAAAGTTGAGGAGTTAGCATGTGTAGCACTGAATACTTACAGGTTCAGACTAAGAGGATCACATCAGGAAGAAGGATGAACTCACAATTAAGGTCCTGAGCTAGAACCTCATGAATCTGGGTTTGACTTCTGTGATCAGATCCTTGCCTGACCTTGTGCTCAAGGTGATACCAGAGGTTTAGTTTCCATCTGCAGGGTGGAAAAATTATTCCTCCATCTGCCTGCCCTTTGCTTCTCTACATAAATGATGGGTGAGGAGGGGTCTTCAATCAATGGAACAAGAGAGGGGTCTCACAAAGCTAACTTCAGCTGAATAAGACTAGTTTCTGTTGTGTTGGTATCTAATAGGCTCTTCCAGAGGCTGAATCAGAGCTGCTAAATGGCAATTCCTGCTCTGAATTGCCTTGGTTAAAGCTAGTCTTTGCAAATCACCTTTTTTCTATCACACTTATGCAGAATGCCCTGTCCACCAGGGTTTTGAATGCTATTGCATTTTTGCCATCTGTCTTCAAGTGAGTCACCTTGGAGAGAGGCAACTCTCTTGCCCACTGCAGCCTGTGCCCTGCCTGGTGCTCCTACGCTGGTGCCTGTGCTGCTGATACTCCTGAGCACCTGCTTGCAGATGAGTTGATTTATCTGTGATTTGTCAAGAGGAAAACAAGGAATAAGAAAATTCTGCAGAGCAATGATGCCCTGCATCTCCTCCTGGGTAGAATTGCCCTAGCTGGCTGCTCCATCATATGCTTATGAGGAGTGGGACTGAGACTGGGAGGTTTTTAAGGTCAGCACCATCTATTCAGAGCAAGAATAGAAGGTCTGACCTTTTTCAAATGGTAAGCTTTGTCAGTGGTCCCATTGGGATTTTCCCCCAGGTGACTGCTTAAATGTCACTTGTGGTAAACCAGGGAACTGGAAGCACTACGAACTTCCCTTTCTCCTCCATGAGGCATCACTGAGAGCTTCTAATGAGCGTATATGTTTTCCTAAAGTTGAAAACATGTGAATAGAATTGTATTTTTCATATCATATCTGTTTTGTAAAAGCCATAGTTCTTGAAGATGTCTGTTTCTTTAGCAATGCAAAAAAAAAAAATCCTGTATAGCTACAATTAACACTGCAGCAACAACTCAGTGGCATATATTCCTTGTGTTTATTGATTAGCGAACAAGCCCCCTGGGGTTTACATTGCTTCCAACACATTTGGTTCCAGCTGAATACCTGCAGTGTGCATTGATCTGAGTGTGTGATTTCTCCTAAATATCAGCCATCCTGTTCTATTGCATCACAGCTGTATATGTGCTATCGTAGCTGTGCAAAACCAAGTGGCTGAAAATGAAAAATCACCATGTGAAAAATGAAAGGGCACCTGTTCCAGTCTCTGATATCCATGAGCCCTCTCTGTCACATTGAGGTTACACCTGCATAATTCACTTGGCTTCAATAGAGCGACTTCTGATTTATATTTGCATGTGTGAGAAGAAACTCAGGTCCCTCAGGGGCTATGGCAGTTCAGTGCTTCAAAGAATCAGGTCCCTGCTGCAGAAAAGGACCAGATACCAAAGTTCAAAGTGAATGGATGCTTGTTTTTTTACAGCTTTTGTTTTCTTTGTGAGCATGAACTACAGATCATTGCACAGGCATTTCCAGTATAGGTGTGGCTGCAGTAATTACTGCTTATTCTTTTGAAGGAACCTGCACTTACAAAACAGAGCAGGATATGAAAGCAGATGAACATGCTGTCTAAAAGGACCCAATGTGACCAGCTGAAGTTCAAAGGTTAGGAACAGCGGGATGAGTTGCTTGGCAAGACAAGGGCTTCAGCATATGCTGTGCTTGGTGGGTTACTGGAAGGTGTAGGTCCCTGCTCGAAGCACCCTTCTGTGGCTTAGCACACTGGCAGAGCAAGTGCTTTACACTGATGCTGAAGAGACAGTGCAGGTGATGAGGACAGAGGCAAAGGGAGGATGGATGTGAAGGAGAAGGAAGGCTATGGGGAGAGTGGTGCTAGTGCTGTAGGAGTAATGAGCTGGATTTGTTTCAGCTCATCAGCCTCTAATCTATTTTAAAGTTGGTATTAAAGTATGAAGTAGCGTGTGGCAAGGAGGATGGAGAGATACAGACAAGCTTTCAAACTGGCGTTGAGGTGCAGGCTAATTCTGCATTTCTATTCATGGTTGTGTAGCAGAAAAAGCACAGGCTGCATGTGGAAGAGTGAGAAAAGGCTGATAAGCAAACCAGGGAACATTAATACATCAGTAATGGGGAATTTCTTCTTTCAGCTGCATGTTGTGTTGGTCCTAACCAAGCATAAAGATTCTCCACAAACAGTGCTGCCTTTGCTTTCATCTGCCATGGCCTCACCCAAAACTTGCTAGGAAGGGTCATGTTGTGAGGACTCTGGCTGTGCTGCTCCGGACGCAAAGTGGACGGGTCCTACTAACTGCAGAGCTGCTCTGTCAGGGCTCTGGTACCTGAGCTCCCCTTGCTATAGCCCAACAGGGATGAGCTATTGACCTCTCAAGTTCTCTCCCAACTCTACTTTTCTGTAACTTAAGAAAAAGTGTCCCTCTCCCTTTGCTCTTGGGGACATGGTCTCACCGTGACTGTTTTCTGCAAAGACCTGAAGAAACGTCTTACTTTTTCTAAAATGCAGCTTTTCTTTATCTTGTGCTAATTTTTAATGAATACTGCAGCAGCAATAGTGAAGGCGGCTGTGGCAGGACTGCAGGTAAGGGTCTGAGGATGTTACTTTTGTTAGAAGGCAGGGCTGAGACTTTGGTGGCAGGAGGCTTGGATGCAGAAAGCAAGGAGGGTTTCACCCTGAGCTCGCTCAGCCCCCCTTACCCAGAGCAATCACAGCTGTTGCTTTGGATTGTGGAATAAGAAGCAGTCTCCAAGGTTCATTAGGCCCTCGCCTATTAAGAGCTTTAAAAACTGGGGTCAGGACCTTGAAACAGATCTGCAGGCTGGGAGTGAGCGGAGTGTGTGTGCTATCTGTGCAGCAAGGGGAGCGGTTTTGGTTCACCTCCAAGTGGATCAGTGCCTGCGGTACAAAACCACCTGGAATTAATTGAAAACACTGGTGGCCATTTTCAGCAGAGAGGCAGAAGCAGGCTGAGAGACTGGGAACACGCTGCCCTTATCCCCCGGTTACACTGGTGGAGGCACGTGTGGGAGGTTTATGCTGACACTTCCCACACTGTATGTGCTTTGTGAACTTTCATTTCCAGGGCTGTCTAATCAAAGTCTTTTGCTGCAATTACAGACATGTTTTATTTTCTTGTAATAGAGTTGCACGCATTTATTTTCACTCTAACCATACTGTCCCAACAAGAAGGCGCTGCTTAGAATGATGACAGCTTCTCACATTCAAATGCTGCTTTTCTGCTCTTACGTCTCTCTCTCTCTTCCCATAGGCCACATGCATGGCAGAGTAATTGTGTGGGATACAGGACTCTACTCGTCAAATCCATGGAGATGAAGCCCACCAGAAAACTCTCAGGTTTGGCCAGGATTTCAAAGTGAATTCCAGATGTCATTAGAAAGATTTATTGGTTTGTATCTGATGAACAGTGTCCTTTGTTTTCTTTCTATTCTTTGGCTTATGAATATGAAAGAATATCTAATGGAAAGAATACTTGTTCACAGCAGATGACTTTTGGTGGTCCCTTAAGGAAGGCTGCATGCTCTTTGCTGATGAGGCCATTGATATTGTAGCATATGGAACAAAGTTAGGATGCTCTGGGTATTTATAAATGTAATCAAGGAGAATTATCCAGATATCCTGTACTTCATTTGAGAAGTACAACTAAGTACAAATAATAAAATCAATACATTCCAGCACTGATTTTTGTTGGCCTCAGAATCTTGGAGGAGATGAGGGACTTCCTGCTCCAGGAGAGAGTCACGACTGGAAACCAGGTGGGACTATAGCTGCAAGTCTGAGGAGTGTAAGGTGGAGAAGGGATGCTTTAGTCAATGTGTAAGAGGAATTGATTACAACTTGCATTAGGAAGGTACATTTAAGAATGAAGACTGAGCTGCGCTGAGATGCAACTCCTATTGCGTTGTGTGCCTTGGTGAAAGGGAGTGATGTGGCAAAACAGGGTTTATCATGCCAGTGGCAGAAGAAAACCTCTTGGTTCCAGCTCTGTCAGTGGACTGTTGATGGGCATGGGCAGTCTATTCTGCCCGAGATTTTTAGTTCTTTGGCCTACTCTGTCCTCCCAGCATCTCCTCTGGCTTTTTGTCAGGCCACGTTGTTCCTGCAGGAGAACTTTGATTCACCTTTTCTCTGTGGAGCTGGGCCTTTCCTCTCTGCCCTCCACCTTTGGCAGTTCTTGCAGAACACCCCTGGTATCACTGAACTTTCTGACCAGGACAGAGAGATCTCTCGCCCTCCGGTGCAGCCAGTTTTCCCAGTGCTGATGCTCCTGTTTCAATTAGTGCAGGTTTTTCCATGTGCAGTATGATGTCTGAATGAAATCTGGGACTGCAGCTCATACATATACAGATATAGCTGCTGGACCAGTAATTCTTCTGTCTCCTTTTCAGCTTATAAGACATAGCTCTAAATTGAATCTCAGAAAAACGAGGTTCCAGGTCCAAGAAGTAGGGTAATGATTTGGAATTGGTTTTTCTCCTGTTTTGTGTTGTTCCATCCAGGTGTGGTAGTTTTCTCCTCACTGCAGAGGAGGTAGGGGCTATGTTCTTCAAGGGAAATTCCAGTTTGGGGTAATGCAAATGAAAACACCATGTGTGTCCTTTTTCATTCAAATTATATACAAAAAATTGGTGATACAAGACATGAGCAAAGGCAGAACAGAGCCTAGAGTCTTTAATCTTTAAAATCTATTTTACATGATTAAAAGGATCCTGCCTGGAGAAAAGCAAGACTGGCTATTTATATCTCCATTCTTCTCCCCCCGCCCCCCCTTTTTTTCCCAGAAAATACTGCACAGTCTTTCACATCTGAAAGACCACGGCTGGCTGCCATTAATTTTAATGCTAAATCCTCATCAGCATTTCAAAACATTATGAAAATGTCTAAGAAACTGTCTTCTAGTAGCTTGAAAATATTGCAGGCAGCAACCTAAATAATACTGTAAGTGCCCTGGTAAGTACAAGAGCACACGCTGGAAAGGAAAAGAGAAAAATAAAAGGCTTTAGACCACCAAGCAAACGTCAGTTCTACAAAGCAGGCATAAATGGATTGCAGGATTTCATGGATGCTGAGAGTTTGAATTACTGACTGAGCTACACCTCACTTACAGAAAATGTGGTTTTCTTTTTTAGAGAACGCATCAAATATTGAATGCTACTGTTTGCTGTGCAGTCTGCTCTGAAGACAGGTACATAAATAACCTTACATGTAGGGTTCTGTTTAGGCCGACAAATGCAATTAAATGAATGGAATATGGCCAGGACCCCAAAATTAGCGCTCTATTACACTGCATTAGCGAAGATGATGGATGTCAATTAAATTGAAATCAGTGGTCATAGGTTAAACAAATGATGTTTCTGATCAAAGCACTCCTCCTTCAGCAAAGCATTAAACCTGTCCTAAACTTAAATACATGTTTTTAAGTCCTGCTTAAAATTGAGCATGTGCTTAAGTAATTTCCTGCTTAGGGAAGGGCTGGACCATGCATTTTCGGGTTTATTTTTTTAACTGGGAGTATCATGCTTACCTAGTTGCCGATGGACAGGTTTCATCGAGACAGTTATGCATATGCCAAATTTCACTGGGGTTTCAGGACATGCTATTGCTGTCTCGTGCTTGTTTGTATTTATAGTGCTCCAGCACGCTTGGGGAACTATATAAGGATTTCAAAAGCTCATGCTATTTTTGCTTTCATTGATGATGCTTTCACTGAAGCTCTACCCTGCAATGGGTTGGCAGCAGAGGGCTGACAAGTGGTCCTCATCCTTTGGTAGTAAGTGGGATGTTGCCAGTTGAGGATGATTATCCATATCGTTAGTTTTGCAATAGTGATTTTTTTTTTCCCCTTTGGTGAATATTTTTAAATATTGCCAAGTCTTTCTGCTTTTGTAAGAATTAAAGTGAATTTTTATCCTTCTCTTTTTGAGAGATCTGCAAACCTATAGCCCAATTTTAATAATAATTAAAAAAAAAGCGCCACACAAACCCCATGAAATTTTTCAAGGGGGAAAATAAACCTTACTGTTTTTCCCAGTTCACATAAGTGGGGCAAGAACTCTGTCCAAGCAAATTGAGTCAAAATCTCAGTTTTGCTGGGAAATCCTAAGGTTTGGGAGAAAATGTAGAGAGTCAAAAACAAAGGCAGAAATGGAAACTTTCATCAGCCCCTGTGCTGCTTTTTCTCTCTTTGATTAAACATCAGGTTTAAGTATCATCAACAACGTGAATTCTGAAGAATACAAGAGAATGCACTTCAGGTTAGAAAGCTTGTCTTTTATTCAGGTGTTAAAAAAAAAAAAAAAAATAGAAGCCACTAGACTATTCTTGAAATAAATCACTGAGAGGGTTAGACGAGGGCTGGAGGTGCACACTAGATTTTTCATTGCCAGCTCCTTGTAGCCAAGGTACGTTGTCAAGACTAACCTTGGAAAAGCACTTCTCTCTCTTCTCCCTGCATAGCTCTCCATGGTGGCATCATTAATGTTGATGGCTGTAATTGACCACAAAGAGCAGACCTTTAGTCCCTACCTGATCTTTCCGAGTGTTTATACACTGCTAGCCTGACCACACAGCAGGGTAATGAGCATTACACTTGACAAATATTGTCATGCCTAAACAGGAGATAGTGCTTCTGCTAAGACAAGCAGCAAGCCTGGGGGCACATCATGCTCAAATAGGAAAGCTGAGAATTAATATTAATTCTCTTCCACTTGCTAGGGGCCTGATACAGATCCCTAATGTCAGCTAAGTCTTTCCACTGTGAGCTTTGCATCTCTCCTATGAAGTAGCCCTTTAAAATACAATAGGACCAAATAGTATAATAATAAATTTGACGGTAATAACAGGTGGTGCAAACTGCTTTTTAACTAGGATCAGGACTGTTCCAGTAGCTGGATGAGGTACCGATATGAGATGAAAAAGCCCAGCTCCTAATTCCTTCTAGATTTAAATATCCGGAGTCTTGATACATGTTGGATAGCTCTCCGAATTTTATGTGCTAGAGCAAACCATGGTGAGCAATTTGGAAGAAATGAGAACCTGTGATTTTATTTGCATTGAGCCTGTCATGTAAAACTCTGCATAGCTGCTGTATACAGTCTGCATGCAGAGCTTTGGGGGAAACTCCCCTCTGCCCCACACCAAGCCTGCTCATAAATCCCAGGTAACTGTAGCACCCACGTTGCTGAGTTGCCTTCTCCCTGCTACGTATGTGCGTTTTTCTTGGTTATAAACAGCATCAAAAGTTATAATGACTTTTTGAGGTTCTCTTTCTAGATGCTGTAATTTGTTTTTATTTTATATAATTTCAAATAGAGAGTAATTCTTGTGAAATGAATGGGATTACAAATTATGCTTGTGTCTAAATATCTCTCTGGTCTGTTTATCTGGTGTCTAGGCCTCACTGTGGATTTTTTTGGTCATAACTTGCCATGATTTACTCAACTGCTGTCTCCTTTTTATTTCTTTCTGACAGAATCCTTGATATCAGGTAGAGTCAGATATTCCTGAAGGTTTGGGCTAAGTTAAATAACTTCGCAATACAGCACAAGAACATGGTGCTAAATAGAGGGGGCAGCCAGGTTTCCAGCCTGCTGCTGAGAGCCGGATCTGCTGTGCTGGTGCTTGCTTTTTGCTTTGCAAACTTGCTTGTGCTCAGAAAGCTTCTGACTAACTTTGTTGAACAGCTGAGTCAGCTGGACTTTCCGGGGTGCTCTCCAGGTCCACTCTCCTCTCCCTGGCCCCAGGCTGGTGTGTGTACGCATCTGAGACCAGCGTTGCCTGAACGTAGTATTTTAAGTATCTGGGTCTGTGCACTATATAGATCTCGATTCTGTTTTTTATCATCTCTCATCCGGGTCTGAAGTGTACCACTGCAACCTCATGCTCTTGACTAACTCCTGCCGGTGTGCTGGCTGCAGGCAGAGGTCAGATGCTCGCTCCGGACTTTCGGCACCTGCTGCCTGGAAGCACTGCCTTTGCGGGCTACCTGCGGGCAAGGACTGGAGCAGCGTTTCCAGCTGGGGAGGGCAGCTCTGTGCCGACTTGCTGTTTGTTGGAGACTTGTGCTTTAGCAATGCGGTCTTAACAAAGCATTGCTGATCATTCCTGTCACCAGATATTCATCTAGGTCAGCAAAATGCAGCCAGTCCCACTGAAACAGGAGGGAGTGAGGGTGCCACCAGACTGCCATTAAGTCCTTTGGAAGATTGTCCTGTTGACAGAGGATGATTTACTGGGATACATATCCAGGGCCAAGTCAAACTGAGCCAACTGATGCAAGTAGATCTCTGTTTAGGTCAAGCCTAAATGCAGCCCAGAGTATTTTGCCTGCATTGACTGCAAGCAGTGCTTCAGCTGCTGGTGCAGAATTGCTTGGCAGCAGCATGTGAAGGCACAGTCCCGAGCCACAGCGAGCACCCAGGCTCGCCAGTGCTGCATTGGGCGTGCAGTGGTTCTGTGGCATCCCTGTCTCAAGCATACCCCACATGCTCAGTAAATCTCCTCTGGGACAGACGTGTTCCTTTGCATCAGGATCTGCTAATTTTGTGTTCAGAATCTTTTGGGCTAAACAGAGAAAAAAAAAGTTTATCCTCTAAAAGAGTGAGGATTCTTTCTCTTTGCAGTGCTGGAAAGCAGGTGCAGTGAATGCTTTCCATCAGCTTGCTTACTTCCCCGTGGGAAGGACATGCTCAATGCACCCATCACAGCCCCCAGATCCTCAGGAGATGTGGCCAGGCCCTCAAACCACACTCGGAGGTGAGCAGTGTGCAGTAATTGAGCTGTGCATCCTCTTAGGACTGTCTTGATCCATGATGTTTGCTGTCAGCAAGATCCCAGTGGGAACCACTGCAGGCACGTCAATATTCTGCTTCCTCTGTAAAGAGACTCTAAGCTGCCAGGTCAGTTTTTTGTCTCAATATCACCTAGTTTTCACCTGTCTACTATTAAACTGTTAATATATCGGGAGGGAAAACTCATCCAGGAGAGTGTATTAGGAATACCTAAATGAGGTAGCTGTGTTATCCTCAGCAAAATATTATTGTTATTAAATGTTCCCACCAGATACTTGGACAGCTTGCATTACAACTGGAAAGCTAACATTTCATTATAGGAAGATATATATTCATAATGGATTGCAATTTACCAAAATACACAGAGGGCCCCAGATTTGTCAGTGCACATTTGCTCTGCAAGAAATACATCTCACTAAAACCCAGATGTCAAAATTAACAGTAGAGCTTTCGCAATGTAGGGAAGAAGGCTGACATTTCAGAGCTGGCAGTCCAGCTGTGTTAACGGCATCAGGGAGCCTTTGTGTTATTAAGTACAATGTTTAGCAGTAGAACTGCATTAGGTGTTTATTTAAATTATAAGTGGTGGGAAATCACTATGCTGTGTTGATGGGAACAATTGCAATCAGGTGAGATCCCAGATCCCCTCCTCCGCCCAATATTTTCTCTTTCCATTCACTTGCCATGTTCCCGTATAGCAAAATTTCAAGCGGTTGTAAGAATTACTTCAGTTCTGAGGAAATTGCTGGGGATCATCGTCAGGGTCACGTTTTGGAGAGGGATGAGGGAGACAGGTGTTTGAAAGCTCTTGTAAATGTCTGAGTAACTGTTCTGAAATGTAAATTATTGATTCATACCCTCCTGTTTTCTAATGTGCTTTATCTTCCTGGTAATTTAACCTAGTTTTCAGGGTATTTTTATCTGTAGCTTTCTAGAACCTGTATTATTACCCATGTATTTTATCTCATCTCTTTCTCCTGTTCTTAGATGTTAGGTAGTGTGTCAGGGCACTGATTAGCTTGACTAATTTGTTGGCATAGCTTTCTGTCAGGGGAAAAAGGGTGCACGTTTTTAAAAGTGAAGATAATTAACCATTGGAACAACACAAGCACTAGTGGTACTCCAGTACTAGCAATAGTAATGTCAGGAGGTATGTTTTCCTAAGACATGTCTCTCTTTTCCACTGGTGTTAATGTTTGGAAGCCCTATGGCCTGTACGACACGGAAGACGGGTGATCTTGATGGTCCATCATGTCTTGGGAATTCCCAAACCTAGTGCTTGGGCTGTGTTTAGCTCTGTTCCTGCTGGCAGGAAAGGACAGGAGGAAGGGTTTGGTCACACGGGCAGTGCCCATGTACTGCGGAGCTGGAGATCTGTATCTCAGGTCACATCAGACTAAGGGCAATGAATTACTTGCAAAGTGGTGGGTAATCTTGGCTTCTGGAAGGCTCCCGGGGTCTCTAATTGCTGATTGAAACGTGCTTTGCAATCTTATAGAGCCTCCGACTGTACTCGCTAGAGCAGATGCTGCATCAAAGGGCACTGATATGGAGTTAGCCTGCTCCCTGGGGAGATGGGAGAAGGAAGATGCTCTGGGGACCCTCTCTGGGGATGCTGCTGTGTGCAGGGGTGCAGCCCCCTGGAAGAGCATCCCCTCCCTGCTGGGCTGAGAGGCAGGACAGGGCCAGGCACCCAGAAAAAAAAGGGGATGTAAATATGGGAGAGATGCTCTTAGGGGACCCTGTGGGAGTCAATATCCCACTGATAAGAAGACTTAGTGTATTTATTTGTGGGTGCTGTCCTGGTCCTGGCCACTTGTATTTGAGCACCACCAGAGAAGTAGCCTTGCTGGTACGGCTTTGTTGGGTGGGGAAGCAACATCCCCTTTTATAGGCAGAAGGAAGCGCTGACTTACCTGCGGACAAGGGAGATATTCAATTTCAAGGCAAAGTCATATTTCCTCTTTAAAATCCAGATAGAGATTGCTGTTGACCCCAGCAGCATTATGTGACCTTATCTACCACACAGATACTTTCCTGAGGTTTTCTATTAGGCGGGCCTGCTGCTCGAAGGGCGAGCGTGGGGGCCATGCCGAGGTTTGAACCCACCCACGCTGAGCAGAGGTGGCTGGAGGGGCAGGTACGAGGTGCTCTGCGTGGCTGGCTGGGAGAAATAAGGGGAGGAACATCTAGAGGAAAACAGCTCCCCAAAGCCAGCATAGAGACGCTCAGCCCTCTTCAATAAATCACTTGAGCGTGATCTCGAGCATCTATTGCAATGTTTTGCTGAACGGGGCCCAGCAGAGGAAGAAGTCCTTAGGCAAATCACAGTGTATAAATACCTCTGCTGTGAGTGTAACTAAGGCCACGGCGCTGTCACACCACACAGTCAGCGATAAATACGTTCCTGAATTAGGGAGAATCTCTGCTGTATTTCAGATGTGACTGAGCTACATGTACAAAATGTCCTTTGAAATAGCAGCTGTGTCTGCGTTATCTTCCTCTGAGAGATAAGCAATTATGAGAACGTTATAATGATTTCTTTAAAAAAAAAAAAAAGTCTGCTTTTTAGTGCAGGAGATATTTGAACATCAGTACCTTGAATTGATTAAAAAGAACTGTACTGATAATGCAATTTTGTAGCTTGTGATTTACACTGAATGGCGCAATGAATCATGATGAAAGGCTGGAGAGGAGATTTCTGACGGGACCTTCCGCTGCACTGGTGGCTCTGAGATGGTGTGTTCATTTCACAAAGAAGTCTGCACTTTTATAAAACATCTTATTGCTGGGGAATTAACGCTAGCGTGGTTTTAGTGGCACGTTTTTGTTCATTAATGGCGAACACGGGAATACCTTGCTTTGCTGAAGGGCCTTTTAGGAGAGCCGCGTTTCTAAGGGATACTCTGCATTCCTCTGCACACTGATGTCTTCTGTACTTCTACTTTGAAGGATTTTGAATATTATATGCTTATAAAATTTGTATTTCTCCTGGCTGTCTATTAGTCATAGCAATTACATCTATTTTTCACACTTTCCCAAATGCAAAACAGATTTCTTCCACTCTGATAGCTAACTGCTAGAAAACAAAATCTCCCAACTAACAGGTACTATCAGTGAATTCTTGGATCATAGAAGAATTTGTATCTTCTCCTTGAATCGCCAGGCAATTTATTTATTCAAGCCCTCTTGGAATCTGTTCCCTTGCAACATGTAACTCTAGTGCCATTTTATGAGTAAGGTTAGCTGAGAGATGCTTACGGTTTAAGTGTGTTCATGTATCTAACAGGCAGTGTCAGGATGCACGTTGCTGTAAGCAGATGGAGCAGTTACCAAGCTGAGCTGGACTCTTTCGCTCTGTTCTTTTAATTCCTTTTTGCACTGTGTGTAAAAAAAACAAAGGAAAAAACCAAAAGGGGGGGTTCAGTCCACTGTGCCTCTGAGACGCACTCTGAGCATCATTAATTTCACTTCTGCTCGAGGTGGCACTTAGGTCTGGAATCCTTCTGTACCCTGGCTCCTGTAATTAGTCTGCTACCTCCGCAATGGGGTCTCAACCGTCTAAATCCTTGTCTTCAAGCAAGTACTGACAGCCCCCTCGTGTTAAGTTTTGTAAACACTAATTTTTGTGACATCTCCTGTGGCTTAAATCAAAGCACTCAAGTAAAAGTAATAATACCACCGTTAAAGTGAATGTTACAGAAGAAAATGCCTGTCACCTGACACTAAATGGATATGACACCGAGCGTGTTTCAGGAGATGTTTCTAATGAGGAGGCGCTGGGGGAAGTAACGCTGCTTTTGCTGCCCTGAAGCTATCGGCTCCGTGGCCTGCTCGGCAGAAAACAAAAAGGAAGAATATTGCTTATTTCAGGTCTGTTTTGCGTTTTGCTCAGGTGCACATAAAAGGAGGAGAATGACCTGGCTCCTGCAAGTCTTCATTTGAATTGCAGCTGTGCGATCTGCTGATGCATCTGATCACAGAGACCAGAGCCCTATTTGTGCTCGGTGCTGTACAATCAGGGGACACACAAGTTTCTCCCTGTCCCATAAAACTTGCAGTTTAGCAACCAGGGCAGACTATTACCTGAAATTATGCCTAGCATATACAACTCTTTCCTATTTGTATCTCTTCTTTTTTTTAACCAGCCTTTTTGTCTTCCTTTCATGTTCACGTTGGTTTAATTGAATGCATCATTCCCTCTTTTCCTTTGTAATGCCCTGAACTCTGTTGTTGTATTGTATGATCTTCTTGTGTCTGGCAATACTGGAAACAATAGAAAACCTTGAAACCAAAACTGCAGTGTCCCACTGATGTTAATTTTCAAAGAAATTTCTGTAAGCATTCATAATATAACCACAATATAGACTTTCAAGCAGGTAGCTGAGCTGGTTGTACCCATCTGTTTAAGCATGTTGAAGGATACAGCAAACTTCTGTCAACATGTAAGAAGCCCAAGCAAACTGGGAAAGCAGACAGGATTATTGGTAAGAGAAACATCACGTTGTGTAAATTCCCATCCCATGGGAGGAGTAGGGAGCAGGGGAAAATGCCTGAAGGTGGTGCCCATGTATGAACTCTAGGCTGGGAGTGGATGGGTATCACCGCTGGGTGGTGGGTGGCCACTGGGTAGCACCAGCGTGGAAACTTGCCAGGCGGGCAGTGGTCTCGTGCTGAGGTTTTCTGTCTTTTTCCACAGGCATTTGTCTGAATCTGCACAATCTAATGGTGTGGAGTGCAGGACTGGAGTGGGAAGGAGAGGATGGAGAACAGTTAGGAGAAGAGGTGATGCCCAGGGAACAGACTGGGCAACTCAGCTGGAGCTGAAGGTAAGAAGTAAAGGCAGGAATACAAGAAACACCTCTGCATCTGCAGTGTGGGAGGAGGAGGAGGTTGTTTTGCTTCGTGTGAACCACGAGTGCACTTGGGCCTCCTAGAGACATCGATGGGCAGTAAATGACTGCACAGAGGTACGTGACAAGTGAACATAGCTGGACCCTGGGGAGGCAGTTTCTTCTTTTACTTCCTCCAGGTTGCCCAATGTGTGCTATACGGACCCAGCTGCCTGCTGCCCCGCTCGCCGTGACGCCCTGCGCTGGAAGGAAGCGACTGCTTTGTGGAGCTGGTGGAAAGGCGCCAGTGCTCACCAGCTGCAGCCCTGGCCCACACTCCGCTTCAGCTGAGCGGACGTCAAGGCGAGCTGCCGCGGAGCACGTGGGGACGGGCACAGCTGGCCCTGGTGGCACGCTGGCAGCTCTGCCGACGGGCATCATGGCAGCTCTGTTGGGCCAGCACAACTGCACTAATTCCTGTTAGTGAGAGGGTTTGACCTTGCAGAGGTCACAAGTCCAAGGGTTGAGGTCGGGTTTGGAGTAGGGGCGCAGAAGAGAGCAGTGCCGCACGCTGGCCGGCTCTTCCTACTTCTAGTGTTCAGTAATCCCTTATTAAAAGGTTATAAACCTGGGCAGGTGCTGTAGTGTCAAGAAAGTTTCTAACATCTTTCTTTTATTTCCTTTTTAAGTTTTTTTTTAACACTTTTTTTGATTTCTCTATTCCCTGTATGATTAAGGGAAACCCAATCTAGTAAGTCTGAATGCTTCTACCATGGAAATATTTAGTACCAGCTCTGGCATATTTATGTTGGCTCCCTGATTAGGCAATGTGCCAAGCTGTCCTTTGTGGCCTTAATTATCGCAACTTCAGGCCAGCGTTGCCTGCTTACAGCATAATCCCACGGCCTAGAGTGAACCCTGAAAATGCTTAATTAAATGACATTCCACAACAGATTAAGGAGTCAGAAGCCCAAGATAAAGAAAAAGGGAGACTGTGACCATAGGAGTAGCAGGTGCTCTTCCCTTTCAGGATAACGCTCCTGACACGGACCGTTTCATTGTGAGCCTATTAAAAAAACAACATTAATTGGTAACAGTTTAAGGTCTGCACTTGGCTTCTTGCATTTTCAGTGCAAGGTGATTCAGAGACATCTCATCTTGGGCTGGTGTATGAATGGGCTCTGTGGACCCTCACTGATTTACATCAGCTGAGGATCTGCTCTGTGCTCAGCATAATTCGACTGTCTCCGTAACCGTGTGTGAATTATGGCCTGATCACGAAGTCTGCTCATGTGAGCAGGTGCCGCCTGCCAGGTCGCAGAGCGTGGCTCGCAGTTCACGTGGCGCCGTGCCAGCTTCCCCCAGCCTGGAGCCTGGCTGCGCCGGAGAAGGGCTGCGGGATGGACACCCTCGAGCAGCTTTCACAGCAGTGACCAGAGATTTTGTGTGCTTTGTTTTGGGCACCTGGATGAGGCCCTTTGGCAAAGTCAGTGGATGCCTTTGCTGCTTTGCAGTTCTGAAATCCAGGGTGAGCATCAGTGTCAGGCACCAAAAATCAGTTGGGTTTTTTAATTATTATTTTTAAAAAGAAAAACGACACCTTTTCTCCATGTAAAAACTAGCGTGCAGTTATTTGGAACAGACACAATCAAATTGTGTTAGGGAGTCCCCCTGGGAGCCAAAGCCTACATCTAACCCCAGAAGATCAGCATACAAATACAAATGCTGTAGATAATGTTACATTGCACAGATTAGTGCTCAAATCTTCCGCAAATCTGTTCAGAGCAAGAAATGACAGCAAGTGGGGCACGTGCAGCACACCGAGCACGTCTCATTCAAAGGCCCATCAGTAAAGGCAGTTATTGCTAATATTGAGTTTTATCATATTATTCCTCAATTACTTGCTCCAACAACTCTCTTGGCTGAATAAACTGGCTGTGCAGAAGCTGACCTGGAGTGATTTCTTCTTTGCAAAGAGAAGTAGATTGTGGTTGGGTGTTGTGACATTTCCAGAGGTTTGGTTTGTATGTTTTGTGTCCTTTTCCAGTGCTATAGCATGATTTCAGCAATTAAACTATAGGATGAGAATGAATTAAATGTCTGTGCTAACACAGGGGACAGTCATCAGGGGAAGCAAAATGTAGAGGGCTTGGGTGAGGGTGGTGCCCGTGGTGGGTGGGAGCGATGTGCCAGGCAGTGGGTCTGCCCGGGGGTTTCACAACATGGAGGGCTGGAGGGGCTGTAGCTGGGCAGCGTGGGGGGAATGCGTCTGCCTCGTACCTCTGGAGACCTGAGCTTTAACTATCTCTTATCTTACAAGTGAAAGGAGTTTAGTGGTCCCAGCCTAATCCCCAGTGCCTATTTGCGAAATGTACCACCTGCTTTGACACAGCTGGAAGCTTTGGGTGAGTAGAAGCAAGGTTTTTTTTTGTTTGATAGCAGAAGCAAGGCGGATTATTCCTAAACTGCATCAGCTAAGCTGTGCGAGGAAGTGTAGCACATCATTTCCCTATCTCTGAAATGGAGATTTTTTTGCTGAGCAGGGCTATTCAGGTGGTGAGTTTTTAACATGAGGACTGTCTCTCACTACAGCTCAGAGGCTGCACACACTTGCTGCGTGTGCTTAATCCCTTGCCCCATGACTAGTCCCGGTGGGGCGCAGAGCAGCAACCTGGACCGTGTACCAGCATCAAACCTGCCCTAAGCCTGATCTCCTCCGCTGGGATTCATCTGCACCACTGAAACACTTTTACAGAGAGCCATCATCTGCTTGAATACTACATGACTTTGCCCAGCACAGTGCATTTACCAACATTAACATTTATGATCTTCAATTGCAGCTTTCCTTTTTGCAAATGAAAAGTGAAAGAGTTTAAAAGAAGCAAGTGAAATCTTACAGCAAAACCCTTTTTTAGGTATTCCATGGAGGAATAACCCAGGGCAATACATGTGGCATAAGGATTTTTATTTACCTACAGGTATTTTATGCTTGGAGCCAACAAGTCTGCACTGATTCCTTTTCAGAGATTTATATGTGATAAAAAGCATCAGCTTAGATTTGTTTTCTTTATTCTATATTTACTATAATTTCTCAAACTGAAAACTCATCTTGTTTCACTCTGAAGACCCATTTCTGCAGGGGTTAGAGCATCCCCAGTTTCTCCCATGACATCTCTAAGTCATCCGGCAGCACGTAGCTCTTGGATGCTTTGCTCTTCAGCTGGGTAGAAGATCAGCCAGAGTCAAAGCCTGGAGATCTCACCCCAGTTTAGTCTTCATGAGGCTTGTGTGGGTACAAACTGGGACTCCCCTCGGCTGCAGCAGAGCTTTGTGTGAGTGCAACGCCAGGCTGAGCACAGCACGTTGTGCAGACCCCATCTGAAGGCCTCCTTTGTGGCTGGAGCAATATAAGGATCTTTAGATCCAGTCTTCAGTCTTGAAAGTGCTTCTTTGAAGTCTCTGGACCTTCACGTGTCGTGCAGACTTTCATTTAATGTAGTATTTTGTTTTTGGTAGGGTGTTTTTTTTTTTTAAGATTTCAGGTAAGATTTCAACAAGCTGGGGATGTATCAAAGTATAAAATACTTGCTTGAGTCTTAATCAATCCAAACTGTTCTCTTAAGAAGGAAAAATAAAGGCTGTTAAAGCAGGCCAGACACTTACAAGGCAGCAGATGTTTCTCTTTATTGTCAGAACAGCAATCTTTATTAAATACCAAAGAAAGCCCTGTAAATCCGTGAAGGCGGTTGAGTCTATGCTGAGGACACCCCTTCCTCAGGCCAAACAGTCTTTTCTAAGTAATTTGTTTTTCCTGCTGATCCTTCGATGGCATTTCTGTGACATAAAAGCAAAAGGGAAAATGAATATTTAACCATGGAAATAACTGGATAGTTTAAGCTTGAAAAGAGAACGTGGGAAGTGAGGGAAAGCGCTGAGACGATGCCTTTCACACCCATGCTGTCTTCTCCTTGGTGCCAGCGCTAACGAGGGGCTGTTCCAGGGGACCCCTGGAGATGCCCCAAATTCAGCAGTAGGCTGGTACGTCTGGTCACGACACAGTTAATGGCTAGGCATATCTTCTCCCGAGAACATGTCTGACGAAAAGCAAACAACACGTTATTATTGCCTGGGAATCGCAGAGCGAGGCCTCCGTAGGACGGAGAGCGCTCTTTCGGGGTTGTCTGGAGAGCGCTGGGCGTAATGAGTCTGGTAGTTTTCATTAGCATTACTAATGGCATCTTCCACTTTTAAGAAATAACAACAAGGTTTCATGAATTAATAAAAGGAAGATTGTGATTGACTAAACAAAGGGTGTGCCAGTCTATGCAGCTGGTCTGTTTTAACTAGGTAATGTCCATAGATACGGCGTTAATTTAATTCTCAGTTGAAATACTCCAGAGGAAATGTCAGATCAATAATGTAGAAAAGGGCAAAGATTTGCTAAGCCTGGCTGACTTGCGTCTGTTAACTACCGTGAGATAGATATGGATAAATGCTGAACGTTAAGGCGAGTAATCACAACTGTCTTGGGTGTCTGAAAAAATTTTCTGCATAAACACTGTACAAAACAAATGTGTTTCAGGCAAGAAGCTGGGCGTTAAGGTAACAGGTTGTTGTTATTTCACACACGACTCTGCAGTTAACATCTGTGGGTTTGTTTTTTTTCTGGAAGAGGATAGAACGCCTCATTGCAGACATTGTCCCGTCCTCCCTAGTGCAGTGCTGAGAGTCCCTGTGCCTGCCCCTAATCCGGGGTCCTGCACCAACGCACCTTCGAGCCTGCCTGCATGCGTGCCAGCACTAGCTCTTAGTGGTTTTAAAGCTTGCTTTGTATCGTCCGGATTTTACCTGTTTCGCCGGCAGGTTGTGTGGGTGCATCTCCTACTGGCTTCAGACTATGACCCACGGGAGATGCTAAGAAGAGAAATCGTATGCCTGTGCTCCAGAGTCAGGGTGAGCTTTGTCTGCATTAGGGTTTTCTGCTCGGCTTTGCAGGCTTCTCTGCCTCCCCGAGCCCCTGTACCTGCCGGCACTCCGACAGGATTGCCGGAGCCGGGCAGGACTGCTCAGCTTTCTGAATTCACCCTTGGATGTCCAAATCTGGATTGTCATTCAGACTTGAGCCCATCATGGCCTGGAGATGAATTGCATCTCATTCAAGTCAGAACTTGACAAACACCTAAGGGATGGATAGGTCCCAGGTTAGTTGGGAGAATTCCATGGGACTGGGTGGCAAAGGGTGCTCCAAAGGCAAATCCCACCTTTCCTTGTCAAGAAGTGCTTCTGTTACCAGCAGCTGTACTCAGCTGCGGTCGTGGTTAGCACGCTTTCCTTCCAATGAAGACAAGAACAGACAACTTTCTTGGCCTTTGGGCCTGAATCTCAACTATTTAACAGTTGCACAGTAATTTTTCCATGCAATCTTTGCTAAACCACTCAGAAACCTTGAGGATTTTTTTATTTAAATAACGCTATCTCTTCCAGTACTGAGAGCGAGAGCTCTCCCAGAGCTGGTACATGTGTGTGGAGTCTGTGGGAACATTGCGATTTCAGAATTGCCAAAACAAACAACAGGTGCCTGTGTTATTTTGCAAGTAGGAGCTCCTCAAATGTCGGACTTTGGCAGAGGAGATGCTTCCTTACAACACTGATCTTCTTACCCGAAAGGCCCCTGGAAACCTGGGTGGTGTATTTATGGTAAAGAATGCTGAGTTGGAAAATATTTTGAAATCACCTTTGATGAAAAAGTCTTTAAAGTGCCCTCCCAGCTACTTGTTCATCTGCTTAATTTCTGCTTTCAACAAAAGTATGGATCAGTATCAGGTTTAAGTACAACTGGAGAAGGCACACGGTGACTCAGAGAACCCATAATAGCCTTTTTCCTAGGGGCTTGGCTTACCTACTCTGGAGAATTGAGCATGGGTGTAGCTACACCGAGGTCGCTGTACCAGTACAAACCTGCGGTTCAGAAACATGGCAAGATTGGAAAAAATGCTTGTGCTGATGCAATTAGACTTCATCCGGGAGCTGCGCAGGTTGCACTGATGTCCAAGCAGAGTGTCGTGGTGGTGGCTAATAGTAGGTGTGCTACAGTGGAGCAAGACTGTACAGAGCAGTCCTTCGAGTGGGACTTACTCACTTCTCCAAAGGATAAAGTACCAGCTGCTGGCTTTTTTGTGAGCCAGTAAAACCATGAAGTGATCTCCCTCTGCTCCAAAGGACCAGCTCATGCCTCAGCAGCCACCCACCCAATATTTGCCATAGCGCGGTGCTGGTTTCCTAGCAAGGTGGCGATGGACAGGATCTGTCCCCTGCATGACAGGCAGCCCCTGCCTGGGCAGGACGATGTGGGAGATGTGTGCTGCTGCTTGCCACGATGCTCCCTGGGGGTGCGGGGGCTTTGGAAGGAGCCAGGGGCGGCCCAGAGCCTCCATCCCCAGTGTCAACTGGGCTCTTACTGGGCTGCTCCCAGCTGTGTTTAAAAGGAGGAAAGAAAAGAGCTGACGGAGCTGGAACTGCTTTAAGGTGGAACTGAAACAATAGCTTGTGGCCGTCTGAATCAGTTCCCTTGTTCCATGAATTTGACTCAGAGCTGAGTATTTCAGAGCCTCAGAAAGAAAAGGCTTATTTCAATTTTGTTTCTAATAATGGGCAAAGGTCACGGCAGCTGGGAGGAGAGGGGAAATGAAAGGCATGGGCTGGGCTATTTTCTCTGAACCAGCTTCACCCGTTCCTGGTTACGATCTCAGCAGAATAATAACTGATATTAAGCAAAGCCAAGAAATGAAATTAACACATGCAAAATTACATTACAGCCATGTCAGGAGTCCTGCTGCCCAGGGCTCCTGGTGCAAAGTAACATGGGCAGCAAGGAAAAGCTGATGGCTCGGCGCGGAGCACCTAGCTCTGCCATGCACAGCCCATACCCACAGCAGCAGGACAGGGCTGTGCGCCGGGATCTGCCTGCACCGCAGCTGGGGCACCTGCATCTCTGTCCATGGGGCTGGAGAGATGCTCTGCTACATGTGCGCCCGCAGCTCAGCCTTCTCTCAGCCCCCCCCCGATGCTTTAACATGCCAGCAAGCTCAAGGCTTGATGTGCAGAGCTGATGCTTGAGCTTCTCCAGAGATTTGGCCAATGTTCAAGACCAGGTCATGGCATACTGCGAGAACTGCACGAGAGGAGCAGCCAGGACTCCCAGCCTCAGCAGCCAGGCTTCACCGCTCACCAAGACAAATGACTCCACCTGCCCTCAGTCTTCTCATGGCTCCAACTCCCAGTTTTGCTCTCAGAGATGTTGCAGATCTCCGTTCACTCTCAAGGTTATCTATAGCCTGTTTTCTATTCATCCATCCAGGAGTGAATTCCTTCACTTCCAAAGTGTTATCCCTAGGGACTGCCCCTCACGTTTCTGACAACAGTTTGTCTTGCAAACACATTAACCTGGGGATGGTGGCCAGGGAAACCAAGAGCTTGCTGCCCTTGTCAAACTTCCCAGAGTGCCTGCTGGAAGTACAGCACATCCCTCCATATCTGTGCAGAAAATGCACAAAATGTGGGCTGGTGTATGAAACAAGGAATAGGACAGAAGGTTGCATTTTATACACATTAGTAATGACAATAAACCTTCTAAGGAACGTTTACATTTGAAGAGGTTAGAAGAGCTGATGGGATACGATAGCCATGGAAACCTTTTTTTTTTCTTCTTGGCAGCGATAGCGTTGCCTCACTGGGCTTAGTTTAGTGCTGTGTGTCAAAATAGTTGTTAGCGCTGAGGCGTTGCCTCCCACAGGGCTGAGCTTAGCACCTGGGGAGCTGTGCGGTGCGGACGTGACCCTGAGCTGCCAGGCATAGCTGTGGGCATGTCACCACTTCACCTGTGCACATCTCTGCTGCCACCAGCGATGCAAACCCTCCTGGCAGAGTCAGGTCTTGGTACTGTCTGGATGCACGTACAGGCAGCAACAGCAAAGGCAGACTGGTGAACCTGGATGCCAGGGAGGCGAAGGCAGCGCTGCTGTGGGGAGCGGGTGAGTGGTGCCTGGTGCTGTGCGGGGAGATGCTGCCCGTGCCCTAAGCTAGGCTCTCGGCAAGCTTGTGTCTCAAGCAGAGGCATTGCTTTCTCTGCAAAAAAACAGCTTTTTGGGGGTCTTTCCCTTAAAAAAGACCGAGGGTTTCCATGCACTCCCCCTGTGTGAAGCCTCAGGGGAATAACCTGGCAGCAGGCGTTTCTCCCCCTCCGATTGCCTGGTCTGAGGTTATCACACAGGGCAGGGGCTCAGCCGCAGGCTGATGTGCCGGACTGGCTTTGCTTTGCCGGGCTGGAAGCGTGGTGGCCGCAAGAGCCTGCTGGGGCCGGGGAAACGCTGGTGGGCGGAGAGGCAAGCGCTGGCTGCGGGGAGCCCTGGCCAGGATCTCCCGCCTGCTCCTCCATTTGCAGCTCAGCGGGAGCCGGCAGCAGGGTCCGGCCTCGCAGCTCTCCCCGCTGCTGGCACTGGCTGCTGTGAGCCGCTGAAAATGTGCCAACACACTGACTTTGACACCTGTGGCTCTGGTGTAGCAAAGCAGGTTTGCACAGAGCCGGGAGATTAATACAAGTATTCCCATGATGTGGTTAACGACATAATTTACTTCAGAGGCTCTTGGGACGGCGCTGACACTCGCTTTAGCAGCTGAAGTGTTTAATGTGTTCTCCAAGACGCTCTCTAAACACAGATAGGGCTGAGCGACACAAATGTATTTGCAGACCATTTTAGGGTTATCACGCTCCCGAGCAGTGCAACCAAATGATGGTGAGCGTTAGGAACGGCTCTCAGAGAGGATCATGATTCTGTGAGGGCTCGTGATTATTAAATACATTGCAAATCTCCCTCTCTGTATTTTTCATACCTTTTTTCTCAAAGTATTACTCATATAATTTTCCCTCTGGAAGTTATTACGAGTGACTCACCTTTAGCTCGAGTGAGCAAACATGACCAAGTGTTTATTCTGTTCACAGCTGGGCAATTTTAAGCTCAGATCCTGACTTTAAGAAAGTCCCTGAGCAAGGCTGGTGGATAAGGCAGTACACCACCGGTCCCTGGAGCATCGTGACTCAGAGGCACATTTCTTATTAAAATGTTTCTGCTTTTAACTCAAGGCGGTCACATCTTGCTGACCGACGTCCACAGTGAATTACCCGTCCCACCCCACGCAGCATGTGCTGGGCTGAGCTCCCACCGCCTCCCCAGGCGCCTGCTGCTGCCAAGGGGACATCAGCCCCGTGGCCTTTGCCGCCATCCCACCCGAGCGCTGGAGGAAAAAGAGAAGGGAAATACTTATTTTCTTCCATAGGCAATTAATATAAGTCATGATGAGTCCACGTGTTGCTCCAGAGGGAGAAATAAAAATGAGCATCCCTGGGGCAGGGGGAGGATGGGGAGCAGGGGCTCAGCTTCTCACTGCAGCTGCTGGCGGGGAGAGCAGCTCTGGCTTTGCCAGCCCACCCTGTCCTGCCCCGGCCGAGGGCCAGTTTTGGTAGGATTTTCTCTTTGGATAAAGCTCTTTTTTTTTCCCTAGGTACCCGAGATCAGCAAATTAATTTTGCAGTGACAGCTAAGGGAAGGCAGAGTGTGTGCTACCGGCCTGCCTGTAAAAGCCTCTTTGTCGCCTGCTGTTAATCTGAGCAGTTTTGCAGTCTCTTTGAATGCTTTTGTCTCGAGTTTTGTTTTCAGTTTGGGTCTCGCCACCAGTCTCACATGGTTTCCTGGCTGGCAGAATAATCTCTAAGCTTAGCAAACAGAAGGCTTACAGCGTGTCAAACAAGCAGGTGAGGGAAACCGCACACCCCGTGAGAGGGGAGCGCCTGCAAAGGCAGCAGATGCGATGGAGTACGGCTCAGGGAGCTGCAAAAAGGTTGAGCTGGGGATGAGGGGAGGACTCCAGGAGTCAGGACAGGATTGCAAAAAAAAGAAAGGAAAAAAAGAAAGGAAAAAAAAAGAAAGGAAAAAAAAAAAGGAAGGAAAAAAAGAGAAAGTAATAAAAAAGAAAGGAAAAAAAGAAAGAAAAAAAAGAAAGGAAAAAAGAAAAAAGAAAAAAAAGAAAGAAAAAAGAAAGGGAAAAAAGAAAGAAAAAAAAAGGAGGAAAAAAAAAAGGCAGTGCAAAGGCTGGTGTCACAAACCTTCTTCCGGCAATTTGCAGAGAGGAAGGGACTTTGGCAGGGGACCAAGAACTCTGGTTCCTTGCGTTGGTGTTTATCTATTGCAGCAGGGAGAGATAAAGGGAGAGCAGCAACTGAGGTGGGCACTGGGCTGGGGAAATCGCAGCCCCTGCGTCACGCATCGCCCCGGAGCTGTGAGAAGGGCGGCGGAGCCACTTGGAGACAAAAATAAATGCTATGCTGAAACATGTGGGAAACTAGCTGGAAGGAGGTTTAGTCTTAGCTTGGGAACTTGTGCCCTAAAAGCTTCTGAGCCCTGGAAGTTAGGTTTAATTATTAGCTAATTGGCTGGGATGTCTCTCATTTGTAACAAAGGAGGAGAGGAAGGATGGGAGGCTGTGGTGGGTGGAAGAGAAGCCGGTAATCTCCTATTTAAGGTGGCAGAAGAAGTTGTCAGCCTGGTCTGTAGGAGGTAGATGGGTGGACTTTCTGTGCTGCTGTGTGGTGATGTCTTACCCAGGTGTGAGTCCCTGAGACGTGGAGGATGTTGCCTGTAAGCCGTCACAGTCAAGCTCTCTTGCTTGTGGACGAGGCTTTGGAGATCATCTGCTGTTGTGTTTCATGGGCTAACGCTCCTAGGAAGACAGGAGTAAGGTAACAAGCATTACATTTTACGTGGCTTTATAACCTAGGAAATTGCCTTTTGAGAGGGTCAGAGGGGGAATAAAGCCGAGTAACTGTAATTCTGTGAGCCTTAAACTCTGTGACAAAGCTGCTGTAAAAAGACTGAAAATTTCTGTCGGGGAAACTATGAGTAGCCTTAATCTTGCATTGCCTTCTTTAATAATGCACAATTTAAAAATGTGTTAGTATTATCTTTGCATGATATAGGAAGCAGCCATGTAATACTGTCTCTGAAGGTTGTATTATAGCTCCCTATCTTTGCTCAAGTAGCTACAAGGTCAAATCCCAGCTGATATCTCAGAGGAATTGTAGAACAGCTGAACGGATGTTAAGTTGAGCCTCTGACTTGGGGTGTCCCTCTCCTTGCCGTGCCATAGATGTGCGTGATAGCAGCTAACCAAATTAATTTGTCTGTGCTCCAGTCCTTGCTTGTGAAATCAGAATAACAGCAGTTTGTTATCTTACAGATCCCATGTAGATCAGCCCAGTAAAAGTTATGAGGGAGTGATGATGGGATCCATATCGGAGCATAGGAAAAGTTGGGGGGGAAAAGAAATCAATAGGATTGAATTTAAGGTTGAAGTGTAGCAATTTTGTGTTCAGAACTTGTAATACTTCTGGAAAAACTGATCTGGTGGTTTAGGTGTTGCATCTCGTTGAGCAGAAATATTTCAGTGAGGATACTACAGTGTAATTAGCCTCCATATTCCAGTTGAACTGGCTTTGCCACCAGCTCCCGTGTGCTCCTGACGTGCCGCCGGGATGGTGCGGAGCCCTGCTCCCCGCTCCCCAAATGAGGCTGTGCTGACGAGGAACTGTGCCTCGGCACTCGGTGTGAGATGTTGGCCTCGTTCTCTCGCTGCTTTGTCTATCCATATCTGAGGCAGGATTATTAATATGTTTTTACCTCCCAGGATGACCGAGGCTAATTGAGATTTGTGAGATGAGCACAGTAGAAATTGGAGGCAGCAGAAATGTTGGTATTTGTGGGAAGATTTTTAAAAACAAGTCTGGAAATCATCAGAAAATATATCTTCAAAAATAAAAAGAATAGTTCCTCTCTCTTCTTATAACTGGAAAATTTAAAAAGTAATTATTGGGGGGGGGGGAAATGTTGTCCACTTTTTAGCAAAACCCTCTTATCTGATGGCAAAACAGATCAAACTGAACCCTTTCTGATATGAGTTGTGTATTTGCCAACTGTTTAAACAAACGCCTGCAAGCTCTACCTTCAATATTTGCCTTTAGAGGTTGCTGAGGACAGTGGCTGCCTGTGCCCACAAGCCATGCAGAACTGTGGGAAGAGGCACGGGGCCTGAATGGGAACGCAGAATCCCTCGGGTGTGGACTGTGCCCTGCTGCTGCTGATGTTTAGATAGCTTCAAGAAATCTGATATTGATTTTCTGCCACTTGAGTTGTAATCCTGAAACGAGCCCCAGATGGGCCTGGATCATAGGTGAGTCTGTCTGCTCGTCTCCAGCTTAGGGGCAGCTGCCTTCCCTGTGGTTCTTGGTTTGTTTTTAGCAGAAGGAAAGATGAAGTCTTTGATTTGTATCTCAGATAGGTGTGCAAATGAAAGGTTTGCTCCTGATAAAATGCATTGAAAATAGCATGGAGAGAGAACAATATGTGCTTGAGCTACTGATGTCAGATTTGTTTGATATGTTCTTCAGGATGGCAAGGGTGAGGATGTGTTTGCACATGTTGGTATTTGTCTGCCTCTGGTTTGCTTTCTGTAAGAGAAGTGATATGACATGGAAAGGCAAAATGGAAACCGGGAAGCTCGAAGCTTCTGTAATTAAAGGGCGAGTCATTATGCCATAATCTAATGGAAACCAGCATTACAGTAGGTGCCAGTAGATAAAACTTCTTGTCCTGGCTCTGCTACAGACTGACTGGGTAACCTTGATTGACGTTTCACTGCTCCATCCTTCTGCCTCTGCTCCTTTAGTGTCTTTGTGCCACAGTTTCTGACGTTGTGCAGCTGTTTGTGTGGGGAAGAGGGGTTCCCATCACGATGTCGAGGGGCACCTGTCGCATACCCCATCCCACCCTGCATTCCCATCCTGGCTGCATCCCATCCCCAGCCCACCCTTCCCTGATACCCTTGCTACAGTGGCGACGTGCAGGGAGCAGCATGAGTGTTGGGGTGCCCCTGGGTACCGAGTAACCGGTGTTAGGTACCCCCCAACCACCCTGTGCACTGACAAGTTGTTGAGCAATGCAACCTCATATAGCTGTGCAGGCGTGATAACTGGTGTGGCGGTCTTCGGTCATGAAACAGGGCAGAGCTGGGAGCAACCCCTGGACCTCAGGTCCCCTGTGAGCACGTGGGGGGCCAAGGAGCACTGCCTGCCCCTTGGCTTGGGGCACTTCACCTGTGAGATATCACACCTGGGACATGTTTGGTCCTCTCAAGGTGGCTCTGCAAAGGGCCAGCACCACATCCCTGCAGGTTTCCCCGGGGTGACGCAGTCAGGAGAGCATTGAGCTTTGCGGCAAGGATCAGTGTCAGCAGCAGCGGGGTCTGTGGGGCCACCTGGTCGCCCTCATCTCATCCTCGTTTCCTCTTCTTCAGTAGCACAAAATGAATCCCTCAGAAGTTAAGTTAACTAAATAAACAAATATGGAGCTATTTATTTTCTATTGTCATAGAAATGCTGTGGGCTCAGGCGGGATTTTGCATTCACTGTTCACATCTGCAGCCCTGCTGTGCTCGGGGTGGGGGAAAGACTATCCCTTTTCTTTGCTCCAGCCTCGCCAGTAAATCAGATGGGAAGGATCCTGCCCTGAAGCCACCCCTCTTCAAACACTCCCCTCTCTCTCCAGTCCCAAGGGAGTGGAGCTGCACCATCCGCACGGTAAACACTGGGCCTAAGAAAAACAAACACTTTTTCCTCTCTGGGTAGGGTGGGAGAGAGAAGAAAAAGGCATTAGCAAATGTCATTTTTCCCTCCGAGCTAAAATAACAGAGCAGCGCAAGCTAAGGATGCAGCTGTGGTTCAGAGGGGTTTTATTTTTATTTTTTTAATACACCACTGGGAGTTCAAACAACGTGTCAGTGATACGCTGCCTTTTGTACAGAGCGGCTTCTTTGTCTCCACCCTCTTTTTTTTTTTCTTATTTTCTTGAAGCATTCTAGTCATTCCGTTGAGAACGCATAGCTCATTTGGATAAAAGCCTCTGCTGTGACATCCACAGCCTGAATCCGCAGAGTTGTTTGTTTCAAAGCAATAGTCTGGGAGAATTTATTGAACTGGCATCTTCTCCCCCCCACCCCCCATGTAAATTAATGAAATGGATGTTCTGTGGCACTTGTTAAAAAGCAGTAAATCCTCTCTTGCATTTATTGCTTCGAAGGTAAGGAAAAGAGAAGATAGGATTTAGTCTTGAGGTAGGACAGCTGGAGAAACTCCACTTCCCGTGGTGTGCAAATGCAAGGTGCTTCGTTTCAGCAGCTGAAGCAGCTTGAGAAACCAAAGATGCCCCTGGACCATGGAGGCCTGATCCTGTCGGCTATCGCTCAGCTGAAGCCCCCATCCTGCGTGTGTGTTCAAACCCCCGGGCCTTTCATCTGGAGGCATCGCATGTTGTAAATCCAACCCCCATGCTCAGCTCCAGGGGCACAGAGGAACCTTCAGGAGCAATGAAACGGCTTGGGGAGGTGTAAATGAGGTGCTTAGCCTGCTGGGGGGCTTTTGTATGGCTAAGCACCTCTTTGTATCTATAGGCAGCTCTGTAGATCTTGACACTTGGTGATTAGCGTGTGATGATGTTAGTCTGCACTTAACGGTGCCTGAGTCTCTGTGCTTTGCAAATCCTGATTAAACAAACCTTGGTTAATGGCGCTTTTCTTTCTTAATTTTTTTTTTAAATCCCTGTATTGCCAGGATGTGGTAAAGCCACTTTCTTAATCTCTCATGCTGAATCAATGGCAGCGCTGCAAATAGCAGCAGGCGCCCTCCAGCTGATCGCTGCCTTCCTCTGCTGCTGACTCACGGCCACGGATGGATGCAGCACGAGGTCTGGGGAGGTTTCCGTCCCAAGGCTCGGCCTGAGCTGCCCGTGGTGGGGTGCTGACGTGGAAGAGCGGTGGTCTGGGCTCGTCCCCGTGCTCCGGGCTGGCAAATGACCACGGCGCAGGAGAGAGGCGGGAGGTCTGGCATGGGGGTGTCTGCCACCGCAGCCCTCTTGGGTTCAATCCCGTGGATGCTGGCAGCTCATGCTAACGGAGGCTCCTCCTGGGTGCCCTGTTGGATGGTACGCACACGTGGGGAGAGGGATCGAGGCTGCTGGCTCCTTGTGTAGCGTGAATTTAAAGGCAGATGTAGACAGTTATGGTCTTCAAGGATGCTCAGCAAGGTGAGGCATTGAGTGCAGGGCAGAGTGGGGATGGTGGGCAGGGGGACTTGTGACCACAAGCACAGCCTCCGCCTCTCTTGTGGCCTCTTCTGCACCGTCAGCCTGAATCTCACAGCAAAATCACGGCAGAAGGGGGTATTCTTCCCTCCTTCTGCCTTAACCTGACAGTGTGCCTTCTCTTAGTCTTTGACTTAAAATTCTTCCTGGCTGGCTGACCAGAGGTAAGTGCAGTTTCATGGGCTGTGTGTAAGAGATGCCTTGGGAGAGCGTTGATAATATCAGGCCTTCACAGCCTGAGCCCTTGGGTGAGACTTTGCTGTAAGGGGACTGCAGGAAGGTTTAAATATATTAACTCCTATCAGAAACGGGGAGCAGAAAGGATTGTGAGGATGTGGTCGATAGGCCTTTAAGCACTTCTTTTGAAACCACAAACGCCAATCTCTCTTCTTTTTGGTCATTACTTTTGCTGGGATAATGCAAAAATGACTTGGATTGTGGCGTTTTCTGAGAACCAAACTGAATTAAGGGCTGGCTGTAAATACCACAAAGGCTGGTGGGGGGGTCAGATGCTGGACTTGGAGGCGTTTTGGAGTGCTGCAGGTTTTTCCCATTCCAGCTGCTCTTCTGAGGAAAGCAGAAACAGAGTGACCTGTGCAGAGTGTACCGGGCTCTTCCAGATTAGCGCAGAGCGGGTCCAGCGGGGCGGCAGGAGACTTGTCACATGTGTTAGATTAGACAGTGAAAATAGGTGAATTTCTTATGACTGCACGCAGCATATTTTGCAATTGGGTTTTAAGTCTTCCTGTTGCAAGTATGCTTGGCACTGCAAAAATGTACTTATGTGCTCAAATGGAAAAGACTGGACTAAATGTCACCCTCTTGCCACCATCAGTGCAGTTGGCGTTAGCATTTGGTAGTGAGGGTGCTCTTCAGAGTGGCGGAAGCTTCTACAAATGCGGGCTTTGTGTTGACAAGGGTGTGGGGTTTTTTTTTGTTTAGATTTGGTGATTTGGAAAGGAGTTGCTCACTAGAGGAAGCCTCTTAATCTGTGTTTCCCTGCATCAGAGCACCTACCAGATGGGATTTTCTTTCCTTCTCTGCATCAGAGAAGGCCTTAAATGGCCGTGTGAGCTGTGTGCTGGCTTTCTCTGCCAATAAACCCCTGATGGTAATCACAGCCACGTGGTCAGTGTCCTTGATCCAAAATTTGTCATCGCGTGTTACGGCTCACAAAGCCTTGGCTCGGTCTTTCAACTGGAGTATTAAACCTGATGACAGATGCCAGCTCTTCCAGCTCCATTGTAGTCTCTGGAGTGAGCGGGATCGTGTTTTGCCGGCTAAATAAGGGCTTCAGTGTAGCACTGGGGAAAGGCGATGGCTACTCTGCCCAAATGTGTTTGCTTCCAGTGTGAGGATGGGCTTCGGCACTTAGTAGTGGTGGTTGAAGCAGTTAATGTGGAGATAAGACAGCGTGCAGGAGGGGACTCCTTTGCCCTGGGGCTTGGGATGCAAGTACCAAACCCTGCTTGGCTCCTGGGACCAGAGCACTTGTTGCCCTTGGAGACCCTGGGCAGGATACCTCAGCAGGATTCGCCCCTCTTTAGGGGTGCTCTGTACCCAGCAGCAAAGAGTGGAAGGTGATGTTTTCTTTACCTTATTTATTTACTGTGCGAAAAGACCCATTCCTTCTATTTTCATAGAACAACGGAGGCTAAGTCTAAGTGCCTGAGGCTTTAAAGTAAAATAAATAAATAAACTTTAGGAAAAAAAAAAAGGAAAAAGGTTTAATTCTGTTTCCACAACATTCCTGTGTTTAATTCAGCAATGTAAGTAGGACTCTTGAATCTTTCTGTGAAACAAATTATTACCTGGTAACAGCAGGGAAAATGATTTCAAAATCATTTCCAGGTATCCAGAACATCACAAAGCAGAATGACAGCCTGAAACTTAAACCCCAAACCACTTCTGAATGGCAGGATTAAAAGCAGCTTAGGTGAGATATGCCTGAACATGCATATTTTGTAGGTGGATGAGCAGCAATGAAGTGTGGCGTTTCCTGCCTTTCGGAGGGTTTTTAGTGGGTTGGCTGATCCTGATCTCCCAAGCTAATGAATAAGGCTGGGAAACGATGCCTGTGGCTCCAGGGAAGGAGTGAGGAGAAAGGAGGCAGGAGGAGAAATAAATTAACAGGCATTAGAGACTAGAGGTGTGTGGCTCCCGTGGTCAAAGGACTTGGTAGCAGGTTACCTCTGCTGGACCGACAGCATTGTGCAGACCACCCCATGTCTGTTACCGCCATGAACCCAGGGACAACTAAAACTTAAAGGTCTGTTTTTAAACAAAACAAACAATACTGGCCCTGTACTATTTCACATTTTTCTCCAAGGTATAAAAGAACCCTGAAGGCAATATTTTTGGGCTTTATGTTTTTTTTAACTAGGTCTCTTGTTCATCTTCATTGCAAGAAGATAAAGTTGGGACTTGGTCTTTATTTCCTGAAGGATTTCTTGAAATCCTTGCGTGCTGGGACCTCACGTGCTCAGCTCATCCCTCCCCTCTCTTTGGAGACAGAGGGGCCTTGCGCTATCAGCTGGCATGGGAAGAGCAGCACATGAGCTCTGAGCTTTACCTGCTGCCTCTTGGAAGAGGCAAATTGTGAGGTGTTTTTGCTAAAAGTTCAAGGGAGTCCTTTTTTCAATTTTTTTTTTTTTTGTTTCCTCATGGTGTCTTAAAATCACTAACTTCTTGGTCACCATTGGACCTTTCCAAACAGGCCTCTTACTTTTCTCATATCATGGCAAATAAGCATGGGAGGGGGAACCTGCTTTCCTCTTCTCTCCTTTGCCAGAGATGAACCAGCATTGCTCCAGCCCAACATTGTTTGCTCCAAAAATCCTCAAGTCCTGAGCAAACTTTTGTTAAAGTTTCCCTCTGAAGCTCAAGCCTAAGCTAATCTTTACTGATTTCCCTGTGGTGTGTCAACTTTTTGGGGGCTGAGGCACAAGAGCAGAAGGACCTCACAGGGCCCAGGCTCCCTCCCCTTGGCCAGGAAGAGTAACACCAAATGTTTTCTTGTGGCCTTTCCCTGGCAGCCAGGGCTTATGTCTGATGGAGACCCCTGAGCTTGCACTTGATTAAACATTAAAACCTCATCTCCTTTGAAGCAAGAATCCTTTTTCCTTCCTTGTTAAGGAGACTTATAGCCTGGCTCAAAGAGTTGCCTGTGATGCTATGATGTCATGGTGTATGATGAAATTTGTGCTCCCCTCTCCAGTGTTCACCTCAAGCCTCTTCTGCACATGTACAGACCCTTAGATATTAAACCGGCAAAAGGTGTCAAACACAGCCGAGCTACTGTGATATACAGCACTCTCAAACTCTTTCTTGTGTTATGTTTCCTAACCTTGGTCACTTGGATGTTGCTGCAAAATGAACTGCAAAGCACAGCACTGGTGGATTTATAGTGGACAAAGCTACCTGCAATGCATGTATCTCATGCAGTAAATATTCCAGGGGGAGAAATAAAACGTAGCTTTCTGATCTGTTGTCTCCAGCATCTTCAGTTTGGTCTTTTTTTTTTTTTTTATGCAAAGTTTGAGCTGCAGAAATAAATTAACCCCAAGGTTTTTGGTTTTCTCCCCAGCTCTTTGGCTTTTGGAGCCAGGGAGACCTGTATGCTTTGCCAAGAAAGATGGACGTTGGTCAGTGACACTTAACCTTTTGTGTCCTGTCCCTTGAGAGCCATTGATGAGACTTGGGAATTAATGCCTTTGAACTCTGGGAATTAATGCGTCTGGGCTGTTCAGAGCGCAGCTCAGCCCCTAGATCACGTTTTAACTAAATTGGTTACAAACAAGATATGTCTAAATTGGTGCAAGCCCCTTTGTGTGGACACTCCTAAATCAGTTTAAGAGTGGCTGGTATTGATTTTAACTTAATGTGGTTTGTTACTGAAGTAAGCTGGATCAACAGTGATAAATAGGTGCAATTTCTTGTGTTGACTATGTCATGGAAAACTTTCATAGAAAAGATGAGCAGAAAGGGAAAAGGATTGAGTTTGTTGTCCTGTTGCTTCCCAGTGATCATTTATCAATTTTTATGGCCAGCTTTGCAATTTTTTTTTTTCCCCCCCAAAAAGATATCTCTTTGAATGGAGCTTCTGAGGTGGGAATAGAGAAATCCTTAATCCAAATCTAGCTTAACAGGGGATTTCTAGGAATGCAAAGCTTTGTGTTTCACTTGCTTACCACCTTTACCTTTGAGCCAGGAACCCATGCAGGGAACCAGCACCTAAAGTTGTCCAAAGGCTGCAGGAAGGATGTTACGTTGTTCGGGCAGTGTCCGGAGCTGTGCTTTGCCATAGACTTTCTGCACAGCCCTGGGGAAATCACGAGGACTATCAGCCTCATTTAGCCAGGAGTGCTGCTGGCTGTGCGTAGCATGTTTAGAGATTTTCTTGCACTAATGAAATTAGGGGGAGGGCACAGAAATACCTTTGAGGGATCCTTGTGTGCAGGCTTATAGCCCTCCTGCCAAAAGATCTCTGCATTCGCCCTCAGGGTGAGCAAGAGGAGCAGGATCCGGGGTCCCATTAGGAAAGATGGAGTGGAGGATTGCTGTAACGAGAACGAGCTGCCCTGTCTCCTCATTAGGACTCAGGCTCCACTGAATCCAATGAGGATCTTTGCCTTCAACCTCTCTGTAACCAGCATTTAGCTCCTACTGTCAATACCGTGGGTTTCCCCCCTCATGCATTATGCAGCAAGCCTTGCTTTCTCATTGCCTTTCCAATGCTGCTGAGTTCAGTGCCGTTATTATAACCCTCTGAGCTCAGCTACTAAATTTCATTTATTATAACAGCTAACATCAATTACGGATCCATGCTGGCCATCAGAGCCTTGTATTGAGTCCCTTCTGGCCCCTGTGGAGCAAGTGCCTCCCTGCCCCGTTAGCCTAATGATGCCTGCGGTGCCCCAAGGCTGCTCCCTGCCTCCAGAGGGGCTGGCATGGGGGCCAGGCTGGCTGTCACTTCACACCCCTCCTGCTCTCATAGCCTTTGCAGCAGGATAAATCCAAAAATCTACGCTATTGCACCTACTGACAGATCACCTGTGTGTGAACGTTTGGATTCCACCAGGTCTCGGGCAGGTTTCCCTTTTTGCCCTCTTCCAAATCTCATGCCTGAAAGATGCATGATGGAGGTACCCTCGCGCGCTCAGCTCATTGCCATGCACGTCGCAGTCAAAATCTCATTTTCATTCCAGAAACAAAAGGTCTGTCAACTCGTTTAACTGCACAGAAAACACCAAACAAGAAATAAAGCCCAATTAAGAATAAAGAGAAGGAAGAGGCTCAGTATAATAGATTGTTTTGGTAAGTGGTTTCGTCAGCTCCATTTGCAAGCTGTTGCTATGCAAACCTGCTGCAGGACGGGGGCTGGCTTAGGTGCAGGCAGGGCAGGCAGCACCTGCTGGCTCCTAGCTCTAGGGGCAATGGAGAAGATGTGGATTGTCTCTCCTGGTAGGGGCTGTGCCACCAGACCCCAAGCGACCCCTTTCCTCCCGCCGGTGGGGATGAGCCAGGAGCCAGGTTGTTGTTCTCTGCCATCACCTTGTTTCACAGGGGCAACCCCGCTGCGAGCTGCAGTTGGATGTGCTTTTGAGGCTCTGCCCCGGCAGCAGCAAGGCAGCAGATGGAGGAGGCCATTGTCACCATGGCTGGTGGCCTTCCTGCAGGCACCGCCAGGCTATTCCTGGGGATGGCCCCACGCTTGCAGGTTTCTCACAAGCTTTCCCTTGACTCTTCCCTTCCTTTCAAGAGATGACCACTTCAAACAACGGTTCTGCTTTCTGATGCATTAAGACTTGGAAATTTGCCATTCATCACAGCTGTGCGTTTGAGCCTGTGGTGATTATTTTGGGAAGTGAACCATGGTGATTTGTGTGCATGTGTTTTATTGGCGAGCAGGATGTTCCCTATCTACCTCTCCCTGGCTGTCTGCATTTGCATTGGTTAATAAAATGGATAATGTTCAATGACTTTCTGAGGGGTGAACAAGATCTGGCGTACAGGATGTAGTAGCTTTTCTCAAAGGCTAAAATTTCATCCTGGGAGATTGAACCCTCTGTGGCAGCCATACACAATCCATAATAACAGAAGCTTTTAACCCACCCGTAATTGCTTTCATATAGGAAATGATTGCTGTAAGTTAACTTCATAATTCTAAATCAGTGGCTCTCAGTAGGATTTCAGATGCTTTAATTTGCCCTGAATTATCTGTAGAACTCACAGGCAGTTCATCTATGCTTTTTTCTGATTATGTTCCTTGTTGCTCTGACCCAAACTTTGTCTATTTAATTTTTGTCTCCTGTTTCTGAAAATAGACCCATTTCCAATGATATTTCACCAGTGGTAATGATTCTGACTTGTGAATGGAGTGGATGATGCGCTCTCAAGCTGCCTCCCTTGGAGGCCAGCCCATGCTTTGAACCTGTCATATATTACTGACTTGGTTGGGAGGTAACCTTGGGTTGAAGGTGCAGGTATCCACCAACGGGGAGCGAGGCCAACCCAAGCGGGGGCATCGCGGTGGTGGCACCTGGGTTGGTTCATGCCATGGTTCCTCTTCAGCTGCAAGGGGGAGGGAAGGACGTCACGCTGGCTCTGTGTGTATCCAGCACATGGGGGATTCCTGGGCACAGCGTTAGATGTACCGTGATGACATACAGCACGGATGTGGTGCCAGTCTGGGGGTACCTCCCTAATGAGGACAAAGCTCATGGCTGGGTTGTTTGACAGTCCCAAAATGAGCAGGGTTGGCCACTCCTCCCCTTATGGCAGCAGCCGGCTTGTGCGATTTTGAGTGACAGCAGATGAAGTGATTGCTTTACGGCTTGTCTCTAGAACTGTACATCTATGTCAGCTCTCTGCTAAATCAATAAATAGAATGCTGAAGGAAAAATACTTTTAGGCTTTTTATGTCTTTATGCATCAAACTGATTGGGCAATGAGAAGCTTGGATGGCAGCAGGCATTGCAGTGTGGCTGGCTGATGAATTTTTTGTCAAATCATAGGTAAGGGCAGGGTCTTGGAAGATGCTGGCAGGTTGCTCCCCCAGAGAAGGCGGCAGTCATGTGGATTCCTTTTCAGTGGTAGTTACTATGCAGTTTGGATAGAAATCTTCAACCAAGGAGCCCGAGGTACAGCATCAAGAAGTGGAGAAAAATCACCTTGCATGTTCCAACAGACTAACAAATTACCTATGGAAATGCACTTGAGAATATTCCTCAGTAATTGGATTTCAGCTGTTGTTTCAGCGTATGTGCCCCCAGGCTGTGAAGGTAAAAGGACTCCACTGAAATGCTTTGAAATATTCTCTGGCACCTACAAAATATGTTTACTATTAAAAAGTGAAACCTGCAAGTCAGAACGCTGCTAAATGCAGTTTTAAAAACAAAATTGCACCCCCGTAGCATAGCTCAGGGTGCTGAAACATCTGGTTTATCCAGACGGTCTCAACCCAGAAACATTCCTGTGACTTGAGTGGAGAAGTCCTGTCTGCCATCTTCTGCCAGGGCAACACGGGCACATCTGCGTTGTGTAGCAGGATGTATATCAGGAACCCTTGAACAACGGCTGGTTTGAGTTGAGGAGTCCACGTGGCCTGGAGTAGGCTAAGAAACACATAGGAGGGTCTGCAGGATGAGTTCTTCTAGGTTTGGTACCTCTTGGATGCGCTGGTCCTACCCCTAGACCCAAAGTTGCTCTTTACAGGCTTGAAATACATAAAAGTTGCTGCTTTTGCAGAGTGTGGGGAGCGGTGGCTCCTTAAAGTACCTGCAATGTGTTTGGTGCAGAACATGCGTGTTCTCGGGAAGCTGACCCTGGATGTTTGGCACCTTTTTCTTCAAATGCTAGTGGCATCTCTGGTCTTGACCTTGATGCTGAAACCATAGATGAAATAGGGAGGAATAAGCTGTCAATGCACATCACATGGTGGCCACTGAGTTTGACATGGAAGAAGGGGGCAATCTGAGGTGACAACAAGTTGGATAGAATTGAGTCTGGATGCTGAGAAAGTATTCTTGAATTTGGAAGCAGAAGGGAAGCAAAGCCTTTTTCCTTAGTCATATGTATGTTGTAAAGCTGAAGCTAAGTTGTGGTTTTTTTTTTTTTAAAAAAAAGGTGGTCCCAATTGTCCGAACTCTGATTAGCAGTGGCTGCACGCTGCAGTCGTACGCTCACACCGTGCATTGCTCAGTCTGTTTCAGTGGAATCACAGAATCATAGAATCATAAAGGTTGGAAGAGACCTCTAAGATCGAGTCCAACCGTCGACCCAACACCACCATGCCCGCTAAACCATGTCCCTAAGCGCCTCATCTACACGTCTTTTAAATACCCCCAGGGATGGTGACTCCACCACTTCCCCGGGCAGCCTGTTCCAATGTTTCACCACTCTTTCAGTAAAGAGATTTTTCCTCATGTCCAAGATGTATACTGAGATGAAAAGGACTAGACTTGCACCCCAAGAGCTGTATGTACAGTTCCAAATCTAACTGTGAATTTAAGACATTGTGTCGTGAAAGGATGCTGATTTTGATAATGGGAGGGCTCCTTTGGGGACCTCTCTTCAGGGGTTGCCTTCAACTTGTTTTATACAGAATGACGTTTCTAAAATTCTATAGAACAATAAAAATCAAATGTCCCTAATGTGAAAAGTAGGACTTTTTTTCACAAGGGTTTTGAGTGTGAAACAGAAGTTACTATGTGTATGTTACACCTGTTGAAAAGCAGGGAAATAGGAATTTTTGTTTCTCTATTAAAATAACGTTTAGACAGGCTACTTCCAGAACTGAAGTCTACCTGGCTGTGGGTCACCCATAAGCAGAGGCGACTGAAAATCGCCATCTTTCCCCCCAGATTTACTTTTTGGCTGAGGATAAGAGCCAGACTTTGAAACCTGCACACCTCTATCTGAACCTTTCAGATCTCTCTGCCCTTTGGAAGGAGCCAAAAGCAAACCTGGCCCTGGCAACTGCCGTGGTTTGCTTTGCAGGAGCTACGTGGAGGGAAATAAATCTGCTCTGCCGACTCAGGCAACTAGTTCTGTGGGTTTATAAATGCTCCAATTGAGTGTTTTGACACGGCAGTCAGATATAGTTAATCTTTCCCTTGACCTCCCGATGCTGGAGCGCAGGCTGAAACCGCTAGTTAAGCACGTCCGTCTCCTGTTGTACCATTCGCGCTCCAGCGCACCGCCTAATCAAGTGTAATATATCTCTGGGTAAAACACACACAGTGCTTTTCACAGCTATTTAAACAAAAAACAGACCTCGGTGCATTAGTAACATACACAAGCCACACAGATTCACTGTTCCTGTGGTTAAGAAGTTGGATGGGCTGGGTTTGCTCTGGGGAGGAGGTGTGGGAAAGGTGTGGGAAATGCTCGCTTCCATCTGCCTGAATATGAAAAAACATCCGCTTAGTGTTATCCCAGAAGACCTGCATCCTGATGGGTGGATGGCTTTGTGCCCGTAGTCCCGGACCGAGATTTAGGACAGGTGGGGTTGGCTCTGGGTGAGGTCAGGAGGATCTTGTACAGAGGCTGCACAAATTATCTTGTCTCCATGCCTGGTAATAAGTCTTTCCTACAGCAAAGGGTAGCTCAGGAGACAGTCAAATTTGGGCAGGATAGCAAGCTACAAGGATTAGAGGCATAGTATTTATTTGAATTGCTGGGCTTTTCTGTTCGACAGCACGGCTGGATCTGTAAAACATGCTGTCCACAGAGGTTTGAGGATGACTCTGGTATCTCAGAGCAATCTTTCTTTGCAAACCTAGTAAGACCCATTTGCTTTTGTTAGACTTACTTATCCCAGCTTTGCTCGAAAGAAACTGGGAATATTTTGACGAGGTATATTAAGGGATGCTCTATTTTTAAAAGCATATAATGAGGCAACATCAGAGGATGTCTATGTGCAACGACCACAAAGGTGAGGCAGGAAAACCACAGGAGCCCTGAGCTCGGGCGGCTGGGTGAGCTGTCAGATGGAGGGAGGGAGGCGACAGGGAGGTCGCTGAAGGGAACGGCGCTTTGTCTTGGGCTGCTGTGGATGGCTTTGATGGGACCCGTGATCTTGCAAGGTGAGGCCTCGCTAAGGAGCCAGGGAAACTGGTCCAGGAGTGTCCACAGGGCAGCTTGTAAGACAACCAGGAAAAAATAAATCATGAAGGAACTGAAAAAAGAAAATGGGAGGAGAAGAAAAACATGTTTCAGCATTGATCCAAATATTGGTTAGGTTTGCAAGTAAGACAGTTGTGCCAACAGTGCACAAGGTAGTCTATGACTTCTAAATGAAAGGGTTAAGTGATTTTTAAAGGTTGAGAAACACTGGACTGGATGACCTCTTGATACCCAATCAAGCTTTATATTTTCCTTTGATACTTCGATAGTTTTCCCCCAAAGGATCCCAGATGCTTTCTCCTGTATTTTTTCTAGTCTCCTGTTTGATCTCCCTAGGATATCAGTGCGGATTCATTGATGTGTCTCTGTTAAAATTCAACAAAGGTTCTGTTTGAGAACTCTGTTTTACAGAGCAGCTCATCCTGTTGGATATTGAGAAATTACACAGCTCGGGATAAAATATATCCTAACCCACCAAAAGTCTCGTATGCTGAAGTACGAGGTTCCTCCAGGCAGTACAATGTATAAGCCCTATATAAATGTCTGTATGAAAATAAGGTACTTAAATCTCTTTTGAATCCTTGCTCTCCCAAGCCCATTGCAAAGCTCGTCTGTGACCTCTGCACCTCCCTCCCTTCCCTGCGAAACGGAGCTGAGCTCTCCTTCGGGAGACAGAGGTGAGACCCACCGAGCTAATGTTTATAAAGCTCTTTGAAGGTGAATGTTAGCGTGTACCTGCAGTAGCAGCCTGTCTTGTGTGCACTTATTAACATTCAGGGCATGCTCAAATAGCAGATCTGTGGCGGTATGTTAACTGTACTGATAAATCTTGTGTAAAAACAACACTCCACTGCACCGTTAAAGCTCCTTCCACCTGGGAACATCAAAGCCCGACACAAGAACAACTTGATCCTCGCAGCAGCTGGGGTTGCTTCGTGCCATGGTGCAGATGGGGCTGTGGGGACCCGGTGCTGGGCAGGGTGCGGGGACACCCCTGATTTTGGCAAGAGAAGGACAGTTCTTGGGGTCTCTTAGCAAGGGGCTCTCTGCACCACAATAATGATCTGGCCCCAGGTTTTTATAAATATAATATAAATACACTGCTGGGAGCTGACTGGTGCTCCCAGGAAGAGGAGGGCAACCTGCAAATCACTACAAGCAAATTTGGGCTTTAGCAACAAGAAAAAAATGTATCATAGCACATTTTTTAAGTCTGTGTCTTCCATGCTATGAAAGATAATTGGGTGCCATTATAAAATCAAATAGCAATGTGTATGAAAGCAGTTGTGCCAGCACTGGAACCGGGTGCCTGCCTTGTGCAGAGTGCTGCAGGATTGCATCCTGTGCCCTCCTTTAAGGGCTGCAATCCCTTTTAAATTTATTTACTTCCCCTAAAGCTTTGAATCCAAAGCAGCTTCAAAGCAGGAGGTACCTGTTATTAAACTTTTTTTTTCTTGTGGCTTGCAGTAAGTTATTTCTGTTTAAAAGAGGTGCAAAATTTCTGTCAAGGAAAAATCACCGGATCACAGAATAATTCAGGTTGCAAGGGACCTCTGGAGCTCACACAGTCCAACCTGCTGCTCAAAGCAGGGCTGACCTCAAAGTTAGATCAAATTGTGATTTAAATGTGATGACATTTATTTATATAGCAATAATCATATAACACTTGAGTGTGTCAGTTCATATTCAGTCTGACTCTTCTGAGTAAAGGGATAACTGGAAAAAATGGTCTGGGATTTTTGAGATTAGTATCTAGATAATAACTTAACCATCACCACCTCAGGACCTGTTTTCCCAGCCTGGCACAAGCCAGGACCTGAAGGAAGCTGTGTGGGGTGGGAGCAGCCCAGCCTGCGGTGGGTGCCAGATGTGGGCATGGCCACTGGGTGCCAAGGAGGGTCCTGGGCTCCCCCACAAGCCCAGTCCCCTGGGCACCCATGTGTCAGGTTCAGCTGTCCACACTGCCCTTCACAAAGTGAGATGTACCCTTAAACTTGCACACAGTGACCTCAGCCCAACTCTTGCAGCTCTGATGCATCCCCATCCCCGCTGCCCCCCTCTCCCATCCAGGAGGAGCTGGAGGAAGAAGAGAGATAGGAAAGCTTTAGTTCAGCAAATCCATATATCTCTTCATTTGATGATTATTTATGAACTAGATCACAAGCTTATGACAGCAGCTCTTAAGAAAGAGTTCCTGGCTGCTGAGCAGTTGGCACAGTTGTCCTCTGAGAGCATTAAATATGTATTTGACACAGGTGACTGTGGTGGTTTCTTCCATTAACCCATGGTTTCCAGCTTTTAGCCATTACTGCATGTATTATGCACAAACATGTTAATACTTTGTAATTCTACCCTAGAGACTTTGTTAGGAGTGCATTGCCCTCTCGCTGAGACGTAGCAAAGGTTCCATCTTGGTTGGATTTACATTGCCTGTGGTGTCCGTCCTCCAGCCAGCCCTCCTGCCTTGCTTATTTGAAAGCTTTTCCTTCAAACTGTATTCAGTACTTGGGGACGGAGACTTCTGGGATGGGGCAGGATCAATGCAAGTTGCTGTTCTCGGCTGCCAAGAACAGCAGCAAAACATGACCCTCCTGCTGTCCTCACTGCTCCTGCCATCTCTGGAACGTTTTTCAAGGGTTTTTTTGTTGGGCTGATGCCAGAACAGGCGTCCTCGTGGTGCAACGCCCTTTGTCCCTGTGTCTGGAAAGGATGGACCAGCCCCTGCAGCCCTGCACACTCGCACCGATCTGCTCAGTGAGGATCGAGTAGCAGCGATGCACCGGCTGAGTGTGAACATGAGGGGGCTTAATTTTGAGTGGAGAAGAGCTGTGCGGGTCCCACTGCAGCTCTTGGGCAGGTTTGGCACTGTCACTTCAAGGTGTCACTCGACAATTAAAGCAAATACAAGCGCTGTTGCAAAGAACAGATTAATTAGATTTGACAATAGCACCGGGAAACATCTTAACATTACAGTAATCTGTTTGGGGAGGGAAAATATTACTTCCATTGTTTGCTTCTTGGCTTTCTCTTTAAAACTAGACACAGATTTCCAGCTCTCGTGTAGGAGTAGACATACTTCTTGTGTCTAATAATGGTTTTAATAAGTGTGTATTTTAGGTGCTGCCACTGTGGAACCTGTCACTCAGTATGAACTGGGGAAAAGTTGCTGGGTTTCTCTAATATTGAAAAATCCTGTGCAAAATTTTCCCCCTAGCCTGGGAAGTTGGGTGGATCTGAGTCACAAGGGTGCCTGGGGAGCGCTTTCCTTCCTGCCCGCTCCCCCGGTGCTCTCCCGCTGAAGACCTTGGTACCAGTTGCTGGTCTGCACCTTCACCTCCCAGGTCTCGGGGCAGAATCGGACATGACTGAGTTTGATGCAGCAGCTTCTGTTACCACATAAAGTTTTGGAGATTTTCATTGTTCTTAATCTCCAGCGGTTATTCTTTTCTGGGACCATTTTGCACTTAGTGGCTACATAAATACGTTGCCAATTTCCAGTACTTCTAGTAAGGTGGGCACATGCACCTCCGCTGTATCTTCTCCACCTACAGCTCCCCAGGTCTGCGGTGTTACCTCTCCTTCAGCTGTAAAACCCTAAAGAGCCTCAGGGTAAAATATATTTAAAACCTAAAAATCCTCTTAATTTCCTCCTTTTATCAAGGGCCTCACCCTAATGTGCAAGCTTTTATACAATGAGCTTCATTGTATAAACCTACTAGTATGGATTACAGCTCCAGTTTCCTTTAACATTGAATATTAGCATTTATTATTTATATAGTGCAAACAATGTACTAAGTTTAGTATAGTTGTCTTAGTTACTGATGATATAAAGACCCGATTGTTATTTTTGTGGCTTCATAAATCCAGAACTTTTGATGTTCCAGTTATCCACCTTTGAAATGTGGAATCTGTGTTCTTTGGCAGTATTTGTTAAAGGTGGGACACTCAGTTGATGGACTTCTGGATGACTGTACCTGAGTCACCGTGCCTGTATGAATAGGCTCAGATGTCGCGGTTGTAGCACTTCCATGCATTTCTTGGGGATGAAGGATTAACAAATGATGGATTAGGCAAATTAATCTATGGTTTGTCAGGCGTACATTACACAAGATTCAATTTAGGTTGATGGATTTATTATTTATTATTTATTATTTGCTGTTGTGTGTCAGCAAGTGGCTCTTCCTAACATTATGATGTATGATAGCGGCCCATGGCTGAGCTGCTGCATATAAAGGTCATCGTTTCTGTAATTAACCCCATTTTTCATGGTCTTTTAATGCCGATACATTAATTTGTGTTGGTCTGGAATGTGACAAAGAAATGCATTTCCTTGGGTTAGGTTTTCTTAAGCTGAAGAGCTCCAAAACATAGGACTATGACCACAGGCTTTCGGGGTACAAGCACACATGTTCTTCAGCAGGTTACCTATAGCTGAGTTTCTCTGGCCCAGGAATATTTTCAGGGAGAGACAGGTTTAAAAAGAGATATGGCGCGTGGGACTTGAGTGATACAGCAGCATAAACGCTTCAGCGAGAGGTGGGGATCTGGACCATAGCTGCTCTTGAATTTTTTTTCTTTTGGGCCTCGTGTTGAACCACTGCAAACAGATCTTTGCAACAGAGGAATATCCAAGTCTTACAGGCTGCAGGACTGTCCCCGAGGATACCCAACAACTATTTTTCAGTGTGTTTTTTAAGGTGTTGTGATCCCATTTCCCACCCTTTGAGCTACCTGACTCCTCTCTTGCAGCCTGCTCATTCCTGCCGAGCTGGGTTTTCGGGATGTGCTTGGGGACAGGGGTTTCTCCATGGGGGCACCTCCTTGAGTCCTGCCCAAGGCTTTGGAGACTGCTGCTCCCATCTCGTAGCCAGCCTTGCACGAGCGGGCTCTTGGAGGTAAGGTCACTGGGCTGGCCCAGCTGGGAGCTACCCCCTTGCCTGGCTACTGCTGTCCCTATTCCCAAATATTGCCAGTAAGCAGGAAAATGTTCTTTTTTCCCCCCTCCTGGTGCAGGAATTGGGGCCAACCTTTCCTGTAGAGCTGAGGCTGTATCGCTGCTCATGCGCGACACCATCTCCCCATCTGCCTGCGAGGGCAGGGAAACGGCAGGGTCCTGCCTGCCTGGCTGGTCCTGTGCAGGCACCAGCAGGTTTCGCTCTGAATTGCCCTGTCTTTGTGGCTTAAATCAGAACCTTAAGGCTGGCAGAGCGCCCTGCTGAACGATACCATGGGCTAATCATTTACAGCAGAATGCAAAGGCAGAGAAGTGTGTTTTTAATCTTTACAAATGTATCTAGATAAGCCAGGAGACAGACTTATCTTTTGTATTACAAGAAAGGGGGGGAAAAATCCACACCAAGGAACATTGCTGTACCGTCCTTGGCCTTTTCTTCAGCCTTTGTCTTTCTCTCTGTATCTTGCGCTGTTGAATTAATAGGATATGAACTCTGAATACTTAAGTGATCTATTCATTTTAATTAGCTTCCTAATAGCTTCTGGACAGTGATCGAACATAATGTCGGGGACTGTACTGTTTACTTCCCAAAGCACAGGGCACTGGCGAGATGCCTGCTGGTGTCTGCATTCCTGCCCTGCCTTAGCTGCTGAGTGGCCTCCAGGACCTGAGGAGTTTTGGGCAGGTTACATGGATGGAGGGTGTGAATGTGGGGGGGTGGAAGAACACGGCTGCGTGTTTGGGTGGCTGTGAGTGCCGCCTCCTCTTGGGAGGCTCCGTTTCCCCAGTGCTGAGCACGGGTGGGATGTCTGGTCTGCCTGGGGCTGAGCAGCCCTGGTGCAAGCTCAGCTCTTACTGGTGGGATGGTCTCGATGCAGGAATTGCCCGTGAGCTGCTCTGGCTTGTGCGTGCAGAGGGCTGCTAGTGCTCCTCACCACCCTGCCACCATGCCAGCGAAGAACCACATTGTTCTGCAGCCTCTGAGCCGCCGACCGGGGAAGCGTTCCCACCAGATGGGCCCGTCTCGATTCTGACGGCATCCTCAGCAGGAAGCATACGGCAGGAGGCTGGGGACATGGAGGTGAGGAAACCAGCAACGCTCCTCGCTTTTCGCTGCGCGCGCATGAAGCTGTGAATGGGAGAGAAGTCGGGGAGCTCTTGAGCAGCCAAGACTGGGGGCAGAGAAATTCGCACTGTTCCAGTTTACCGAAGCTGTGAAAGATGTGATAGATGAATCACTTTTGCGGCAACCTTCTCCGCCACCAGATTCCCTGAGATGTTAAGCTTCGCTGTACGCAGCATGTACTTGAGGAAAAGATAGAAGGGACGTTCTCTGAATCAGGGGAGAGTCTGACGCACAGAGACATTTTCAGGGGAATAATTTACATATGCATTCCCTTTCTAAAAATATCAGTCACAGTATTGCCTCTATTTTTGCGTGCAACTCTCTCTAGGCTGGTAGGTGGATAGAATGGGGAATCTGCACTTACACGGATCCAAATACCAAAGGTCCATCGAGGCCGCAGCATGGGATGCTCATGCTTTGCTCAGGAGGCAGAGGTTGGAGGTGGCTAAGCTCCAGGTCGGGGGGAAAAAGGATATATTCATCCTGACAATGCCCCAGATGTCATCCACGCATGGTCTCATGAGTGTGGCCTGATGGACAAGGGTGGATGTTGGTCTTTGCCTGTTCCCTTCTGGAGAAGGCAGTGCGGCCGAGCGGGGGGCAGCCAGCCCCTCTGGGAAGAGCAGAGAAATATGTGGGAATGTTTCATTTCCTTGGGTGATGGCTAAGAGAGCTGGTGAGAAACAGTGTGTAACACACTACGGTGATTTCCCTGAAGGCTGGTGGGTAGACATGGTCAGCTGAAGGGCCTTTCCCACCACAGCTGCCCATGCATCACTCCGTCCCCACGTCTGCTCGTGCTGGAGCCCTGTGGCCCCAGCCCCACGCCAAGGGAGAGGAAGGATGTCAAGGATTTGCTCTGGCTCTGCCTCTTGGCATTGAGAGGGGAACTGAGTTTTCAGATGCTTTTGGCATTGTCCTGCTCAGCTCTTGCAAGGTCAAAGGTGAATTCCCTTTGACAGCAGCGGGAACGCATCTGGGTCTGCACTGAGCTCAGCCCATAGTTTATAAGTGCTGGAGTTTCATCTCGGTGGGGGAAGGACAATGTGGGGTCAGAGCATACCCTGTCATTTCTTCATTTGAAGACGTCCTTTCTTGTGCCCTTTCTGTGTGTCTGGGGACCCCAACCAAAGTGTGGTCCTGGAGTCTAAAGGGACAGGACTGTCCTTAGCATCCGTCCTGGGGACGAGGTGGGACTGCAGGATAAGATCACCCTCCTCCCGAGATGCATAAGGCAGAACCTGTGTATTGACTTCATAATAAATTAAGTAGCTCAATAGAAACACACATTTATCTTGCATTTCTGTCATGTAACATCCTACAGAAACAAAGCAGGAGGAGTGCTTTGATGTCACTCCAACAGTCCTCTCCGTCCCCAGGTCTCCCATCTGGGATTTACCTTAACCTTTGCCTTGGGCCTGTTAGGGACTGGTGAGAAAAGAAAGGAAAAGAAAAAGAGGAGGGGAAAGAAAGGTAGGAACTGGCCATTAATAAATGTAAGCTGGAAATAAAACAGGTATTGCAACCATCGGAGGGGTGAGGTTATGAAAAGCTGTGCAGCAACAGTGTGTCTGAGTGTATCTGTGGAGCCTGTGCGGTTTTATGATGGAGGCTGATAAATTTATGGAGGGGATTATACGGCCCAGACTTCGTGTTAGCAGGGACCAGCCTCTGCAGACCCACTGCTGGGAATTTTGCAGAGCAAGAGCTACACTGATATACAGTCTTTGCGGTGAAGATGTGGCCAAGCATGGTTTTTGCTCAGGGTTACAATGACTGGGCTGAACTAGGGCAGATGCTCTCCAGCGGTACCATGGCAGCCTCCTCAAAATGGGCACACAGGGCTCTGACTAATGGGGAGAGGGGAAAACATGCAGGGCCGCAGCTGAAACACCGGGGAAAATTTGTAAAGTTTTTTTTCTCTTTTCTCTGTTGGTTTTGTTAGTACACTCAGGAAGTCCCATTAACGCCCACTCACTCCAGTAACACACATCATTTTGCACCTTATTGTGTCTTCTATGAAAAGCTGGTGCTGAGGAAGCAGCCTTGCGCTTCTTTGAAATCGTCTGTCAGAAAAAAACACCACCCTGAACAACAAACAAGCGCACAATCCCGGAGCACGCTGGAGATTGATTTGTAGCACTTTTCTCCCCCACCTTATCTGTTCAGAAATGTTTTGGCAAGCTGTGAAAAATCAGAGCCCTTCACTGTCAAATGCAATCTATTTCCGAGGGAGCTGTGTTAAGGGCTCCGGGTGGGTGTTTGGGCTCTGCCAAGGAGCTGAACAATTCCCATTGAAAGGATGCTCGTCCAGAAGAGCAAACGCAGCCGGGAAGTATTTTGCAGCCCGTGAACGAGGACAGGAGAAGAGCAGTGAGTGAGAGCGGACCATGCGGGCTGCAGAGAGAGCTAGGGGAAAGAGATGCCACACCAAATGTAATACAAATGGGAGACAACCTGCCTACTCATTCATATCTAGTATTTTTCTAAGTGTTGCTGTTTTTCTGCATCCCGTTAAGCTTTTTGATTTGTTTCCATCTGTTCGGTATAGATCACTTCTGCAGTTTACTTAAAACACAAATACCCTTTATGAATCTCTACAGATGGTTTTCAAAGACTTATAGAAAGACAAAGATAAGATCAAGAAAATCTTGAGTGTTTGCCTCGGGGGAAAAAAATGGGACAGTCGCTTTGCCTTGCAGCTGCAAGCCACGTCAAATCAGACACTTTGATATGTTTCATTTTCTGTCTGAAGTCTACATCTGAAAGGCAGCCTGGCTTATTTCAGTCAATGTGCAATTTTTGTTAGTTGGGGCTCTTTCTCAGCTTCTAAAAAAGATGCTCATTTGCATCCTAGAACAAAGACAGCACTTTTCCCCCCCTACATTCAGTGTGTCTTCGCCAAAAACTAATCATGCTGCAAAGTGTGTGTGGGTATGCTTTTTCAAGCAGTTCTCTCCTGCCGTGTTGGCCTGAGCTGCAGCAGGGACAGGTGCTCATCCTCTCCGCGGTGGCCTCGGTTGAGGTCTGGTTGGGTTTGTGCTGATGCCAGAGTCTCGGTAGCTCAAGCAGGACCCCCAGATCAGAGTTTGGTTTTGCAGAGCCGGTTGGCAGGCAGTGGTGCAGCCGTTGGCATCCCCCTGCAGCCACGGGCTGAGCGAGTGGGGCCGGTGTGCGTCCCCGTGCCAGGGCCCTGCTGCCCGACCCTGTGGGATGGGATTTAAAACCCTAAGAGCAGTGAGCAATGCGAAGTGTAGAAGAAGACGGGAGAACACAACCGCTGGAGGACCATGCTTTGCTGGGCCAGTTTCATCTGCTCTTTGCATTAGCTTCTCCCTCAGGCTAAGACTGTGGCTGGTATAAACTACATTAACTCTGCTGGGAGATGCTAAACCCTGTCTCTGTGTAATGCACTGCTTGTGTATTTAAAAAACCCCAATCATTTCCCAGAGAAACCACATGAAGTAGGGCAACTGCTAAATTTCTGCTGCTCTTCATCTGTTTTAGACTCCTTGCTTGGGAGTGAGGGGGGACTCATGCTTCTTGTCTTTTCTTTTTAGCGCTGTTGGGCCCCGTCCCAAAGCCATTTGAAATCAAAAGGACTCTCCCCCTGGGCTTTAATGGACACTGACGTAGGCTCTTGAAGATTCACCTTAGGCAGAATCAAAATCTATGCAGAAATTTGTGTATTTGCATTGCAGATAGGGAACTGGCAAAAAAGAGCACAGGTCCACCTTAAATGTGTACAGCCTCACTAAGAGCTGACTGAAAAAAAGCAAACCACCAACTCGCAGGAGTCATGCACGTTAGCACTGGACTTTATGTGCAAAGACAAGGTGTGTATTGTTTGCCCAATTAAAAAGATAAAACCTGTAGACCACAGTCAGCGAAATGAGCTGTGAAATGAGTGATGACTAGCTGAACAGGCAGGTGCACGCACAAAAGCATATGCAAACTGTTCTACTTATCTAAAGACAGGTTTATTGCCTGGTCATCAATTTACGCTGAGGTTGCTTTGGAAATTCGTGGCCTGCCTTTGTGCTGTGCTCTCAGATAAGCTGTAAAAGGAGCAGCATCCCTCGTGCTTTTCTTGCCTTTTGGAGCGGGAATGGTTATCAAGGATGGAAAGGAGGTAAGAGATAAGTGGAAAGGCACAGGGGCTTGTCCAGGGGGAGCTGGCCGGGGGCACCATCGTGGCACCGGTCACAGTGCCCAGCCTAGGTCTGGTTCAGTGGTGTTTGTGCTGCTGAGCGGGTTCCTCCCCAGAGCGTGTCCTCCGCCAGGAGAACTGTACCCAGCCCCAAAATGTGGGGACGTGAAACAAATGCATTGCATGAGCCTCGCGCCCAGACATAAGGAACTAAATTAGGGAGGCGTGGGTGAGCGGTTCAGCACATTTGTCTGGACCCCAGCAGAGAGATTTTAGAGTGAAGTGTGTAAAAAAAAAAATTATAGATTCCTATCCTACACAGATCCAACCTGCTTTCTGTAAAAATGGGTGCTTGAGACAAATAACTAGATAGATGAAGTTTGCAAACATGGTACTGAACTGGGATTTAGGGCATCTGTGGTCACCTCGAGCTTTGTCAGTGTTTCTTTGTGGGGCACTGCTCACCCCCTGTTTTTTGTTTGGGGCTGTGAGCCCCCAGGAGAGCGGGCATCTCCCATGCATGCTGTGCGAGCAAGAGGTGGCATGAGCTAAAATACTAATTTTAAACTCTGGTATGATGGAAATACCAGCAAGTTCTATAAATAAGGGCGCATACGTAATGTCGCTTGGTGTGATGATGATAAAAATCTTTTCGCAGGGAAGTCAGAATTTAAGAACATCACTCGCGATCTTGCACACTGAATTTGCAAATGAAGCAGGCTTCCTCTTTCCAGCTTTCTTTATAAGTCAAAGAGTCTATCCTTCCTGCAAGAGTTTTACAACCATATAAATCAAGCCTTTTCTGATGCACATGTGTGGCTTAGGGATTTAGGATTTGCCTCAAACAGATAATTTCATAGTTTGCATTGGAAGTCTGTGTTTCTAGAGATTAATGCATCTTATAGGCTTGGCTGTGAGACTTTAACAGAAGACAAGTTTGGGTTCATTACTGAACATTTACACCTGAAAATGATAACCATATTAGATTATTTTGCATCCAGGTAGTGAGTCTGTGAACCAAATAATTGTTGGAAAATTTCAAACTGCTTGAATTGAGCATGTAATCCACGATGAATAACCTCATCTGATGAAACTTCTCAAGAAATAACTATGGCTTGATCATTAGCCGCTGAATTTGCTGCTTCTGATCTTGAGTAATAGAGACACACGCTTTTTAACCACGAGGTTCAGGAAATCCGAAGTTCATAAAGCAAACACATCTGGTGGCTGTGCTTGTGATGGATTTCACACTCCAGCCCGGCTCTCTGACATTTGTCTCCAAAGAACATTCATTTCAAAAGCAAGGGTGAGAGCATGGCTGCGACAAATTGGTCATCAAATTAGACTGATTACAGATTTTTTTCTTTTTTGTAACACCCATTCTGTGAAATTTCCTTTTCTCAGTCTTCAGAGAGTCTCATACTAAAGCTTCAGATCTAAGTCCTGCCAAACCTCCGATTTTTTTTCAGGTTCTGGCCGATCTCAGTTTAAAGGGACCATGGTTACCTCCTAAAGAGACCCTCACCTAACGCGAGGCAGCAGAGAGCTGCTGCAAGCAACTGCACTTCTGAAACAGGGAAAAGAAAAAGGCTGTAAAGGAAGAGGGATAATCAGCTGAGTTGAAATTTCAGGGTTTGTGTCCTTTGGCTTGCTGAACAAAGTTTTATCGTAGGACAAAGAGAGAGAAAGGACTTCTGGGCACTGCCTGTAATGCCTTTTAACTGGTGGGGATCAAACAGGAGGTTTTTTTAAGTAGATGAGTGTGTGCATGTGTGCCCATGTGCATAAAGTAGGGGAGGACTCTAGAGACTGATGTCATAGAAAAGAGGGGAAATACAAGATATTAATTATCAAGTTAATACAAACAGTTGCTGTATGATTGAAAAGAGAAAGCATTGCCATTGCCCTGTAAAGGACCTTGTCACATTCACCTACCTGCCCCTTCTAGCACTCAGCCGGAGTTGCCACGTGTTCGTCCCTGCGAGCGGGGGGACAGACCCCCAAGTCCCCAGAAGGTCCCTGCCTGGGCACACGCATGCAGAACTCAGTAAGGCCTTAGTTAACCGAAATCTATGGAAATATGTCACATGTTGTACCAAGTCTGCACCAGGTCTGTCGCAATGTCTTTGTGTCACTCCAGACAGAATGATGATTTTATGAAGTTCACTTTATAAAGGATTGACCCCGTTATCCCAGGGTAACGGCCGCCCCTGCGCTAAAGCACTTGGGCAGTGAGGACTCGCTCCTTGTTTCCAACATCTCTGATGCTGCATATAATCGTTTTCTGAGAACAGAGGAAAGGATGGAGAAGAGAGAAGACAAGACAAGAAGGACTGAGTGTGGTATGGCCCTGCGGAGACATCAAATCCTGGAAGTGTTCAATCTGGGAACTGTCACTGATGTAACACGCACCCATAGGTACATTAATAGCATTGACCTTTAATAGCACTTTCAGTGCTTGTATTTGCTAATTATTATATATATATTTTTTATTTTATCCATAGTCAAAAGAGTCTCTGCTTCTGATAGATCAAAACTGCCTTTAAATTAAGAAAATCGAAGCCCCTGACTTTATTCTTAACTTTGCATGTACTTGCCTGTAGCCATATACTGTACTATATTCTTTGAAAAAGTTACGTGCCATTGCTATTGCTTGTTCCTAGCCACTGCAGGTTTTTGATGAAGCTCAGTTACAACCACAGCTGCAAAATATTGTATGGTGTTCATAACGTTCTCATAATGAATTCAGTTAAACCGTGTGTTAAAATGCACGGTGTGCAGCACCGTATCTCCCACTGGTCGCAGTGTTTCCAGCAGCTGTGTGCAGTTAACTCCATGCCCTTCGCCTTGGAGAGTTGCTTCACCTTCTCTTTGGTTGTCTCCATCTGGTGCTCACTGTCGGTTTGCCGCAGTTAAGGTGTTGCAGACTGAGAGGTAAAAGATGCTACCTGGCACCAGTGCAGCTCTAGGGGAGGCTGAGCAGAGCATGGATCCAGGCCTGTTTGGAGGATGGAGATGACCTTGTGTGATGGAGAGGATGTTTATGTTCTCAGAAAAGACAAATGAAGGGCGGGACAGGAAGGATTTGAGGGCAGACAGAAGATTTGGTTGCAGTAAGAGCTAACTGATGGCAAGACATTCACAAGGGGAGACAATTTGTGAGCTGAGATTTTTATTTTTGCCTTTCTATTCCTGACCTTTGCTATAGGGAATTGAACGGTGCAGTCATCAGTTCATCCCTCCACATGCAAGAACGCGGTTTTCAAAATCTATCCTTAGCTTTTAGGACCTCTGGGGCGTCCTCACAGCAGCGTTTGAAACAAATCCCTCATGCGTACAGTAATCAGGTTTTTCCACTCACCTTTTAGAAAACGCCTGTCAGTTCCCCACTGAGCCGGGATGCTCCACCAAGGGGCTGTGCCCCAGGAGGGAGTGTGAGCACAATGATAACACAACTGTGCTGTGATCACCCTCTCCTCCTTTATGATATACGAAGGCACTTGTTCACCTGGCAAAGAGGGACTACCAGGCTGCAGGGAAAAAAAAAAAGAAATAAAACTGAGTCCCACTGCTGTAGAGAAATCAGAACAGAGATTTTGCTTTGATGAATAAGAAACTTGCCAACTAAAAAATGGTCCTTGGGATATACGTTCACTGTGTCTGCAAAAGGGGGAATGTGTGGCATGTGTATTCATTTCTAAGAAAGTAATAAAGTACCTTGAAAGAAATGTTTTAAAATGTTCCAACAATCCACTAGCTGTTTGCAATTTTGCTCAACTACTAGAAGTAAAATGACGGTTACATAGTACACTGCTGTAAGGAATTAGCTCCTTCAAATGTCCGTCTGAGTCTTGACGTTGGCTTATTCAACAGCCATCTTCAGCCGAGAAATATTTAACCTGAAAGATCATTTCCCTGTCTGTTACTAAAATCCTGAATAACCTTTCACAGCGTAAGTTGTCTCCTCTCCCACGGATGAGCTCAGGCACTATTCCCTGTGCTCAGATTTTCCTGGAATTTTGGCTCTAACCTAAGTTCCTGGGTGAATTGTTGCAGGTTGCTTGATATCTGTCTTGGAAATGTTTTGGTGAGATGCAGTTGGATGAAAGGTTGCTATTTTCAAATAATTAATTTCAGATGACCCACTGGAAGAGCTCAGACTCCCCGTTTTGTTATTTTGCCTCCAGCAGTTTGTTTTATTGCAAGCCCTTGAAAAAATTCTCATCCCTAGGAAACACCTCCGTTGGGTTAGACAGTGACCGCGCCTCATCCCAGCTGTATAAAACAAGGCTTGTTCGCACAGGTGGAGCACGGCCGACCTGGCCCCGGGCACCCCCCGCCCCACTCCGGCAGGCCCTGGCACGCGCGGCGGTGCCTGTCCTACGTGGGGAGCCCGTCAGAGCTGTGTGCCGCAGGTGAAGGCAGTGGGGTTTAACTCGGGGTGAGCTCCTTCATCGCACCCAGACAGGTACTGCAGGAACTGGGCAGGGCTTTGGGCAGGGCCCTAGGGCTGGGCTGACCCCGCTCCGGTAGTTTTTCCAGTCGATGATGTAATGACACCCCGGTTGCGTAAGACATTGGTCTCTGGCACTCTGTTATGAAACAAGAGCAGAGGGTTTTTTCCAAAAGTTTTTAAGGTGGCTGGACTTGCCAAACCATCCTTGTTACAAACTGAAGTCTTTTGGGAAAGACCGCGCTGTGGGCAGCGATGCTGCTGGTGGAGACCCTTCTTTTTGCTGGGTTGCTTCACCAGCCCGCCGACCCGAGGAGTTTTGTCTGGTGTGATGGTGTTTTAGCAGTGTTCATCCTGTTAAAAACCTTGGCTGGCTTGAGGAGCACCGCTGTGAGCTCGGGCTGCTGCTCGTAAGAGGATATCAAAGCACTTGGTCTTTGAGGATCACAGGGACATTTGTCACTGTGGGTGTGAGGGCTTAGGAAGGCTTGGCAGACAATGGTGAGGGTGGGGTTGAGCAGTTATCCACAGGGTCAGCTGTGCCCCCAGACACACAGCTGGTTGTCTCAGCCAGCAGTGATGCAAGGAAGAGTGTGTATGGAATGGTATGGGAGGAGAAGAGCCAGGTCTGGTGTTTGGCATGGCCATTGCTGAAGAGCAATTCCCAGGACAGTTGCTTGGGGCAGGCACACATGGGTGCACCAGCAGCAGTGGAGAACTGAAGCTGGACGAGAAGCGAGGCAGCGGCATGTCCCCCCCGGCACAATGCACGTACAAGGCCCTGTGGAGGACCTTCCTACCTGCCATGCAGCTGGAAAGCGTGGTGCTTGCAGATCGTTTGCTTGCTGAGAAGCAAGCGGGGTGTAGGAACATTCACATGACCCAGATTTTGATAAAAGTGTTTTGATAGAAACACACAGGCAAACTGAAAAAAAAGTCTGTGACGAATGTTATGTTTGCTTGGGACCTTTTAACTGCTGCAATGGAAACTGCAGCTAACCAGCGCTCCATCAAAACCTGGGTGGTGCCATGGGTGAAGGCTGGTGTGGCTCTGGGTTTCATACTGGTCCTGCCGCTGGCCCCGGGGGGGACCCTGGGCAAACTGCTCTTGGTTTTTGATGCGTCTGGTCTCTGCCACAACCCTGGTTCTGCACACGCACTTCAGGGTTTCTATCCTAAATCTTTTCATGTGAATAAGCAAGATGAAAATAGTTGAACATGAGCGTTTCTCAATTCAACAAATGCATTACTTTCCCCTGGTCTGAATCATAGAGGAAAAAAATTGTCAGAGCTTCAGCTACGAAGGATGTAAAGATGGTATTATACCTCGTAAAACAAGTGGTGCAAGCTGGAGCCATGCATAATGCTGAGTGGGCAACTCTGCAGCTAAAGTGCAATAGATTATCTCGAGCTCAAGCATTGAGGACCATCAGTCATGTGGTTTCCAAGAAACTGAAGATTTAGACTGAGAAATGATTTGCAGATAAAAACTCTGTGACTACATCAGGAAAAAAAGCACATTTAAACTGAGATCCGTTAACGGCCTGGGCAACACACTTCTAAAATACACTTTGTTTTTCTTTTCCTAGGTAAACAAATCTGTGTGGTTTATCTAAATTCCTGTTCTGCCTCCAAAGTTAAATTCTTTGAAGGATAATGAATGAGAAACAAGTTAAAACCAGGTTGTAAGTGGCTGTCTTACAGGATTCCCAGGGGTCTAGGGCCATTTAGCTAGCTACCATCTCTGCTTTCTCCTCACTGAGGCAGGCTGTTCAGTACAGCAGAGTAGAAGAAAGGCTTTCTACCTAACAATTAATTTGTGTGACAAGATGTGGCACAAAGAAACAAGTAGCAGAAGAAAGGAGTTTCCTTTGTTGCTTGTTTATTCTTGAAACACGCTCTGTGCACCTGACACATTTGCTGGCTTCATTCTGGATCTAATGCAAGAAATTGGCACAGTCTTACTACTGTGGTTAATTTTAAATGCAACAAGATCACGCTACGGTACTTGACACATCTCTAAGAGCAACATCATGACACTGTTGACACTGAATGTTCACTAATGGCATCCGCTGCCAAACTCAAATGTAAAATGAGCGGGATAACAACAGCAGCATTTAAAAAAACTTCATTCAAGGGAGCATTTAAAATTTTATCAGGTCTAACTGGCATGGTAGATTTGCAAATGTGGAGAATATCCAGTTTCCATTGCTTACTCACAAGCTTCAATGTGCAAGCCAAGCACAGCTCCATCCCCTGAGGCAGGGAAACCCAGAGGTACAGCATCCGAGCGCACATGCAAACATGGAAACATCTGTCCTCATGGTGTTGTGGTGCCTCGCTAGACTAATTCAAGGACCTAGTTCCTGGTTTTTTTTTTTTCTTCTAAGCTAAAGCTTACTTATTGGGTCACTAATGGTCTTGAAACAGTTGTATAGATACTTAGAATGTATCGCTTTAGCTTTTCAGTCGATAAAATAAAATATAATAACAAAAAATGAAAATCAAAGTTCTGTAAATAAATATGGCTGAGTTAATCATTAGCTAATGATCTGTTTGTGAGGGTGTAAGCAGAAAAGAATTACTCCTTTCTGTGCTATTGCTGTGAACAGTTCTAGGTGTGGATGCAGTTATATCGATTTAAATCTTCTCCACAAATACAGTTATAGTGTAACCATTTTATACAAATATAACTTCATTCACACTTTTGCTAACACAAGCCACTTTTCTAAAAAGCACTCCTATTTAAATATTTATACAAAACATTGGTAGGTTTTAGAACACATACTTAGTTCTGACTCTGTAAGTCACTCATTTAAAGGAGCAGGACTAGGTATGAGCAGGGCTCCTATTTTTGGAGATGGTGACAAAAAAATCATAGGGAAAAATTATTTTTTTGTGTTTGTTCCAATGTTTCAAATCCTGCTCCCTCCCAGTATGGAACCGTTGTAGAACCAATCAACATGTTTTGAGTCCCGATGGGTTTCAAATATCTGTATATCAATGGCATTTGAAATTTAAACATTCTGAATGTTGAAATTTTTATTCAGGGGAAGGTTATGTTTTTAACTTTTTTTTTTAAGTGGTTCTACTCACAGAAATAGGCTTTGCAGGATTTAAGTACTCATTTGTGGCAAAAGGATAACAAAGGAGAAAGAAAATCTTGTATTCTCTTTGTGCAACCTGCAGTGGAAATCCTGAGTGGGGCTTTGCTGTACAACCTCAATTCAGTGATGATGATAATAAGTTCCTCCAGTTGTTAAGTATGGCTAATAAAGTGAAAAACACCTTTTGAAAAATGATTAGGTAGATAATAAAGTATGTCAACTTGAAAATATGCATTCTTCATGTGATGACTGGAAATAGTTTATCACTTTATGAGTGACACATCCATTTATAAATATTTATTCTCTCCAGTGGTACTGATAAATCTTTTGAGCCTATAAGCCCATTGATACATACACGGTAATATCATTTGTCTTTCCAATGCATTTTTTTTATTATTGACTAATTGCCTGCCAGATTGTAAATATGATAGGGGTGGCATTGTGCTTTGATTAACTGTATGTTAAAGTACCCAGAGGAATTTAGATCTAGCTCTGAGCAAAGACATCCAAGGCAATAAATTGTATATTTTGAAATCAGCTATGCAGCATGGAGCTGCAGCGCCAGTTAAACAAGCTGAGCAGAGGCATTTTCCAGAGCAGTTTATTTTGATTAATGGGTTCCCAAAAGCCTCTTGCTGCTGTTTACAATGGATTTGCTGTAATATTTACAATAAACTGGGGTTAGTCAAGAGAGTTTTAATGTACTTCAGCAGGTTACTTGCACTTCACAAACCCGGGGCAAGAAGTATGCTGCAAAGTCAAACCGGTAAATGTTTTGTCCTTCTCTTTTTGGCACACATGTGGGTTTTTTTCTTCTCTCTCCCCCTTCGACTCCCCTCTCAGACATTTTCTTAACCAAATGTTTAGAACCGGCTTAACACAACTTGAACCATCAATGTGATGACTGGAGATAATTTATCACATTAGAGTTGACACACCATTTATAAATATTTATTCTGCGCGGTGGCACTGATAAATGGGCTGAGGAATAGGGCCACTGGTGGAGGCTTGCAGCAATGCTCCCCTTCGCTGAACTCACCGAGCGAGCGGGTCTGGCACCGGCACGCTCCTGGGCAGGCTGGGAACACAATTAGGGTGGCAGTATCTCTTGATTAACTCCATCAAAGTACTTTGAATTAGGACACGCAAGACCTTGTTAACCAGCTGTTCTCAAACATCCTGGGGAATGAAATTCAACATTTTCCATGTCACAAAAGCTGTAGCAGCGGGAGGTTTTCGAGCTGGGAGGCTCCTGACATCCGCCACAAACACATGAGCTTGCTCATGTCTTAGTTTTTGTATCTCAAAACCAGAAAGGCCAAATGTTATTGTCCGGCCCAAATAAAAATTCTTCTGTGGAAGCTGTTTGCCTGAAATACGGCACAAGATGGGCGATGTGTTAATTGACGGCTGCGTTTTGCCCTGCCTCTGCCTGCAAGACACCTGCCAGCAGCGCAGGCACTACCAGCCCTTCAGCTCACTCCCTCTTTTCTAAAAATTGAACTAGTTTGTCAGGCGATATTTATGCACCATGTAATTTGACAGAAATTCTATTGTAATTAGCACCCACTAATCACTGTCAGTAACGTTAGTTAGCTAATTGTACCTTGGGCATTGAAAAACAAAGCAAACCCAAACCCAATACATAATTTTGTTGAAAGAGATGAAATAGTAAAATGTGTGTGTTCTCCGGAGGGATATGGCCAGGGAGATGGCAACGTGTGCTGGCATCTCCTTTTGAGTCCTGCAGAAACATCTCCCTTGGGGACCTTCTCCGGAGGTCTTGTAACCCGAACTTGCGGGGTAGTTTGTGGATGGTGCTTTGTAAGCAGGCGGGAGGAGGGTGAACTTTGCAGGACTGGTGCAAGAAGCCCCCAGGATTAGAGAGCTCCAGAGGCAAAAATGAAAGCAGAAGCCAGGGATAGATATTGTCCTGACGGATGGGCCAAGTCAAGGACGGGTTTGGCGTTTCCAACTAGGAGAAATGATCTTGTTCAGATTTCTTTTTTTTTTTTTTTTGTCTAAACACTTATTTCCTTACACTTAAAGAAAAAGGCGGTGCCATCATCCAGAGCTGTTGCAGCAGCCTTTCCTCCATGGGTACAGGATAATCTAGCTCTCTTTGATTTCCATTATGCTTTCCAGTGGACCTGAGATGTGATTAATTAATTGATTTTTGCTGCCAGTACCCTAATTAACACTAAATAAAAATTCATGCCAGGGTTAATAGCTTTAAAGGTTGGAGGCAGGAGCTTCTGCTGCTCAGGTCCGTTGCCCGTTCAGCAGTGCATTTGGGTTATATTCCCTGTCATGCTTCTAATTCCTAATCAATTGAAAGTTAATTTCATTCTTAACCAAAAGGGAGCCAGAAATGGGTTACTGTTATGCAACTGGTTTTCTTCTATGGCCTTTACAGGGCTGTGTTTGCAGCACAGTTATAACACCACTGGGCAAACTGGGATAGCATGGCAGGGACACGATCCTGGTGTAACACAATCCCCCAAACCAGTGAGATTTATACTGTGGATAAGCCTAAACCTTGTGCTTCCGATACTTACAGTAAACGCTGTGCTCTTTGCTCTTTATTGTACCGGACAATTACCATGTGGATCCATTACTTAGTATTTGTGTGATGCTTTGAGGATATGAAGTGCTAGGTAATATTATGTGTGGCCTAGTGGAAGTTTACTAACAAAAGGTCGGGTCATTTTTATCCCTCGTCTCTTACTAGACAATAAAATGGCAACAAACTAGGCAGAATTATTGAAAATATTGCTTTAAGTGTTGGTAAAATGAATTGTCTGAACAATCTCACTCTGTCATGGGAGCAGGAATGCTGAAGTGCCTCTGAGACCTAGACTGAGCCTGGGAAAAGTGGCCAGCCCCTGTACTGCTAATTAGGACTCCTGGCTTTTGGTAAGCCATTAAACCCTTGAAAATGTCCCTGTGAAATTGATCTGAAAAAATTAAAAACATTCTCTAGTTGTCTTAAAAAAATGAAAGAGAAATAGGAAAGAGATTCTCTTTCTTTCTGACTGCTGCTTTCACTTTTATGTCCCTGTGACTACTTGGCTCAACATCTTCCCTTCCCTGGCCGTACGGGGGAGAATCACTGAAGCTCCTTCTAAAGTATACCAAGAAGATATTCAGAACCAACGTCATAAGCAGTGAAATATGGCCCTATTTGACAAAAATGAGATTTGATAAAGACCTCTGCAGAGTGGCTATGTGACGTTGTATACATTATTTTCAATCAGTGAAGAATTTAGTTTATGAGGTGGAAGCGAAGCAGTTCAGATATAAGTGAGTACATCCAAGGCAAATATCCTTTAATTCTAATTGTTGTTCATTGTGAACGTTAATGTTCAAAGGGGTTTTGCATTCTCCTAGTTGTTGTTAGCAGTACTGTCCTCCTGAAATGTGGAAGTGTTCATCTTCATAGATTCTCTTCCATTTTCCAGTGCCTTGCGTTCCCACTTGTCCTTATGTTAGCAGCAGTGCTGCTGCTGTGATGCACCTCAGAGCCCCCAGGTTGCCCGGGCTCAAATCGATAACACGGTGCTGAGCAATGGGGAAGTCAAGCTAAAATCCCTGTTCCTGTCTCTTCTTTTTGTCTGTGTCTGGGCATTTGCAGCACTGGGCAGTCTGAAAAGAGAAAGGAGCAAAAAAACTAATTTCAAATAAATGAATAAAATATATTTTGTCCAGTCCATCCCTCACAGGCTTTAAAACATGTTTTTTTAAGCTACAGGGTGGTGCAACTTGCAAGGTGTTTGCAAGAGTGTAGCATGCTCTATCTCAGTTGGGATCGCTATAGCTAATCCCCAAGCATTCAACTCTGATTTTATCTTTTTTTTGTTATCATCAACTTCATTCTTTGGTCCAATTGGAGTATCAGTTCCATGGTCTTACTTTAATGATCTGCTGCTCATTTGCTTCGCTGTGCAAATACTGTGCTCAGGATACTGCCAGCCTTTAGCCTTGGCCATACTAATACATAATGCAGATGATAAAAGCCAGTGTAACAGAAAAGAGGTCCCAGGGAGAATACAAACCATGGCAAAATAAGAAGGAAGCAGATGGTTAGGTATTAAACTGCAGTAATAAAATAACATCTGGCAGAATATCACACACACGCACTGATGCCCATCTGAAGAGTGCACTGATTTAAGTAATATGTTTCTCATTTTGGTGCAATTAACACCAAAATTTGCATAGCAAACAGTGGCAGAGCACACAGAAGCTTCTTTTGAAAAATACAATCCAAATACGTCTTTTCTACAAGGAGACTGGCCATAGCAGACACTGATGGCTTTCTATACTGTGGTGTAAAGCAATTAATGAGTCATACCTTCCTGCTGGCCAGAGAACCCATTATTCTGTTTACATGCAGCCTGGCAGATGTACTTGTTTGCAGGGCTGGAAATTAAAAGATAAGAGGGGAATAGCATTTGACCAAGTGGAACGTCACTCCACCCCGTGCCATAGGGAGAAGGATGCTGTACAGACTAGGTAGGTCTCTAAAACCCCATGCAGGCAAATCTGACTGCCTCAGATCCTCTCCCGAATTTCCCTTTGTGCGAGCTAGGGAAAGAGAAACCTCGGGGCTGGGTTTTTCAAAGGAAGTTGGAGGGAAGATGAAATCCCCGCCTGGTTTAACAAGCCACACGGCAGCACCAAATGCCCTGCAGCCAATTAGGTCGTGTCTTTCGCAAGCCTTGACTTGCCCACAAACGAAGCCTGGGGCCAGACAAGCCTGATGGAAGAAAGTTTAATTTGTGTTGCTGAGCACGTGGAGTGCTGATGAAGGGATGGGCTGGGAAAGCTGCTGGTGGGAGCACTGAGGAACTGCAGGGTGGCCGGGATGGAGCTGGCCATCGGTGCGGGGCTGGTTTGAGCCGTGCTCTCCCTGGGACGGGCCCTGCTGCCAGCCTGGGCCATTAGCAGGGGATGGAGCTGTTCCATGGTGGAGCTCGCAGGCCCCTTCACCACCAGCTTTGATAACACCTCGATGACCGAACGCACATGAATATTGTGATGGGGAGGGTGGAGGAGAGCTGTGTGAGGGCTTCCAGTGGGACCCTTCTGCTGTGGACAGAAAGTCTACTCAGCAGTGCCACCTTTGGAAGAGAGCCTACAGCTGCCTGCTCACTGCACACTTCACTGGACAGGCGTATTTGCAGTTTGGAGATGGAGAGCTACTGCATCTCTTGCATGCTGGAAGCTGTGTCTGGAGCGCTTCGGGACTTTGCCTTTCTCTGCAGTAGGATGCGGTGCATTAACCTCCCTGAGTAGCTTCAGCAGAAGCACACATTACTGTCCTGTGGAAGCAAACACCTGATAAAGTAGGCAATGGTTTATTCATCAAAAGCTCATAAAAATAATAGCAGGTGGCAGATATAAGATTGCCAGTGTGATGTGCTGTTTGAAATAAAAGATGCCCTGCACTCTGCTCCAGCAAAGGAAGCACCAGGCTTCCAGCTGCTGAGGGCCGGTCTGCACTGGAGCCTGGCGTGTGTTTCAGCATAAATGTCATTTCCATTTGGAAACTTCCAGACTAACTTGGAATAAATGCAACTTTGTTTTGGAATTCCCTGGGAAATAGAGTTTTGAAAAAGAAAAGAAGCACTGGGAAGAGCTTTGCCTCCATATACCTCCTTGTCCCTAGGAGTGCAGGAGGGAGGTGGGTGGCAAACATCTGTCCTCAGCTCTGCCGTGGCAAGAGGGGAAGGGCGCAGAACCCCCCCGGCCTGTGGAAAGGCTTTGCCAAGTATCCAGAAAGGTTTGACCACCTGAGCTGGGCCTGGCTGCTGTAAAGTCACCTACACTGAATTTTCTCAGCGTAATTGGCCTTTGTGGTGTGGTCCCAACGTGCCGCAGCTGGCAGCTGTTTTGCCTGCCTTTTGCAGAGCAGCTAGGCTGGCCGAGCAGCATGCAGTATTCCAGGGAAGGGAAAGTGTATTTCTTTCTGTTTTGCTGTGTTCAGTGAAAGGCCTGATCTTGCTTCTTTTGAAAATGGTGACAATAGTCCCATAGATTTCCTTAGAGGGAACATGTCTGAAGTTCTTCTTCTTTCAACAAAATGGAATGAAGGTGTGCTTTCAACACACCTTTATTCCATTTCCTTCTGCTTTTTGTACAGGGGTTATGTGCTGGAAGTCTGCATCACCCCATGCACAGAGAGATCCAGATTTTGATAGGAGCCCCTGAATGCCATCATATTTTAAGTGAGAATGTAGTGATTTACTTCCATCAAGTACAGTGTTTAGGTCATGTGGTAGCTACTTTCCTATGACAATCTTTACAAGTAGGGATAATAAGGGCGCTCTTCTGGTGTGTGTTTTTCTTAGAGCAGTAGCAGATCTAGGACACTAACAGGAAAAGCTGAGGGGTGTCTGAAAGCTAGAAAGATATTCATGGGTGGAAAGGGTTATTTGTATTAAAAGAAATGTGCACTTCTGCAGCATCTCTGAAGAATAATAACAGGCAAAATTTTGCAGTTTTAGGGACTGTGATGCAAACAATAATCTTTTTGCAGTAGTTAATTGTCTTGAAATCTGATTTCCAAAGGTAGCAGCCTTAATTTGGTTTGTTCTTTACTGGGGATCCCCTGGGAGTGGGAGCTTGTCTCCAATAAATCAGGAAAGCAACATGCACTGTGGGCTGAGTCTCAGGCACGCCGGGGATCTCTCACTCCTCCTCAGTGGGCTTTGGATGGAGCCTTTGACTCTAAAACGGATATTATTAGAATAGCCTTAATTCTTATTTCTAAGGAAATACTGCATTTAAGGAAGTATTGCTTCCAAAACCAGGGAACGAATGCCTGCTCTGCAGTTTGCTTGCTCCTGCCCCCAGACCACCTCCTCCCTCTGCTGAACTGCAGTTGTAGGATCCCCTGCCAGGGATATAGCAACTCTGATCTCCTTGAACCAACGTTCATGGTTCAGGGTGTCATGGTCCTGCGTATTCCCGAACACGCATGGCTGCACAAGCACAGCCACTGAGAACAAGCCAACATCCTTCCCAGAATAACTCCAACCAAATCTGTACAAGCACATCTCTGACCCAGGGAACCCTGGAGTCAACGAGCTCTTTTGGCTGCAAAATCTCACACTGAGCACAAAACCTTTACTTTTGCTGGATTTCTGCTAGGTTTAAACACTCCACTCTAGTGCAAAATGGGGCTCTGATTGTGGCTGAGGAGCAGGTGATGGGGTGACTGTGGAAACGTTTGCAGAAAAATTGCCTGTTCCAGCTAGATTTACTTTGGTTTTGTGTTTCCCTGGGTTACTTTCTGAAGATGGTTTAATTTCCTATGTGCTGCTTGTATTTTGCTTATATTTCTTCTCTTCAGCCTCCCTCAATGATATCCTAGTGCCTGCCTTCTCGACAGTAATAATAATAATAGCTGCAATATATTTAATAGCTACCCACTGCCAGCCTCTCAGCCTTCTCCACAGATTCCCCAAGGTACCAGATGCATAATGCATTTCCCAGCTAGAAATCAGACCTCGCTAGGATCTGCTCTCTTGAAAAAACTCCTTCCTGGCAGGCTCCCCAGCTCTGTGGGAATTAGCGGTGTGGGCAGAGGCACCGGGAGAGGTGGTTTCCTTTCTCTTCATGGGTGTGAAGCACAAGGCTTGGAGCTACATCAGCCACTGCAGACAAACATGCCCCTTCCCTGGAAAAATTCCAGGCCAGGTTGGACGGGGCTCTGAGCAACCTGATCTAGTTGAAGATGTCCCTGCCCACGGCAGGGGGGTTGGACTAGATGGCCTTTAGAGGTCCCTTCCAACCCAAACTATTCTATGATTCTACGATTCTAAGATTCTAAACAAGGTCACCCTCGCCACCCGAAGTAGAGCCAAAATTACCCGTCCTCTCTGCAGAGGCACCGATGGGACATTTCATCCTGTCCCCAGCCATCCAAGCCAGTGAGGAGCGGAGGTGCAGGAATGGAGCTGGGTGATACATGGGAGATTTTGGTATCAGAAACAGGAAAATGCAGAAACCAGCGTAGCAAGAGCCTGAATGAAGAAAATCTGTTATGTCTTCCTATGGTGAACTCAACCCAATTAACCCAGGCTGACCAGAAACACCTTGGTGTGGCCAACCCGACCTTTCAAAGGCCCCGCTCTGACCAGCTTCCTGCTCTGTCCTAAAAAAATTGCTGGATGTGAGGGCCATGGGGGGGTTACATTTACCTTAAATTTTAATCTCTTCAGGAAGAAGTGACTAATTTCATTATTCATTTATTTGGCTTTGTGTACAAGCAAAGAACGATTTAAAGCAATTTGCTCGTATGAATTTCTGCACCTTCTGGTATCCTTCAGGACAGGCTTGTTTTACAGAGAAGAAACTCATCAAATGACTTGCTGAAGGTTTAATAAAAAAAAGGAAAAGAAAAGGCCGTGGTAGAGCTGGGAAATGAACCCAGGAACATTGACTTTGAACTACATGAAACCAGTTGCACTACAGTAGCATGCTCGGTACTTTTGCTTGGTTTTCAGCCACAGATTTAAAGTTTGGCCAACAAAGTTAAGAAGTCAGGAGGGGGGTAATTTTTATTCTTCAGATGAGAAGACTGAGAAATCTAAAAGCCTGGTGCTCACAATAACTTATTATTGCTCTTTATTTGATGGAGTGACTCATATAGCACATAGCTTCAGGAGCAGGTTTGGGGGAAGCTATAGCTGAAAACACAGCCAGCTGTAAAAAGCTAGCCATTTCCTACACAGTATCTACTTCAAAAGAATAAAACAGAAGTCTCCTTTTTTCTATCCAAAAAGTCACTGCAGAAGCAGCTTTCTTTTGTTATCTCCCGATAAATGTGTTTCTGTAATAGTGGAATTTACTGCTGGGGGTGTGTGTTTCTCACCACTGCTTCCCCTTACAAAGGAGCTAATCTATCTTGTGCTGGGAGAAGGCAAATGATGTCATGTTTCCTGTATTTCAGCCTACTTTCCAGCTGCTGCAGAAAGGCAGGGCTATAGGTAAACATTTCACTCTGCAAGAGCAGAGCGGGAGCTGCCTGCCTCTGGCTGGGCCGGGGTTGTGCTGGGTCGGCGCTCCGGGAGCAGACCGACGGTCACAGCATTTCTCTGTGACGCCTCCGTGCAAGCCTGGGTTGGCTTGTTTTCCCGTTGGGCTGCCTGACTTCACCCCTGCGGTGAGCAGCCCAAGCACACGGGGATGAACCTGGCCGGGATGCCGGCGGTGCTGGGGAGCCAGCATCCTCGTCGCCGTGGGCCCTGCCCCGCTGGCAACGCTGGCTGGGGCAGGGAGCCCGGCAAGTCAGGACGCTCTGCCTTGGCACAGCCCAGCGCGGAAAGTTTCCAGAGCTAGTTTTACCTCCAGCAAGAGAGTCCTTGACATTCATTACAGCTAAATTCACTCTCACATTTTAATCAATGAAATGGAAAAACAACAAAACAGGAATGTATCAGCAAGTCTGACTTCTTTTTTTTTTATATCAGCAGTCTAACAAGCCCGGGATAACACCCGCCTGCGTGCCGGATTCACCCAGGCAATTATCACAAATGCAGATTGGATAATTATGCATGCGAAGACCCATCTGGTACCTGCCACACGCAATGACTCAATCTGTGTGCAGGTGCATGTGTCTGCCTTCTGCGCACGCCACCGACCGCTCCTCTTACACAGTGGGGCCAAGGTGCTTTTCACCACCCAGTGGAAAATTCAGTTCTTTCCACCATGTCACTGCCTTGCCTCCCCAAAGACAGGGCTGAGTGCCCAGGGATTGCAGGGGGGAGGCATCGTGCCCTTAACCTTTGAGCCATGGGCACAAGGAGGCTCCCCGGGGTGCTGGGACCCTCTGTGCTGGTGTGGGGTGCTGGAGGGCTGCGGGTGATGGCAGAGTTCCACCGCTGCACCCTGCTTTCCATTGACCACATTTCAGAAGTCACAGTGTTTGAAGGAGGGGTGGAATCTGAAGGCTCACTTTTCCCCATTGTGTTGGCAACAGCCCTTCCTCGGTGAATTTACCCCCCACCAGTGCTGTCTCTTTCCCCAGGAGAGCTGCCTGCAGCTTTGCTTCTCTGTAATTCTGCCCCTTGCCTGTGTACCAGCAGAACATGACTTTCCTTATACCTTGAGTGCAATACAAGAAAATAAAAATGAGTAACAGCTTGTTTCCCAGCCCTGGATAGAGCAAAAATTTTGATGAATGGACAGACTACTTGCATGAAAAAGAGCATGAATAATTTGCAATGAATAATATTCAAGTGTTACCTTTTTTTTCCACTCATAAATTGCTTGCAATTTTTTTTTCCCCCGAGCTGTTAGTCACCAGAGCAAATACAGAGCAGCTTGTTGGAAGCATTTGTTTTCTGCTACTCTGAGCTGTGGTTAGACGTGCTGGTCACTCTGATTGATGGGGAAACTCGTACTAGCAAGTTTCTTCAGTTGACACCTCAAGGTTCCTGGGGCTTTGCATGTATTTCTTTCACAAGCAATGGCAGATGCTGAAAAAGCTGTTTGTTTGCTACTGTTCATAATTTATAAATTATTGCTTCTACAAGTCTCAACCAACACTGGAACTTGACAGACACCCAGGTTAAGAATGAATTATTTTATGAAAAATACATGTAGACCTTTATGCTGCTGGAGAGTCACAGTTCACCATTTCCCCCCATTTCTTTGGCATTTTGCTGTTAAAAAATAACCTGCCTATCCTTGTGGAAAAGTTTTGTGGATGTGGAGGGTGGGGAAGGGAGCGATGGGAGATGGGTGAGGCTATCCCTCACCTCTCTCACTGTTTGTCTTGCTTGTATTAATATAGCAGGTTGCCTCTTCTGATCCGCTCCATCTGAGCTGCACACGTGGAATAGCTGGGAGTTCGATTTCGTCCTTTCACTCCCCTGTCTTTTATCTCCTTTGGTGAGGGACACACATAATTCAGCTGAGTGCACTGTAGAATTAAAAATATATATATCCCGCAAGTGTAACCTCTACCCCTCTCATGTTTTAGCCTTTCCTCCCGCTGGGCCATGCACGGGACAGGCGTGCTCGGGGTGGGTGTGCAGCAGGGACGGGCTGTGGGAAGGGTGGGAGGTGGGAGAGGCATTTCCCACTCTGTGTCCCTGTGCATCCCTGCCCTGTGCCGGCACCTCGGCACAGGGGAAGGACAGAGGTCGGCCCCTGACCGGTGGATGGTTATTTGCATGTGAGCTGCTTCTCATCTTGCATTTTTCACCTCGAAATGCTAACCGTCATGAAGAAAACCTTACTCCTGTGCAAAGCTGGTGTGTAACCCTGCCCTGGCTTCACCCAGCTTCTCTGGGTAAGCTGAGGCTGGGAGAGGGTAAGTGATGTGGCAGTGGTCACTGTGTCGTTTGGGTTGCCTGGCTCCTTGTGCTGGGCATCGTGTGGACACCAAGTGACGTTCACTGCAGTCTAAGTTATTTTGGGATCTCTCCCCCGCCTCTCTGGTTTTCTATTCCTTTTCCATTGACCTATTCTAATCAGCTGAGATACTTTCCCTTTTTCTTCTTTTGCTTGAACTCAAAGCGGTGTGAAGGAATGACCTCTCTTCCACGCACATGATTGCATTTTAAACTTTAATAGCTTCCATACCCTTTCCTAGGAGGTGCTCTGCCCAGCTGAAGGTCTGTACATTGCATTCACGTTTAGTGAGCAGCCAGAACATGATAGAAAAGTACAGTCGCTGTATAAGGTCTCCTTCTGCATGATGGACACTTTAAATTTAAGCTACACTTCTTTCTAAGCTGAACATATGTGAGGTTGAGGTTCATCTCATAGAGCACTTATTGACATTATGCAGCTGTAAGGAAATCTGTTTTGCCTATGAAAAAATGGGAGTGTAATGTAGCTAATGCTAATTAAGAGATATCTTAATAATGTGCAGCGATTTCTTAATAGATGCCAACAGAATAGGCTTAAGGGGAGATAGTGAAACACAGCCACAAAACCTGCTTTTGCTCTGTCACAATCCCTCCTCTGAAGTGCAGAGGAATGTTTGATTTCTGGGTGTGTGTGTCTGCAGGGTTGGCAACAGAAACCAGAGCAATTGAGATTACAACAGTTCTGCTTATCCTAAACTGAATATGGGGGTTTTTTGAATGTTTTGAGTTTAATGACTTATTTCCTCTTTGCGCCTCTTCGACTATCCACAGCCTTTCTCGCAGTAAAGGGAGACGGCTTGGATACACAAGGAACGATCCAGGAAGAGTGGTTTGTTAACATGGATCCTGGAATGGAGAGGTTAAAGCCCAGGTTACTTCCTGGTTGTGAGATATGTGAATTATTAGCTCCTGGGTGGATAGCTCTGTTACGAACTTTGATGTTATGAACTTTGATGTGACAGTAGCTGTTCAAAGGAGTGGAAAAAGGATGTGTGAGAAGTCTGCAAAAATCAGAATAAGGGCTTTTAGCTTATAGACTCTGCCTTTTTGTCTCTTGGTGGAGTTGTCTCTTCTCAGAGGCAATTAACTACGTCTAGGACAGGGATGAGCTGAGGTTTCTTCTTTGCTTCTTTTGCTGGAATAGCCTAAATTGCCAGGTTTAGAAAGAGAATTGAAGTGCAAAGTGTGAGGGAGACATTGGGCCAGAAAATAGACCATTCCTAACATCACAGGGAAAGCAAGTGAACACCCCGCTGAAAAATAACTGCTTGTTGCCTGAACCAATTGCCATGTTCTTAAATTGCCTTTATTCACACCAACAATGCTATGGTGAAAACTCACCCGTCATTGAAAAACTCCTTGCCTGACAGTCCTTCTGGTACTGAACCTGAGTTTTCTAGACCCTGGTGTTTTCCACCACCCTGGGGATGAGCCACCATGGTCTCGGTGGGGTGGGAAGGACACCCCTGCAGCGAGCAGGTCATTGGTGTTCTGCGGATGAGGGTGCAGGAGACGTGGGCATGGCTGCACTGCCAAGCTCCTCACCACCTCTTGGCAGCTCCCCCCATTTTCTGACCATCCTAGGAGGGGTACGAAGGATTTTACACTTGGCTGTGGAGCAGAAGACGGGAGCTGAGGCTGGAATCCAACTTGTGGTGGACAAAATGCTGGAGAGGTGGGCTGGTCCCCACAAAACCCTCCAGACCACCTCTAAGCAGCAGCTGGCTTTGCTTACAGCCCCAGCTGAGATGAATGGCATTCCAGCTCTCGCCAGCAGCCCACTGCAGCTTCTCCTTTTACAGCTGTTGCCTGATTACACCAAGCGGTTTAGCCTCTTGCATTTGCTTTTTGATGTAAATCCATCTGGGAGGGCGCGTTGGGGTGGGAAGCGAGGATATTTGCTCGAACCCCACCTTCCAGTGTGAAAGCATAGCCGAGGGTTAGCAGCAGCAAATGATGTCTCCATGACCTCTGCTTCCTCTGCCGTGAGAGTTTGCATTGTGGAGCAATGAATACATAATTCATTCCCACCCACCAGGGAAAATGCCCTGGTAACACGGCGCAGACATCCACAGCACAATATTGCAGGAAGAAAGGAGGTGGTTATACAAGATTTAAAGATACGATGCACAGCCTTATAGGAAGGATATGTGAGATGGATTTTGAGTGGGAATGGAGCAATATGCCTGTTTGGCTGGATTCTTTGCAACTTTTTTTTTTACCACAAGCATTCAACACTATTGACGGTTTTCCGTAATTTCAAGACACCTTTACTCTGGCTGCCAAAAATCCAGCGGGGCTGCAGGGCACAGCAGCCCTTTCTCCTCAGGATTTGTCTGAGGGACGATCCCTTCAGTGCTCCCCACACTGGGGTAGTTGCTCTCAGCCCTGCAGATGGGATGTGACAGAGGTTGGAGAAGTACTTTGCAAACCTTCACCTTTGGGAAGCTCATGTTTAGCCCAGCTCTGAATTTTTCTTCTATTTTTAAATAGGAACAGAAGTCAAGAAGAAAGCATCCATTCCAAATGAACCATCATCAGAGTTGGTACCCAACCCCCCAGGGTGGTCTCTTGCCAGTCGCTGCCTTTTTCAGAATGGTCTTTTGTAATTGTTGTGATGGCCTTGTTCTGTCATCTTTGTATTAAGGTCCCTTTGTTGAACAGTGAGGTTGGAGGAAGCCTGGAGAGGTCCTTTAGCCTGTCCCCCTCTTCTGAGACAGGAGTAATTTTATACCCAGACATTTCCTGATGGGCATTTGTCCAACCCACACTAAAGGGCACCCAGAGAGGAGCATTCCCCTTAACCTGCCCAGGACAGGCACATCATAGGAAGTAGTCCACGGTGGATCGGTGGTTTCGCCACATATTAACCTTAAAAGGGCTAATCTGAAATTTCTTCCTTTTTCCTCTGCAGATTGGAAAGCAGAAGAGCTGAGTCATCCCCCGGGAAGATATTTCCCATAGCAGATGTTACGCCATGCAATCCCGCTATCTCTTGCAGTCGTTGCTGGAGGAGCTACTATGTCACGCCAAGGCCTGAATGAAGATAACACAGTCCCATTCCTCCAGTCGCATCGCTACAGCAAAGATATACTCCCGCTTAGTGTTTGCTGCAGAACAAGTGTCAGTAAATCCTCTCGATTTGGAAGCATCCCTGTCTGTACTGAGACCTTACCTTTGAAAAGTGATAATGTGAAAACCATCCTGCTACATTTTGCAGTGAAGATCTATTTACATGTGTTATCTGGGAGCCATCCTGTCGTTTCTAACACTGTGACTTCTGGGTGACTTTTCTGTGCTTTTCTCTGGCACTGAGTGCCAGCTTTATGCCAATAATCTTGGATGGCAGTTTACAAGGCCTAAATTCAGTCCCCATTTCTGTAATATATATTGCCTGTGATTTAAAGCCAGTCACTTAATTGTCTTGTTCCTCATCTGTAACGTAACACTGCATTTTTCCTCCCTGTCATCTGCCTGCTTTCTGTGGATCAGATGGTGGTCCAGGCAGGGCTGTCTTGGGTGCAGGTGTCTCAGCAGACTGTTGTAAACCAATAAAGTACTTTGGGTGATTAACTTTTGGATTTGGAACTAAAGATATTTCAGTTTCCCCCAGTTCGCTGCTAACCAGCCTGCGAGTTTCGTGAGATTTCCTGCAATATTTAAATCCCAACTTCTTGACTTAGCTGATTATGTGAGAATCTTGGCTCCTGGGGGTTTTTTGGGTTTTTTGTCTTGTCTTTTAAAGGTACACCACTAGCACCAGTGCAAAAAAGAGCCAGAGGGTGATGTCCCCAGATGGCTGGAATCTGTTATTTCATCAAATACGAAGAAGTTTGGGCTAATCTCATGACTTTCCCCAGGCTCAACTCATCAGTCTTGTGCATGGGGATGGACCTGTGCAGAACCAGTGCTGGAGCCAGGAGAGAAGCTACTTTTGCTGTCTGCAGACCAGCTGAAATTTATATGTACCCATTCAACACACAGCGGAGGCAAAAAAAGTCATCAATGAACCAACCAGCAAAAGCAAAGTCCTGCCAAAAGCACCAAACATCGAAGTCTGGGAGGAAGCGCTGGGGGATGCGCTCAGGGCAGATGTGCAGCAGTCAGCACCGAGGGACTCAGAGCTCAGATTTCTTGGAGCTGACACTATCGGTATAAAAACTGAGTCCCAGCAGTTTCCTTTGGACAGCCTGCTGCTGTGGAGTATGTATCTTAATAAATATTTCTCTGTTGTTACCTAATCTGTTTGCCTGCTGGCACAATGCATAGATTGGGTATTAAGAAACAGCATCTGGGAAAAGTAGTATATACATATTTAACAGAAGCATTTTAGAGCCCAGAAAAGTTAAACCTCTCCATTTAGGCTTCCCTCTGGGTGCTCCAAAACAGCCGCAAGAGTTAAAGTAAGTCATGTATATGTGCTGTCCTATATTAAAGGAGCTGCATTCATATCTTTCATTCTCAGCCTCCGCCTCCACCTATTCAATTTACAGTCTAGACTGTTTAAAAATATCTGGTTACTGCTTTTTTTCTATGGGGAAAGGGCACTTGTGAGACAATGCACTCAACTGGAGATTACACAGATTTGTTGCATGTTGGTGCATGATAACAGGAGAGGTTCCAGCAAGCTCCAATATATAATAAACTGTCAAGGCATAAATTGCATATGATTAAACCTTTGATGGTGGGCTGCTAGGAATTCCCAGTGCAACATGCCACGCCGCCTTTTACATCAGCCCTAACAATGACACTGCCAGACTTGTTGGCTCCAAGGGGTTAATTATACATTATGGATTAAAACAATGCAAGGATGCTTGTTAATACTCAAATTATTGCATGGTAACCCTGGGTGAGTCCCTTACTGCTGCTGCCAATTTGCAACACTCACCTGGGGCAAGATAGGAAAAGGCTTGTCATTCCTCACCCCTTCCACTCTCTTCCCCTCCTCCTTGCTATTTTTTTCCTATTTGCAACATCAATTTGCTTGTCAAGGTAGCTGACAGGTGAAAAGCCTACCTGATTATTGAAATTGTAAGGTCAAAAGAAATTGAATCCATCTGCCACGGATGGCAATTTACAGCCAATGCTGGTCCAGGGCAAATACAGATGAGGGGCAGGTGAGGCAGGCAGAGGACTACTTATGGGAGTGATAAAGCAGGGGGTGATAAAGAGGGTCAGGGAGGAGGTTTTGGTCCCTGTCCCTGGGGCTGGGGCTCTGGCTCCTGGAGCCTTGGCTCTCAGCCAAAGCATTGGCTGGGGAAGCTGGGTGATGTCCCCTGATGCACCAAGAAGGGGCTGGCTGTTGTCCCTCTCCTTTTGGTACACTGACTCCAGGAGCTTGAGTGCCTTTTATCTGCCAGAAACCAGTGCTGATATCAGAAAGGTGAGTTGAGAGAAGGTGTCTGTCTAAATGTTAGAAACTAAGTGGAGATGTCATGCCATGAGGAAAATTTGTAGAACTTCCGAGTTCTCTATTTTTTTTTCTAAAAGACTGTAATGAATTAAATTAACTTCCATAAAGCTGGGATGAAGTTACGCTTTCAGCAGTGGCAGGCTTTGTATTTTTGTTCTTCTAAAAATAGCTGCAATGAAATGAAACTCTAGAAACTCTACTCCCAGCTTCCTCTCCTGCTCTGGGTGAAACCTGTCCCACTGTGTAATCGTAAAGATGAGCTGATGCTCTTTGTTTATGCTGATAAATTTTCCTACCTAGACATACCCTGAATGTAACCAGAGTATCTGAGTTAGCAAAGATATCTAAACGCTGGCTCCAGCAGACGTATTGCTGTGTAGATCTGGGATACTTCCAAGATGAAGCTGGATTTGAGTGCTTGAGCTGTGATGCATGTAGAAAAGCTTGATAACAAATGTTGTAGCTAAGGGTTTCCTTCTTGCCCTTGTAATGGCATGAGATTTCTAGGCAAATCTTGTGTTGTGGTCCTGGAGAGCCCCTCCACTATTGGTGTGCGGGGAGGCTGCTGCTTGGGCTGATGTATGCAATCTCTGAATATGAGGGATTTCTGGCTTACGTAGTTTACAAAATCAGTCTGTACTGGTGTCTGTGTTGTTCCAGCGAGAGTGAATCAAGTACCAGTGTGTGCAGATCCCAGCAGCTAGCTGGGGAGCAAGTACTAATCGTCTGGAAGTCGAGCTAATTGAGCTTAATGTTGCTGTGTCCATGTCCCCACGCAGCAACTAACCCTGGCAAAGCCTGTCTTTCAGTCTCTTTCCAGACTGAAGGAATGTTTGATGGCTTAAAGAAGGAAAAAAATAAAGACTGGGGGGAGGAAGCCTATAGTAAATAAGACTCTGACCTTATCTGAAGTATTTCTGTGCACTGAATCTAGCCAAGGACTCTTGAATAAAACAAACTTGAAGTTTCTAGGCCAAGTAGGTTTTGAGATATGGCTCTACGATAAATTGTTAGAGGAATATTTCAAAGGCTGAATTGCACTTCATTTTTCAAAGTCCCATATCTCACAAACACCTTGTCTGATCTGCCACAAATTTTGTCGATAAATTATTCCCTGGCTACTGATCGCATATGCAAAGTCTTGAGAAAAAAAGCCCCACAAATTTTTTGTCTTAAACACCTCCCGCCCCAAGATACATCCTCTCCTCCCCCAAATATTGGCAGAGCTTTTGGGGGGGCTACTTTAAAAAAAAAAAAGCAAAAAAAAAAAAAAAAATCTGTATAACCCAAACTGGTTAGTGCTAAATGGAAAGTCATGGAGCTTCTGCTCTTGGTAGTCTTCCTAAAACCTGTGGTTTGCAGGAATGTAACTGTGGAAAGCTATGGCCAGTTTTGAATGGGGCCGTGAGGTTGTGGCCATTGAATTGCTCCATCCAGCAGCTGCTTGAAGAGGTCATTTGGGGCTGTAATGCCTCCTGCGGGAAAGCTGCCTGTTCCTCCTCTGTCCCAGGCCTCTCGTGGGCTGAGGGATGCTCTCTCCGAGCCAGGAGGCAAGGAGGGGGCTGCCCTGGCAGGGTGGTGCAGCCCCTGTCCCGTGGGAAGTGGGGCCAGGGCAGCACTTTGCATGGCTCCTCCGTGCAGCCCACAGGAGACCCTGTGGGCTTCGGGGCTGCCTGCGGCCACCGTTGTGGCTCCCGTCGCTCCTGGCCCTGCTTTCACAAACATTAAAGTTTTGGAGGCTTGTACCACCCATGTCAGACCAGGAAAGGGAGAGAAGGAAGCGATCTTAATTTTTGGAGCATGCTATTTTCAAGTGCTTTATTATAGGGAACTTGGATAAAATAGGAAGTTAGAAACTAAGTATTTGTAGGCTCTTTTATTTTGTGGATGAACTCCAGGTGAAAGTAGAGCAAAGGAAAAGGCAAGGGCATCTGAGGCAGGAGCTACAAATAAGGCTAGGACGGCAACTGAGCAGGGAATCAATACTGCTTAATAATACTCCATAATTTTTATTAGGAATAATTAATCTCGAGGCATTATGGCTCTCTGGCAAATGCATTCTTAGAAGAAGGGATTGATAAATCTGTGCTTCTATTTCAGACATGGATAAGCACTTTTTTCTTTTCCCCCCATTTGTACACTTGCAAGGGTGAGTCTCGTCTCTTCTAGTATCTGCAATCAGATCCGTGAGGGAGTTAACTGTGCTGGCAGCACTATCCTGCAACGATGGGACAATGACCCTGTCCTCCCAGTAATTTGTTCTGTGACACTATAAGGATTCAAATGAAATAATAATATATTAACAGACTAAAGAAGTTTTGCATGTCTATGCTTACGAGGATTATTTCTTTTCACACTGGTCTCTTGTAGTCTTCCTTTGGCTCCTAAGGAAATACAGTAATTGTAGATTATTTTTTTTTTCCATAGTTAGATCCTGTCTGAAGCCCCTCAGATTTTTAGTGGTAAAAATTTCAATTAAGGTTCACAAAATTAACAACTTCTCAGACTTAGATATCGGATCCATACTTTTATGTGTGAGAGACTTGTAATAAATTTACAAAGAAATCATTGAGGAAATACCCACTACACTGAAACATGAAGGAGGAATTTGGGATGTTCTCTTTTAAGATCTCAGTAATCTGTTAAAGTATTTCAAAGTCAGCATTTCTAAAGAACCAAAAAGTAACTGAACTGGGGAAGTGTTTTCATCTCCAATCAATTATTTTGGCAATTGGGTTAACTCTTGAATTGAAATCCTATCCATCCTTGTTACACAGACATAATCAATATCAGTAATTTAGAAGTTGGGGAATATCTTCATTAATATCCCCTTGTTAAGTGTGGTTTAAAAGTCATTGCATTATTAGCCAGCTATTATTTTGTCACAGTATGAGACTTAAAAGTCATTTTTCAGAGCTCTGATATGCCTTGCTAACCCATGCCAAGCTGATAATCACCTAAGAAATCAGTGAATAAACAAGCACCACTTAAAATGCTTTTTCACCAGACATTGTTTTTCTTCAAGCTGCTGCCTAATAGCAGCACTTCTGAGCAGAGGTATCGCTCTGCATTTATTTAAAATACTGCTTTTTTTAAGTGCATTTCCTCCGCTACCAGCTGAGGCTGCTGGTCGAACGCTATTGCTGCTGACCCGCGCAGCGCTGGTGTGGTGTGGAGGGGTGGTGCTCCAGGTCTGGAGTTGGGACACAAACACCAATTGCTGGAGATGTTGTGGAGCAGATCCAGGATATGAAACCATGTTGGTGAGCAATGTCCATGCAAGCAGGCTGGGCTGAAACAAACGTGTGGGGCTCAGTTAATGGGGATCTCTTCTGTGCTGTTGATGTACAGTTGTTGCAGGACTAGAAGTGAAAAATCACAGGGTGAGGAGGAGTGTGAGTAGAGGGGGCTGATTACCCATGAAGACTTTGACCAGCACACTGAGGTATGTTTTTTCCACCTGGAGAGTCCTTTCTGGTTCCCCTTTGGCTACGACAATTGCAGAATGACTATAGGTGGGAGCTATCGGGTAGCAGAGGGGACCGTGTTGTTGACAGGGTGTATCTGGAAGCTTATGTGGGAAACTGTCCTACGCTGTTTGTGAGATCCAAGAAAACCCCTGATGGAGTGAGTGTGTGGTTTTCTGGGAAAGCTCTGCATGAGTGGGACTCCAGTGATGGCCCCATCCATTGCAAGTCATGGTTCTTATCTCTGCAATGCATGGAAGGGTATGGCTTTTGAAAAGGCTCTAGGTGATTTTTTTTTTCCTCCTCCCCTGCATATGTGTCAGAAGTTGCTTGGAGCAAGCTTTGTGTTGGTTGGTGGCATGTGAAACAGTATCTTCCAGGAAACTTCAGAAATATTTTATGAAGTGTAGTAATAAAAATATCCATGTGGTGCAGCCCATGCAAAATAACACTTTTGGCTAGGAGCAGTATGTACAGTTTCTACAGTGCACAATTCTTCCACAAGAAACCCTTGCAGATGGATTTCATCTCCCTGGTATTTGAATATCCATTACACAACCCCAAAAAGCTTTTCTAGGGCAGTTGTAGAAGTAGTTATCTGTGACAGACCTTTCCAGCTCAGATCGGAGGCTGGTCTGTGCTCAGGTTGGCCCTGCCAGGTTGGATCCAGCCCAGTGCTTCTGGCTTCGCTCCCGGAGAGGCCCCGGCAGTCATGCTGAACCAGTTAACGGGGGGCTGTGGGCCCCATCTGCAGGGCTGGAGCTCTGTGGGCAGTGGTGCTCCTGATGGGACGTGCAGGGCTGAGGGCCGTGGGAAACTGCTCAAGGGGCGGCGGGGAAATCCTGCAAGAGGGGCTTTGCTTCCTGGGAGGACTCTAGCAGAGGGATGATCTGGACCACCTTTGAAGAGAAAAGAAAGACTAGAATACACTCATGATATATTAACTAACTAATAGAGCTCAGATATGGGTTTTGCTTTGTAGCTTCTGCTGCTGTGCTCTGTAAGGGGTTTGCTACGTGCTTGATAAGAATCCTCCTGTGGTGGCAAGTACCTTGCCTTCCTGCTGGTGTTTTGAGGTCTTTGGATATAAGGTTTGATAGGATATGAGCAAGGCTAGTATGCCCAAAGGACAAACTGGGCAGTTCTTCAGGGTTGGCATTTCTAGATCTGATGAGGGATCACATGCAAATTAACCCTAATGAATGTTAATTACTGGGAGAGTTACATATTTTGCTTGATTCCTTTTTGGCAGCTTGTGCAACTGTGTTTTTATATACCTAGTACATGATATGTTTGATTTAAAAAAAAAAAAAAATCCTCTGTAATTACAATTGCTTTATTAAAGGTTGCAGGGCTTATATGATCTCTGTAGTAAAACTTTATGAATTCTTCTATCTAGACAGTGATCTCCTGGCTCCCTCTCCAGAAGAGCAGTGCAGGCTTTGCTAACCACTCATGAGTTTACTTGTCAGCCTTTCCCAGTGTGGATCCCATGATTTCTAGTAAATGGAGATCATGAGGACTGAGTATTTTGCCCAGGATGTCTGTGGGTGGAAGCCCAACTGTCAGCTTGACTTAGTCCTGATGATTGACATTGGAGGTAGCTTCCCTCTGTACAGCTCAGCTTCCCATGATTTGCCTAATGAGCAGCTTGGACATCAGCTGAGGCTTGAGCAAAACTCCTTTTTTGCTCAAAACTCCAGGGAAATTTGCCCTGGTCCTGGGCATGGAGTGCCCCCAGACTGCAGAGGCAGTAAGGACCTCTTGCACTCGGTGCTGTGGGGAGCAGGAGGGGGCACTGGAGGAGGGTCTGGGTCTGGGCTGCACTGGGTACCCCAAGCTCCAGTGGGTGCCAGGGTGCTGCTCCCAGCCCTGGTTTCATGAGCTTTGTGGCAGTCCCAAGCCATGGCTCTGCTGAAAGAGAGCTGGGATCACTCAGCCGTCAGCTGGTCAGACAAGAAGTCCTGCAGTTACAGTCCTTTTGTGTCCAGACTCAAAAGGACTGGAAGGCTCAGGGTATCCTTTGCCTGCTGCTTGGGGACAGTTGCTTTATATCATTATCTTAGCCTTGTGGGTGGGCAGGAGGAAAGCGCTGCTCTGAGATCAGCATCTGAGACAGGAACAGGTCATTGCCCAGCCTCTCAGTGCAACCCCTTCTGAAAAAGCTCTACCCCCAAACTCTTGCTGTTTTTCTGTTTAACTGTGTGACCTGCAAGAGCCCCAGATGTGCTGGCTTAGCCTGGCTTATTTTTGTGGTCTGTTTGAGCAGTTATGTTTCCTTTTCATAACTCGTCTAGAGGAACATCTGACTTTCTCAAGCTCTTCATGGTGAGCTTGTCCTACGTGGCTCTGCAGACAGGTCACGCATCATGTTTGGCAGCGTTGGTGGTGATGAACACACCAGCGACAGCAATTTGGAGCCCTCGTGCCCATTTCCACTGGAGCTACAATCACTGGCTCTGTGATAAGTTTCCTGTCCTGACTCACAGTTGCTGAGTCATTTTTAATTTTATCTCCCTTTGAAAGGAAATGGCATTTGGTCTCAGTTTTCTTTTGTTATTATTTTTAACGTATCGCAAGGTTTAATAAGTTTTGGTTCACACTTTATTTTTGCTATTAACACTCTTCCAGTTTCAGGCTGGCTGCTGCAACAACATAATTGCGTGTTAGGCTCTGAGCTGGAGTAACTGTTGTTGAAATAGTTGGAATAGCTATTGGAGTGTTTTGATGTAACAATTCCTGTCCGTCTTTCCTCATCTCTGGCCAATGGTAGATGATCTGGGGAGAGGTATAAAACCCACACAATGGATCTATCCAAAATGTGCACTCAAAGGAAGTTTTTTCCCCAAAGTAGGAGGCTGTGTATCTCTTACGTGCTTTTGTGCTTGTTAATCACGCTGCTGATTTTTGCATTTTAGCAACATTCAAAACTTGTACAGATTTGGTCTTAAATGAATTATCCAGCTCATGCACAGGATCTTCTATGTGCTTTGATTTACAACAGTACTAATGGTGATTGGACTTCTCTATTGTCAATTGGGTGGGAGAAGACAGTAAAAGCCTGTTCAGTTGAGTCTTGCCTGGTGATCTGGGGCACTGAATTTCCATGATGCTGTGTTACTACCAAAGGATACGGTGCTGGAGCTCAATGAGTGAGTGGAAAGACTTTCTTGGTTCAATAAACTTTGCATTAGGCACATAAAGCTAAGTCACTTGAGGAAGCCACTGTGGAATGTACCTCTGTAGTTCAACATGGTATATTTTTCAAATAGCAGCTTTTTTTCTTCTTTTTGTTAGCGTTTGAGGCATAAGGCACTGAATTCCAACTCCCTTTGGGCTTGTAGCTGAGATAAGGTGGGTAGGTTTTACTGTTGCTCTCAATAGTAGGCAAACTGCTCGAGATGTTTAAATTGGGAATATGCTAAGCATTCAGGAGTGAAGAGCTCTGAGCTCAAGGGAAGGTGCTTGGGAAGTGGAGTAATTCAGTGAGCGGCAAAGCCGGAGGCTGAGCTCTGCCTCAGCTTTAACGCAATGCCATCTGGGGGGAGAATGAGAAAGAATGGTACAAACAGCAGATGGAAGGAAAGGGAGACAGCAACAGCCAAGATGAGGGCATTTGGGGGTGAAGAGAGCAGTCTGGCTCAAGCCCAAGGGTCTTAGGTGCCTTCCAGACTATCCTAAGTTGCTAAAAGCCCGGCTTGGCTGCCGGCTTCCCTCTGTCTTAACTCCAGTGAGGTAGATGGTGGCGTGTGCCAGAGCACAAGTATTGCAGGTGGGAGCAGGATCAGACCGTCTCTTCGAGGAGGCCATCTCCTGCTGCTGCTGGCTAATGAAAGCTCAGCGCCTTCCCTATCAGCCAGGATTTTAATGGTTTTGAAAGAGCCGTTTCTGTGCGGCTCTAAAGCCCAGCACAGTTGCACCGTGAGTGATGCCGGCTGCACTGCTATGGTAATACTCATACAGCGCCTGGCTACCTGCCAAGAGCAGCAACAGCAGCAGCTTTTCTTTCCTGGCTAATCGCTGATAAAACAGGAAGACCTTGATCATCCCTTTTGACATGAATAACGATGTTATCTCCTGTGATGTATGACCCAGAGCCAGATAATGTCCTCTGGCAGGCCTTTTTTCTCATGAGATGTAAAATACAATGATTATGTTACAAGGGGGAGATAAAGTGGCACAATCTTCACTAGTTCAAATAACTAATTGAAGCAGGAACTAGTGGAAATGGCTTCCTTTGTTCCCCAGCCATTGTTGATATAACAGTGCTTATAATGAAAGCTGAAACTGTTGCCCTCTTTTTTTTTTTTTCCATCTCTATTTTTTCCCTTTTAAACTCAAGTGCCTTCACTTCTGCTTCCCCCTCCCTGTTTCCCTGGGGGAGCTGAGGACAGTGGTGATTTCTAGCAAGGGGTCCTGTTTTCCAGCAAGTCTTGTGTGTGAGCGTCAGGAGGATGAAATCAATAAGTAGCTCTCATTCTTTGTTTCCCTAGAGGACTTTTGAGAATAGAAAAATTGAGACCAGTGCTCTCCAAACCATAATTACACTTTTTTATTTTAGTTGCTTTCATTTTTTGAAAGCAACAAACCTAATTACCTGGCAGGGATGGTCACCAGGGGTATATTGATATTTCAGTGAGTGTGCAGTACTTATCACAATTGAGTTCAAATATTAAAAAAAGCACCCCAGCCCTCAAGTAGGTTGGTGTACAAAGCAGGAGGGGTAGCAGCACAGCTTTACATGAGGAGTGATACTCCACAGTTGCAATACATAATGATTAAAGTTGTTGGGAGGCTTGATGCTTCATAGCCTGGTCTGGTCACTAGGAAAGGCGCGATGACACAGTGCCTTTCCTCCCAGGTGGGGCAAATGAGCCTCTTTGGACCAAAATTGACTTCAAATATGAAACAAGGATGCCTTGCTTTAAAAAAAACCCCAACATATTCCTTAAGATGATTTAGTAATGTCTGCACTACGTAAAGACCGGCATTAAATATGAGATTGTTGTCAGAGGCTATCTACTACGGGCTTTACAGCTGTGGGGGGTGTTGCACTGCTGAGGAACAGGCTGTGCTCTGATGACTTGATAACTTGGACAGATGAAGTCAACAGAGACATATTCTATTGTGTGGCAGAGAGACACAGAGAATTTAAGAGACTTGCTCATATTCCTAGATGACTATAACAATATCATAATGAGATTAGACTTCAGCTCTTGTGATCCCAGACCATTGATGCTGCACTATCTGATGTCTCTCAGAATCACTAAACTTTAATCTTATCGGGATTCATTTTGTGGCACTTCTGGAAAAACATCTGACTTGTGTGATGCAGACTTGTTCCAGCTCTTTGTCCTTGGATTGTAGTCTGTGCAAAGCCAGAGGGTCTGCAGCTGGTGCTTTCTTCTTCCTTGGGGTCCAGTCCTGTAAAGCTCAACTCCCACAACTGCAGAGCCCAGAAATCTTGCCTCGAGCCCAAATAGGTGAGGAAAAGCTGACCCTCAGCTAGCTGAAAATCTTTACCTGAGTGCCTGGGCTTCGCAAGGCATTTGAATGACCCAGCTTTGTATTTTATTGATGGATGATATAGATGTAGAAGGATTGTGGGTTACCAAAGTGCTATGAAGCTTTTGCCTCCAGGTTACATGTGATAGTGGAGTCTTCCATCTGACAACTGGATTTGGTAGGAGTTTTTTTGTTAGAGCTGTAGAAGGATGTTTTGACTTGCAGGTACCTCCTCAGCTCATTTGCTTCCAGACGCCCCTCTTGATGCACTTTTTTTGGACCCATGTGAGGGGATCCTGACAGCCTCTTCCCAGCAAGCAGCAGTCACCCATGAGCGCAGGCTGCTTTGGTGTCTGTCAGCCTCCCTGCTGCAGAGTTTGTGTTATTTGCTCTGCATCGCCATGTTTGCATTGCTATGCTGCTTGTTGCGTCTCGCCCAGTGCCCGTTACTCTGTGTTTCCTTGCCCCAGTGCCGGTAAGGAGATGCCTGTGCCTGGCTTGACCAGCTGAGGACCAAGAGGTGGCAGGAGAGCGATGAACCGCAGGGAACCATGGTTCAGAGCAGGCTAGGTGAAAGGGTGGGTGAAGCAGATGTGGGACAGGCCAGACACTGAGTAGGTTCAAATGAAGTCAAGCTCCCAAAATACTGTTGAAGCAGTGTGAGAAAGCTCAGAGTTGGGCAAGAGCGGGGCAGCTGGGTGCTATTTATGACTGAGCTACTGTGTGACCTTGAGCAGCTCACTGCACCTCTGAGTCATAGCTCTGCTTCCCTAACTGCAAAATGAGTGGTACAGTAACACCTACTTCATTCACAAGGGTATCATGCAGTGCAGTTTTATAATTAATTGAACGTAGGAAAACATTTTTTCTGTGGTATAAAGGCTGCAATGCAATGGTCTGATCCTCCTAATGCTTGCTTGCAGGCTGGGAGCGCGGCTGAACTCATTGACTTCCAGAGGGTGCTTTGTTCCCCATAAGTGCGGGAGGAAATATTTGCAGAATTGGGACCCCTGTGCAAAGTTTTATGAGTTACCACATGGCCACTGTGCAAATCAATTACTGTAGTAGGTCTGTAATGAGACTAACTTATAAACCAGTTACTGATTCTACAGCAACTTGAGCAGATGCCAAAAAATGTGGCCAATAATTAGTGACCGCCTGATGGATCCAGGGTTTCTCAGCAGCGCTTGCTCAGCACCCGGTTCACAACGCAGCTGATTCTGGAGATGGTCCTGCTCGCGAGGCCAGATTAGCTGTTGTTTTTTAAAATTTGTTTTGTGTCAGTCTTTGTTAGAATCCCAGTTTAAAACCTTTCAGGTATAAGTATAAAGCTTAAAAGCTTTTCTACAGCTCCACCCTTAAGAATGGGTTTAATCCTTTTAACAAAGCTCTGATCTGACAGTTTATTTCGCTCTAGGCTTTAGCTTCAGTGGTTGCAGCCAAAACCTGACAAGTTCTTCTTGTTAATTCTGAATGTATTATCCAGTGACAAATGTATCTCCCACTTATATGTGACACTGAGAATGAAATGCATATGATCAAATTTCTTATAGCTGGAGTGGGGCTGGTTGTTAAGAACATCTCCATATCTTTGCAGTATGACAGTCAATCCAAACCCATTCTTTTTCAGTAGCATATCTCAGCCTAGTTTGGGACACTCATGATGGGTTGCAATCTGCTGCCATACTCTACAAAGATTAAAGAAAGGCTAAAAATAAAACTGTCATTTTCCCTGGACATTTTCTTGTGAAATGCAGAGAGGTACGTCACTAGAATGCAAAATAAATTCATATGGAATTTTTTATGCTATGCTTTTTTATGGACAGATGGAGTCACTGTCTTTTCTGGTTTCTCATTTCTAAATACGGTGCTGTTACGTACGGCCTTCCACCTGAAAGCTTGTCTTGGAAGCCACAAGAGGATAAAATGGATTTTTACAATAAAGCCAAAAAAGTTCTTTAATTCTTCTAAGTTTGCCAATATACAGAATGCAGATAATGTATTTGATGAACTCGGCCTCCTTCTCTGCTGATAAAATATTGGCGTGCTGATGAAATTTATTTTCTGGAGTATAGTCTGTGTCATCAGGTTGGGGTTTTTCTTTATTGCTATAGGATTGATCTTTTGCTAGTGATAGATTAACACCTCCAGGAGGGTGATGCCCTGACTGCATGCGGTGGACTGAGCGCCAGATCTCTGCCACAGTCTGTGTGACCCTGTCCCTTACTTAATCTCTCTTAAGATGATCTCCTCTTGCTGTCCATCTTCTGTGTGTTTGACTGGACCAGTAACCCTCAGACCAGTGCCATCGCTATTTGCTCCCAGCCCTTTTGAGGTCCATCATTATTCCCGTGCTTTTCTGGGGCCATGTCATGCTTCCTTGGAGGCTGGTGATAGCAGAAGATGCAACGGGTTAATCACTTCTAGGTGTTTCTCTGAAAGCAACTGCATCTTCGAAGTGACTCTCCTGAGACGTTCCCATTTCCTCTTCCCCCAAACAGTGCAAGGAACCGTGTGGCTTTTGCAAATGGGTGCACGAAGGAGAAATGCTAATGGGCAGGATGTCTCTGGCCAACGCTGGCTTGTGTCGCCGCAGTCAAAGACGCGAGGGTGACGGAGGAAGTCAATTTCCTGTTAAATTAGCTTGGCTGGTTCTCTAGAAGGTGGAATTTTAATGAAAGTGCTTATTAATGGATGAGACCAGAGGGAAGTGGATTTGTGGTGAGGCCAGAACTTTATAAGGAAAGCCTTACCTTGTAAAACTCCACAAAAGACGCTTACGGGACTGAACTTGGTCTGCGCAGGAATCGGCTGCTTGTACAGAGGGACAGTCTTCCTTTTCCCATAAAACATGCATTAAGGGTGCCAACTAAGTTTGGTTCTTTTTTATATTAGTCACAAAAACAGTGGGAGGTTTAGTTCCCGTCAAACTTTATGGGCCATTTACGAGGAGGCCTTCCCCAAAGTATTTCACAGGCCAAATAAAAATAAATGGCACTGAAAAATTTTATAACACAATGCATGAACTGTGGTGGCAGTGGGAAAATACGTGCCGGAGACTTCTCCCTCCCCTGCGCAGAGGAATTAAAATGGAATTTTAATTATTGTAACTTTTATAGGCTTTTTCATTTTCAAGCATTACTGCAGTCTTATGGTTACCTTTGGGAGGGAGAGATCACGCCTTTATATAGAGATGAGAAAATGTGGTGGCAGAGGTGCAGCTTCATGGCCCCGGTGAGGGGCACTGCTCTGCAGAGAGACGAGGAAAACCACAGGAGGTGGTGGATGCGAGGAGCGGTGGGTGATGACTTGCAGCGTTGGGGGCCTGTTGGAGCTGGGGGTTGATGTCTGATGTGCTTGGGCATCCTGTCTGGGTGCTCAGACATGGGTGTGGAGAGAGGCAGATACGGGCACGCAAGTGTCTGTTGAGCCCATAAATCTGATTTCTCTAATAAAACTGGGCTTAAACCTGGGGGCTTGGTTCAAGCTGATGTGGCTGTGCTGCTGCTGGGGAGGTACCTCCCCCTGTTACTTCATTTTTCTAGTCAAAGTGGGAGGACAAAAGGAAGGAGACAATTTCCCCCACTGCTAGGACTAGATAAAATACTCGGAGAGGAACAGTGTGGTTCAACTTACAGTAAGAAGCCTGTTAACAGGAATAACTGCAGTTCCCACCTTACAAGTTTTTTCCTCTGCTCTGACCTATGGGGAGGAAAACACTTCTGTCTGGGGAGGAAAGCAGCCTCTAAATACCCGCATGGGGAGGGAGCAGCTCTTGTGAATATTTTTAATAGAAACGGGTTGAGCAGTCACTTCTGCGGGAGCTGTCTTCACTGACGGGCGTGCTTCACAGCTCGCTCGGTGAACTGTTGCACTGTTGAACTCTCTGTATCTCAATGCTGGATTTACCATACCAACAGCTTTATTGGAGGAGTGAAACAACAGCTTGCTTCTACGGGAAGGGAGAGGAACAACCTACCCCTCAGCAACCAAATGGGCAGCAAGCAAAGATGTTCTCCAAATAGTTTCTCTTCCCCTCTTGTGCACATGTTCTTGGCAGCCCTGCTCACCAGAGGTCAGGGGGTTCAGGCAGTAATGCAATCACACCATTGCTTCTTCAGATTGCATATTTGATAAAAAATTAACAGTTAAATCCCTTTACTGACCTTACGATATTAGAACTCCTGCTATTTTGTTAATTTTTTTCCCCATGAGGGTGGTCAAACACTGGAACTGGGGCCCGGAGAGGATGTGGGATCTCCATCCTCGGGGATGCTCAGCACTTACCTGGACATGGTCCTGAGCAGCCTGATCTTATCGGAGCTGCTCTGAGCAGGGGCGTTGGACCGTGTCCCTTCCTTACAATGTCATGCTCTGGCTCTGCAGTTTAGGCTATTCAGATTTGGAACAGCTTGAATGATTTTGGATCTGTAGTCTTGCTGCCAGAGGAGTCTCAGCAAGGGCAGCTGCCTCTCCCTCTGCCCCAACAGAGTCCTCGACTCTTCCTCTGAGGCACATCTTGCCACGCGAGGACAGGAACAGGGTCTGTGATTAGATGGATGTGGGGATCTGATTTAACCTGATAGTAAAGTTCCTCTAAGTCAGGCAAGGGTAAGGTCTGGTTGCGGGTACTAACCTTTTGATGAGGATGGACTTAAAATGGATCAAGCCCATAGAGTCCTCTCTTTAAGTGTAAAATGAGGCTAAATGAACTTTCTTAGTGTGCAGTTGTTTTGTAACTGATGTTGAAATGCACAGACAGTATAAAAAGGTGGGGTCAAATCAGGAACATCTCTGAAAGCTTACTAGAAAACAAAAAGACCCTATCCAAATTTGTGTTTGTTTTGGTATTTTGTTTGTGTGTGGGTTTTTTTTCAAAGGCAAGCAAACAGGGTTTGTCTGGTTTTGGCTTATTTTCATACCCTCTCTTGTTCCCATCCTTTTCTGTGTTTTCCACACACAAGATCTTCTAAAAAATGTTTATTTTTCAAGCCTGTATTAATCTGGTAGTCTGTTTTAAGTGACACATCTGAGTGGTTCTCCTAGTGCTGACAGGCTGAGTTTGCGTTTGCTGTGATGCCTTATCAGTCTGGTTGAAGGCATGCAGTAATGCCCTGCCTGCCTGAGCTCTCCTCTGAGCTGAAGGAATTGGTAGGTGTTAGTTAAGGGATGTTTGCGATGGTGTTGGGGCCATGATGCGTTGCTTAATGCCGCAGAAGTGCATTAGGTTTGGGGGACTGGTTGGGTGCTGAACCCTGCGTGTGCTGTGTGAGCTCGGTGAGGCTGGGGCTGGAGTCAAACAGCCGCTGCTGCGAAGGGCTCAGCTGTGCAAAGAGCATCAACGGCCCCAGTGAGCAGCTCCAAGGCTGATGCCAGGTCTTCCTCCAGCTCCCTGCAGGCGGTGGGAGATGGAGATGTCTGTTATCCTGCTGTTTTCTTCTGCTTCCTACTAAGCTCATCATCTCCCTGGCACTGATAGGCACAAGAATGACATTATTCACTCTCCAAGACGGTCAATATTAACAATACACAAGAGTTTAGGACCTGCCCATGCAGCCTCACTGATGAAAAAGGGCTGCACATCTGTAAGAAGAACTGGAATCAAATCTGCAAGAAGTGACTGGATGGGGAAGTCGCCTTCATCTTCCTCACTACGTGTGTGTGTTTGTGGGAGAAGACTGGTGGTTCTGCCTGGTTTTACAGCCCAAGGTCCTGTCTGCTTCTAGCCAGCACTTTTACCACAGCAGCAACTGTTTTTTCTAAATTATACCATATGTGAATGGAGGATAAATGAATATTATGACCTAGCAGGTTTCCTAGTAAATAGTCTTCCTGCATGCCACATAGGCTGGGTGCAACCCAGGTGGCCGTGCACCAGCCCTCATGAACAGGGCTCGCAGTGGCCCTTGCACAAGTATTTTTCTTGGGGAAAAATACCCCCTTGATTGTAGAGTGTTTTGCTGAAAGGGACTGAATAACTCAAGGGACCTTAATTCTGCAATCTTTACTCTCATAGTTAGGTTTTTTACATTCCACCACACAAATAATAGTAATCAAAATGAGTCCAACAGAGTAAAAACAACCCCCCAGAAAACAAACTGCTGTTTTTACATAGGAATTATTTTGAACTGTATTTTCATTTTGCTAGAAAGTCTGGCAAAAATATTTGCTTGTCAGTAAATTGCTGAAAGGCTGTTCTCTACTGGCAGAGAGGATTTACTTTTGTGTGTGTATATACATTAAAAAACATTTGGAGAGAAAAGTTGCCATTTTTAATGAAAAATAGATTTTTACCAAAGAAATTATTCTCATCACAAATACTTCTAAAATCTTGACAGTTTTTGATTACTCAGCATGTATATTGGACTTAAGGTCTACTCATGTGAGTATGGGTCATACGGTCAGGTCTTTCTATGTGACTCATCTTTCCCATCCACAAGAAGCAATACCTTTAAGACTTGTGCCTGACTCGGCAAGATCTAAGTAGGATTGTTTATGCTGCTAGAAAAAAATGATGGAAGTTAATTTAAGTTAATATAATCTCAGTAATCACTGGATTTATTGCCCAGGAATACTTAAGACCTTTCAGGTTCTTCGTTCTGCCAAAAGCTGAGCTCATGGTTTCTAAACTTCGCTGCTTTGTACCAATAGGCAGGTGCTAATCATTTCCATACAGCTGAGCCATAATTTGCTGGCTGCCTCTATAAAACATACCAGCTTTTCACAGTGCCCTCTTATATATGCTGCTTTACAAGGAAACTGTAACTAACACTTAAACCAGCATGTAATATATTATTTTCTTAGTTTATAGAAGATTGTTTTATGGGGCAGCATATTAACAAGAGATACCTGGAGGTACGTGGTTCGTAGTGTCCAGCCCTTCAGTGGTTCAGGTTTATATGCAGATATGAATGCACGACCCTCATCGATAATCAGGTTGCAAATGGCTCTGTTGAGTAATTGCAGCATTAGTCTTCTCTAACTGAAGCTTCAAAGTAATTTCAGCTTTTTATAATTACAGAGCTAGTGGACTATAATAATTTCCAAATGTTTTGGAGCTGATTTTAAAGCTGATCTGCAACATGTAGTTAAGTCTGAAAGGCCCAGATCATGAAGAAATGCTTTGGCAGGTGGGCTGGGACACTTTTTTTTTGTTAAGTAGAACCTATTGGAGAAATCTTCACTGATGCATATAAGACTTACACCGGCCACAAACTGGCCTGGATAAAGTGGCACCTCTGAATGGGTTGGGGGAAGAGAGGGAGAAGAGATGCGGAGAGGATACACAGACATGGCCAAACTTGTGATATTAGGAATATTTTAATGACAAATTTGATGCAAGCTTTATTAGAAAAATAAAATTTTTTGCTTTCTTTTTGAAGCATAAGAACTACTGTCAGTCTAGATCTTAATGTCTCTCAGTGGATGATTGTGAAGCGAGGCCATTTTATTGTTTAGAAACACCTTCTTGTCTAGGAAGTTTAGGTGGCTTACGGGGTTTCTGTGCTCCGTATGTAAAGAAGAGCTTGTGGGTCAAGGCTTCAAAGGTAGTGAAGTGCTTATAGCTGGTGATGAGTACCTTAAGGGAATTCTCAAAAGCACTTGAGCATGCTGACTCACTAGTTCGTTCTTGGTATTTGTGCATAAATAAGCCTGAAAACTGGGCCTGAGGGACACAGAGGATGGCCATCGCCTCAACTGTCTCATCCTGGTGACTTAGTCTTAATGTGTTTCCCAGTAAAGCTTCTCATGGCTGAACGTAAGGCTGGATATATTAATGCACTTGACACATTTATCCAGTGAATAACCCTCAACTGCTTTTCAGGGATGTAAGGCTTCAATTACTGCGTCTAGGATTATAAAAAATAAATCATGATCTCCATTGTTTCTCAGACTGCCTGAAAGCTATAGGAAGCTATATTATAGAGGGAAAGCTTGGGAACTATTAGACAATACCTGGAAAAGAAGGGGGAAAAGTGATGTAACTGATTCTGGCCTGGCAGTTATTTAACGATGAGTCTGACTTGTGGTATGGGGAGAGAATTGATGAGGTTCCTGGCCAGCCCAAGGGAACAAGATCAGGTTAAAAATCTTTGCGTTGGAAATAAAACATAGGAGTGGGAGGAAGGAGTAATGTGCAAATGGCAGCTGACTCCAGAACCGAGTAGAACTAGCAAAGGTTTGCTTTCTTCCTTCCCATTTTCATGGTATTATGGCAGGGCTTGGTCCTGCTAGTAGTTAAACTCTTTGCATCTTCTCTTTCAAGGAACTGAAGCACGTGAATATTTCTGCAGAAGTCATGAGGAAACCATGCACGTGTTTGGTGCATGTAGGCTCCCCGGCTGCCTGGCAGGGCAGATGGCTCTATCAGCAGCTTCTTGGCTCTTCTTTTTTGGGCCATGGAATTTTGTTTGATTTCAAATGAGTGAGGGCTGTCTGATGCACTAACTTTTTGAAACTGTGAGGCTCTCAAAAAGAGAAGCGTTTCAAGAAATGCAGATTTACATGGGAGGTCAAGGTCTTCAGGGATTTCAAATAAGAGAAGAGCAGTGTTAGTGGTACCCTACAGCCTTCTAGCTCCAAACTGTGCCTGTAAGTAAGATGGATGATGAGGAGTGCTAATTAAGTTGGCGAGGGACAAGTGTGCTTGTGCTTACTGCATGGTTTGAGCAAGGCAGTGCTGTTAGGCTGGGTTTCTCCTGCCTTGTGCATAACACCTTGAAAATCAGGTGCAAAGTGCCTTTGCCTTCTTTCCTGCAAGCCTTCCTTGCCTACTGCATCATCTTGAGATTGGTACTCAGGGATATCATCTTGCCTCTGTGTGTATATTTTCAATGTGAAAACTAACTTTTATTGGAAACAAGAGTCTTATTTAAAATAAGAAAGAGACCAAAGAATTTTTATCCTTTCATGAAGTTGATCCAAACCTTCAAAGTGTTTTGGTAATTGTGTTTATGGCTAAAAGATTGATTATTTAAGTCTGTGTTAGAGTATACTTTTTAGTATGAAGTAATGGCTCATTACAAACCAGCTCAGGAATGCTTTTGAGTTTTTTAGGAATTTTTTAAAGCTGGATGAGGAGGGAAGAGTGTGAGGCACTAAGTTTAGCATTTCAAAACATCTGGATCTGCTCTATGGTTTATTTTTTAATGTGTTTTCCATGAGTCTAGTTAAACAACCACATGGCTTGATGGCAAAATGAATGCAAGTGTAGTGTTTGGAAGGGGACTCTGGATAAAAGTTCGGCTTGCTAACTAGAGTCAAGTGACATGCTCTTGTTTTGGGTTAGGTCATGTGGATTCACAGAAAGAGCCCATCTTGGCTGCTGCTGTTCACTTTCTCTGCCAAAAGCTCCTAAACATAAAGCAGGCAAAGGAAGTACTAAATTATAGAACACCTAATCTTTAGTCCCTTGTTTAATCTCAAATGAGTCTCCCAGATCTCATAAATTAGAAATGAGGACAACACAGAAGGCCAACCACAAGATGGTCTAGGACCTGCCCTGGAGCAAAGGGTCTCCTGTGGCTGTAGGGGCAGGAGCAGAGAGGGATGATTCTGATAATGCCTTTTTTTAGGTTGTGCTATTACAGTGCTGTTGAGAGAGTTGCTCTTCTGATGGGCTGCCAACACACCAGGAAGGTATAGCAAGAACTGGTCCCTATTTAGCTGCTATTAATTTTGAGCAGACTGAGATTTTTTTTGTTAGCGGAGAAATAGATAGTTATGTTGCTATGAAATTCATAAGGACCTCATTGCTGACAGACACTGGCAGAGGTAATGATTTAGCTTCGACTCTGCTTGCCAGTGATCTTTAACCATTGCTCTTTGCCCTTCCCTCTGGCATCCTTTTTCTCGTATCTATTTTCCCACCTTTTCTCTCTTCCAAGCATGTGTTTTTATTCTGTTGCTGCTTTCAGCTTAGCCCAAATGCTAATGAGGCCTCAGGTCTTCAATCAGTACTTGCGTTAGGAGAGTGGGGCTGACCTAAGGTACAACCAGGGGCAGCTCTTGAGGATTGTGGGGTCCACCTCCACCAGAGATTTATAGCCTTCCCGAAAATCCCTGTCATTTATTGCCGTTCTGTCTTAACAGTGACATGCAGTGGCAGCACGATGCAACAGAGGCAGCTGCAGACATCGCACAAACTTGTTACTATATCACTTTTTTCCACTGACATGTGAACACCTTAGAGGATCTCAGTGCATCTTGTGTCCCTGCATTAGCTGTCTGTGAGGGTTTCGTTGACTGTCTCAAGGCTGCAGAGTCGGGCACAGGCCAATGCAGGCTCAGGGTGGAGAGAGGCGTGTAGGCAGAAGAGATAGTATCCTTTACAAGGCAAGGATGTTTTTCTTGTTTTCCAGAATATAAGACTAAATATTCTTGTCCTACTGGTGGTATTGTGATAAGGAATTATCCACTCTGTTCTTTTTTTTTTGTATGATATTGTTCTCTTAATCATCTCCTGCATTTTATGCATGTGCACTCACGTGCAAAACTACTGCAAATATTTCTGAGATCCCACCAGCTAAAAAGTGTTAGATGCTGCTGGGTACAACTTAGGTGTATTTGTGCCTGGGAATGATTTGTAGAGGTCATTCTGCAAAACCTGTATTTCCCAAAAAAGACTGGAAATTGTGTTGAATTGATCTTTAGAGAATTGATCCCTTGCAAAACTTTTGCAGGAAGGGTTGGATGGCATTGTTTGTACAGGCGGCAAAGGTAAAAGATGGATTCCTCAGGAAGGAGAGGAGGGAGCCCCAAAGGAACAAAATGAAGGATGTTGAGGGAGGGGTAGGCTGCAGAAGGGTAGAGGAGGTCAGGTGTTGATATTCTGAAAGAAGTATCCTGAAGTATCTTCTGTGCTTCAGGGATACAGCTAGTCTACATGCATGGAAAATAAGGGATGTTAGTGTGTAGATCTGAAGAGGACGCTGGAGATGGAGCCAAGGATAGTGCTTTGTCTTCAGTGACTTGTACAGATTCCTGAGCTGAGGAGTAGAAGGGTTAACCACTGTGTGTATTAAGGCTACAAAAAGCTTTTTGACTAGAACATAAATTACTGAAGCTACTATTCACAAAAACACATATCAGACATAAAATAACTGCCACAGCTTTTCAGATGTCTTATTGTGCTTCATCTCATGGTGATGACTGGAGCGCTCTGGGACTACTTTTCAAAGTATTCTCCTTTGTGTCTCAAGAATACACAATGGCTCAGCCTTGACATCTATCTTCATATGTAAGGAGACTGATAGGTCACTAGTGACATAGCTGCAAATATGTTATCAAGCATCTTCTGATTGCTTCCAAGCAAGTGTTCTTGTCCTGTGCAAGACAGACAGCATTTAGATATTCCTTTCCTGAATATCTTACTAGATTTTTATATACTTTGAATTATGGGAAGAACAAACATTAGAAATTTTTTTTTTCTCTGCTTTGTGATTTGCAGGGGGTCTGAGATCGATGTTTCCAGTGACCACTGGATTCCCTCATTCCCAGTAGGGTCCCACTCTGCAGTGAATGTGCAAAAATAGCAATCCTAGAGAGTTGCTGAGGTCCAGATCTAGAGGGATAATACTCAACTAATCAGATATTCATACCCTTCTGCCCCCTCTGTTTAAAAGCAGCCAGATGCTGCCATGGTCTTTATCAAGTTGAACTAAACAAATAAGAAATTAATGTGGCTGGACCAGGATCTTTTGTTCTCTACCCAGTCACTGTGGACAGGGGCTGTTAAGCCATCTAGCCAGAGTGATTAGCAACTTGCCAGCCTTCTGCCTGTCTTGCGTTGATGCCTGGGAAGTTGCAAAATTGTCTATACGCAGTTTAAAATGGATCAGTTTGATAACCCAGTTTACTGCATGGACACACAAAACATTGGCACAGCTGTTGGGGAGACAAATTGGTAGTGGCCAGGCTGAGTTTTGAGGGGAGGAGGGATTTCTCTTTAGGGCTATCTTCTCTCCTCCCTCTGCCTGCTATTAAGTAATGATCTGAGCATCAGGCCTCTGACATGGAGAAAATACCATATTATTCCTGGGCAATGTGATGCCCTGTGGTGCTATAAAGGTAAATAAAGGCATAATCCAGAGCATCAAGTACAGGCTCACCCTGGCTGGCAAGGAGGTTCCCCAGGTCCTGCTTGCAAGGGGGGGACCATCTCTCAGGAACTAACTGGGGCTGTTATGGCTATCACCAGGAGTTCATGTGACTGTAGTCCTAAATGCTCTTGGTTACACAGGTGAAATAAATGGGGACAAGGTGTCCAAACATTTTTGTGGATCCACGTGTGCCTAGAAACGTTGCTTTTTTCCCTATACTGCAAGAAAACGGAAGGCGAAACAATCATGGTAGTGGTACGAAGTGCTGTGGTGGTTGAACTTCTTTGTTTGGGATCTTCAGCTTGAACTGTTGAAAGAGAGAAGATAGGTTAGCCATTGGTTGGCTTCAGAGATCTTCCTGATCTCATGTTTGTTTTAATGAGGGAGAGGCTGCTGTGATGGTTCTTCAGCCCATCCCTCTTGAAATTGTCCTTGGAGGTCTGCAGCCATGTCTGGGCTGGTGGTGGTCACAGCCATGGGGAGCCATGTGGGATGTAATGCCAAGGTCAATGCTGCACACTGTGTAGGCAGTCCCTTTTACTCTCATGACAGGCTTCAGCAGGCACGGGTGCCTAAAATGTTTCTCCCCAGGCTTTTGAGGCTGGTGTGTGTGTATGCAAAGCTGCTGACAGCGTCAAGCTGAGATCTGCTGGAAACTGGGATCTGGGAAACCTTATGCCAAGAGGAAAAATATCTTAAAGTGACTTTAATTTTTAGTGCTCAGCTAAATAACTCATACTCCCCCTCATGCCTCTGAGCTGAAAAAACCCTGGTCTCCCTTGGAAAGTGAAGCAAAAACGCAGGGCGGAACTCCTGTTTGTGTTGTGGCGGAGGCATTCAGTCTGCTTCGTTATTTAATATCAACAGATGAAAATTGTTGGCTCCACCTCTGCTCATTTATCTGCTCCGTGGCAGGTTGTATTTGCTCTTGTTGTCTGGGAGGGCTGACAAAGACATGGTCTGGAGCAAGGCGGCTCTGGGGGCCCTGCCTGACCCTGGTTGTGGCATGGGGATGGTTCCATGGGTGCCCAGATGGGTCAAGGCCGAGACCTGCAGTGCCCGGCTGGGCTGGGGGGCATGGAGTTAAGCAGGGGAAGGCTCGTGTGTAAATATCTTCTTTCCCAAACCAGGAACTCTGCAAGAAGCAGGTCCCAGAGCACATATAAACATCCAGCCCCTCCCAGCACCAGCCCCTTGCAGCTCTGAGGCTGGCTGGGTCCAGCGATGCCCACTTGTGCTTGTAATAACATTAAATATAAGCAGTATGGTTTTGCCAGCCTCATCCTTCAGGCTAGCCCTGTTTCTCAACAGCTCAGCAGTGAACTGTCCGCCCCCCCCCTTTTTTTTTTTCCTTACAATAAACTAAATCAAAATCCAGGGTTAACCACTGCTACATGACCATGAGAGGCTCAGAGTTTAATCCTAGGGCTCTGGTCCTTTCAAGCACTAGCCCTGCTGTGACTCTGTAGCAATCTCTTCTAGCTCTGCAGTTTTCCGATTTTTCAAAATTGCCTTACCCATGTCCAAACCCAGGATCTAAGCCCCAGCTGGTGATGGGTACCTGCACCCCAATCAGAAGAGGTGCATTTTCCTCATACCAGCTCCCTCAGTAAACTTCTGTGGATCTGGAAGAACCAGAAACAAATCTCCCTCTTCCACCATGTTTCCCAAATTTCTATCTGGCTTAGAAGTATGAGCCTATTAACACCTGCTGACACAGATACGCATTCAACTTTTAGAGTCCATGAATGCAGCAGTGAACTATCAGCTTTCCCAACCCCAAAGGTTAAATCCACGTGAACCTAGCCTGAAGCATGGACAGATGACCTCTCTCTGCACTGAAAAATAAGCCCTTTCACTTCCATGTGTTAATTCCTGTCTTATGAGCTGATATGGCTCAGCCATAAACTTGTCATAAATGCTGACACGTATACACAAGGGTCAGTTTAAAATCTGTGTTCATTCATAATCCTGGAAAGATGAGCTACTTGTTCACACTGATAACATGTCTACTTGCACATTGCTGGGAGGCAGAGCTGATTCTTGGGGGGGTCTCTGCTCAGTGAGACCCAGTTCCAGCAGGTTTTCCATGCCCTGCGGGTGCTGTGGGGTGAATTCAGCCTCTGTTTCTCCCAATCACTGATGAAACAATCAGTCTGAAACAATGACTCAAGCTCATGGATTTTCCACTGTGGTGTTTGGGGAAAATCCCTTAGGGGATGTTTCTTGTCTTGGTGTTGGAGTGCTTTCACTTAAGTACAGAACCATAAGGATACCAGAAATTTATTAAAGCTTTGCTTCTGGCTCTTGTTTGGAGTTTGACTAATTTTACAGCAGGCTCCAAGGAGACTGCATGCTGCTGTCTGGGAGGATTTTGAAGCTGAATAATGTTGAGATGAGGCAGCACAGTGGTTGTGTGGGATGGGGAAGGCTTTCTCACTTCCACAGACTAGTCAGATGCTTCCTTTCTGCAGGGGGTGACCGATTCTCCAGGAGGACAGTAGATCTCCAGGCGTGGTGAGGGATCACAGCTATGGAGCTCTTATGGAGGCTATTGAGCTAAGGATCAAGTAATTGTAAAAGCTAGGGAGCATTTCCACCAAGCTGAGCAATGAGTTGAGATGGCTTTTGGGACAGGCTCAGCTCAGATGAGCAGCTGGTAGTGTGAGAATGTGATGAAAATAAACAAGATATTGTGTGGAGACTTGGTTAAGTAGTGGAAAGACAATTCACCTGCTGCATTTGTGACAGGTGAATAAAATTATCTTGAGAAAGAGCTTGAGGTCAGGTCAGTTTGTTTTTTTTTTTTTCTGGGATGGAAAGACTAAATCAGAAGCCTACACCTTTCATTGAGGGCAATCAAGCTCTCTTTCACCAAATGTTTGGATGTCAACATGAGCAGCTTGAGCCTATGTAAGATTATAGACTTTTTCATGTGTCAGTCAAAATATCCTGGGGAGAAAAATGTCACATTCTTCCTCTGTGTTACTGGCACTCATGTTTTACAAAACACATAGCTTTTTATTTAAAATAGATCTGCTGATATAAAAACTGAACACAAAATATCAGGAAGTTGGCTGGTCTCTAAAAGGGATGCCTGCTGAGAATGTAAAATTAATTTGCTGCATGTGAAAAATGCTAGCTGTGGGGACAGATGACAGAGAAGGTGTCTGAAAGAGAATAGCATGGATATGTTTCCTCTATCTTGCCAAGCAAAATAGTCCAATTTTTTTTCAAAGGGCTGTTTCTGGGGCTAAGTTGGTAACCTGATCTTTATTCCTTTCATACTTGTTTACTCCTTTCCTAGTCTTTCTTTTCCAGCACAGAACACTTTTGCATATCTTATATAAGGACAGCAAATAGGCAGCGGGTCCTGGTCTTTGCCAATGACAGATGCCTCATTCACTTGGTGAATAATATTGTTGTTCTCTGTAAGATGCTCAGGGTAGATGCTCTTTAGGTAACATGTTGGTCCAGGTTTCCCCGCGTGGCAGAGCTCTGCTGTTAAGACTTGAGTTCGTAGATCCAGCTTAACAGAAACAAAAAATAGGTGTTCTTGGGGTGAATTACTTGTTCCCATGATTGAATAAACTAAAGCATCAACATTTTTCCACATGTATAAGAAAATTGCATAAGATGTCCTAAACGTACCAGGTCCAAGAGTGTAGCAGAAACAAAATTGGCCCCTTTCTCTCAGCTGCTGACTGTGACCTCTGTAACATCATCTTTGTTTCTCTGGCACCCAACTGCATTTACATCAGAGGAAGAACTCTGTTAGTAACAGCAGACCTAGGGGTGCAAGCTCACTTTCAGGACATGGTTTGACTGTTGGCTATGTGATGTTGGGTGTAAGAAGATAAAGCCATGACTGTATTTCTGGTGCTTAGCTGAATTTCACTTCTGGGTTAAAGCAAGCCATGATTCTCCTGGTCTGCACTAGATTTATACTTACACAGAAAGTGTGGAGAGAGATGGGTGCTTAATTGCCAATTTAAGGCAAGACTGAGTAAGGAAAAGTGCATCTGTATTTTTTTCAAAAGAAGATTTGAGGTTCATGCTTCAACCTACCTCTATGATTAACACCTGTAGGGTCCAGCCTGGAGGAGAGGAACCAGAAGATCCAAACTGTAGTTTCAGGGTCCTTAAGGCTTCTTGGTTGAACTGAACATTGCTTCAAATTGATTGTTAAATCAGGGAGCGTGGGTGTAGCTCATTCCATTATAATCCCAACAAATTGCTTTGTAATCGAAAGCTTTTGTTCCAGTGTCAAGTGGTTAAGCACCAAGTAAGAAGATCTATTTTACAAGACCAGACAAGATCTGACAGACAGCGGAAACTTAACTTTCAACAAATATAACAATCAACGTGAGAGAACCAAAAGGTCCTCATTAAGCACTGCTGTTTTTAATTAATTGGTCCTTCAGATTTACTTCTTTAAAGCTGCTAACAGCCTTAAGCCTTTCCTAGATTAATTACAAAAGACGAGCAAATCGCAATAATTAGTTTAGCCTCAGGCTCTTGCTAGGCCTCTGACCTGTGTGTGTAGGTTTGCTCCATGTAGTGTAGACAGGGGGAAGCAATTTGCCTTCTTGTCTTGTTTCTGAATCAGAATTTCTGGCAGGAAGTGGTTTTTTATTTTCTTCAGTTGTTGAAAAGTGTAATTTTCCTTCCCCTAATATATTCTTGTCACTTAGTTTAAAATGATCCCTCTGCTGTAACGACTCCCACTTGGGCTGGAAACCCTCCTTCACCAACAACAGCTCAGTCAGTGATGATGACTTTCAAGGCTTGTAATTCTTGGCTTATGGGGCCTACGGACTCGGGGAAGTATCATTAAAAATGAATCATGCTGCTCCCCTGGGGAAGTGCTTGCTTCCCGGGACGCACATTAATGTGAATCCATCACCCCTCCCTTGCCGTGGAGGGCCGGTAAGTCAACAGTGCAATGTAAGAATGAATTTCAAAGAGGAACATATGTATGTACCTATTCATCGAGAGAGAGACCTTCTGTATGTGCCTGTAAGAGACAGACCCATCGTTGCACCCAGAAGCTGGTGCTGTTTAGGTCTTTTCCTGTCTGATCCGTGCTTTCATCTGTAACTTGATGCAGACTTCTGGGGCCATCTCTATTTCCTCCATTCATGAGACAAATCCTCCCATTTCAACAGTCATCCCCTTGGTTTCAATGAGTCTGTTGACAGTGTAATGGGAAAGCATGCTTATCTTTGCCTGGAAACTGTGTGCCTCAGTTTCCCTACCTGTAAAATGGGCACATTACCATCCCTTGGCGATTAGCTACATGTCTTGACTTACTCATTCTGTAAATTGCTTTGAGATCCTAGGCCGATGGGGAGATAAGGGGAAGTTATTGCTGTTTGTGCTCTTGATTAGATAATCATCTGCTTAATTTCCTGTGAGTTCAATGAGACTTATCAAGGCACCTAAGAATTATGCTAAACTGGTTTAAGAAGTGACATCATTATGTGCTGTTCTCACTGACAAAATTGAGTGTAACCATGGATAACCACTAAAAAATGTTGTTCTAAGGTATCTGCCGTGCCCCTCCGTGGGGCTTTTCCCAGGGGTGAAGCTAAGTGGGAGGTCCCAGGGCGAGGGCAGTGGGGCTGCCTGCTCCCTGGGACTGCTGCCTGCTCCCTGTGCCCTGCAGGCAAGAGGCTCCCATCACTCTAAAACTTTTTGGCCAAGAAGCAGGGTGCAGTCCTGCTGCTGAGAGAGGAGAATCCACTGCAAAGGTACTTTCTAAGCACAGTAGTGCTGTGTTAGCACAATACACTGCTGTATATTTTCCTCCTGAAAACAAAAGGAGGTTAAATTTCATTGGAGTGTTTTGGTTCCCTCTTCCCACCTACCTGCCCTCTGTCTCACTGCTGCTGGGTGCAGGTTTAAAAGGTGTATTTTTGTTCATTTTTATTTTTAATGCTCTTAAGATGTCTTTTTTTCAGGCTGGAACAGACACAGTTGAACTCCTGTGTGCTGAACTGCTGGGCATTGCTTTATTGTTATCTGGAAGCTGTAGGGTGGCATCAGCTCACTGCTGTGCCCCAGCTAATAAATCTATGCTACTTCTTGCTAAAAAATTCCCATCTGATCTGGCAAAAGTGGTAGAAACCAATGATTTTTTTTCACCTTAAATAGGGAGTAGCTACATTGGGGTGAATCCCCATGTGGAAGAGGCTTTGCTCACCTCTAGGACAGTCGGTATCATTAAGTCACAGCAGTAGTCGGACATCGGGAGGGAGTCAGACAACCCAAGCTCGCTGCTTCCTGCTCCTTCTGGGTCCATGAGGAAAATCCCGGCCAACACAGCTAATCCACTTCCCTTTTATTGCTCCGACAAAAAGAAAAGGATCCTTATCTCTCTAAACTAGAAGTGTAATGGGAAGCAAACAGGGGACTTCCTCTTCCTTCTACTTATCACTTCTTTGTCCCTCTAGATTTGTCTCTGTCCCTGGACCTTAACCTCCCACTCCAAGGGCAGGGCAGGACAGGCTGATAAGCTGTCTCTGAAACCACTGGAATTGAAGCAATTATTCAGCAGCTGCAGCCCTTTGCAGCTGAGCAGAGATTACCATCTCTATCCCTGGGAAAACTGTCTTTATGCCTCCAAAATGTATCCTGGCCTGCAGACCTTATTTATGGCACCTTCTGGCTGAGTTACCAAAGTGAAACAGCCCTGGGATCTTTACTGCTCTTTCTTTGGACTCTGTCCTCAAAACCAAGGTAACTTTTTTTTTCCTTCCCTGTCTACAACTGCTTATGCTTAATCCTGTTCATGGGATAGCAACGCTCCCACTCGCTTCAGAGAGCCGGTCCTGTGTGTTTGCTGTCCTTCGAGAATAGGTGCAGCGTGACACAGGCAGACTGGTACTGCCAATAGCTGCTCTGCTACGTGTATGCTAATGTTGCCTTAGTTAATAGCTAAGATTCATAGCTAATTTGAATGCAGTTGGGGAAATATTGTCTGCAATATTTCCATGGAGTTGTAAAACAGATCTGCCTGTAGTTTCTAGGCACAAATTGTTGTGGAAAGTATATTTTATACTTCATGAATTGCAAGCTTAGGTAGCCCAGAAGTGTGATCAGTCCCCAAGACTGGGAGTACAACCTCAAATATTTGTATTTACCCTTGATTTGGAGTTGAAGAACTCTATAAGAATCATGAAATTGTCACCAATTTTAAGCACTGAAGTCAGGGAAATTTTGATGCACAGTCCAGAAGTTAAAAGCAGAAATGAGGGTCATCTTTTTGGGTATTTTTTTCAGTATGTATTTACTGGTACTGTCCCAATTGCTGCCACCATGGACACACTCAGACAAGAAATAAGAGAACTCACAGTAGCTCTTTTCACTTCTATGAATTGATGCTCAGTTATCCAGCATATGAAATGGGTGCAGTAATACAGCAACCTGCTGCACTCTCCTGCTCTCCCTCCTGTGACTGCATGGCTTTAAGAAGCTCTTACCTCTCTATACTTTATCACATTTGTTTTATGCCCCAATTTCATTATCAAGCTGTTGGGATGGGAAGGGGGCGATGAGAAGTGTGAGGAGGCTGCACGTGCAGAAAAAGGCAAGACAAAAATCACCTCTCCAAAACTTTCTAAGTGAAAGTTTCCTCTGCTTGAGGAAAGAAAAGCCAGAGAGGATTATCAAACATTTCAGTAGGGAGATAAAAAAATAAATTCAGCAGAGAGTCAAAAAGCAAAAAAAAAAAAAAAGCCCCCCCAAACTTATTAAAACCAAAGCCCTTGGTGGTAACCATGGCAGAGCTGCAGGCAAGATACAACAGAGGAAAAATGTTTTTGCTCCCCCCCCCCAATAAAGCAGCAGTTGAAAGACCTTAAATCAGCAATCAAGCTTCTGCTTTCCCTTACACCCGGCATAACCTAGACCTGCGCTGCTTTCGGTGCTGCTCCTCCAGACACGCATGTGCATGGGAGTGCGGAGGGGCTTGTGCTGGAGTGGGAGCAATGGGAAGATCAGATATTTTTTGAGTTATGGATTTAGCAATAAATGATAACGATTTCGCCTTTATATAAGCAACAGCAGGGGAAACAAAACAAAACCTTTGCCTCATTTCCTGTTGTGTTTTGAGGTTTCTTACCAATGCTGAAAACCACAGTTCATTACGGGAAGTTTTAGTGGTCTGTATCTGTCACTGTTTTAAATCAGTATTTGGCATCAGTGAATGAGACACTTTTCCCTTGAAGTAGGAGGGGAATTTCACTCTTGTGTGTGTGTTTTTGCTTGAGAAATTGTGTATTTCTTGTCAAATTTCTTGTTTATAAGAATTGTGAAAAGCTACACTAACAAAACCAAGAATGTTTTGAACGGTTTTCCTTCAAGTTCAATGAATAACACTTTACCATTAACCTGCCCGCTTGCCAGGGGCTTGGGAGTGTGGCAGTGGCTGGTCTGTTGTCACCTTGGTTTTATATCACAACCTCTTTGTAGAGACATTAGTTTTCATCAGTGCATTTGTTCTGGGGAGTTATGAGCCTGAGATGTTGGTAAATGTTTATGAAGCTAGTAGGTTTATGTTTTATAGCATCTAGGCTGTTGGGATGGCATTGTGCGAGCTGTACGAATAATATGGGTAATGGTGCCTCCCCAAAATGCACTGTAGACTGGAGGAGCTAGCAGGTAAATAAAACACAACTTCTCTGGGTGAGTGAAAATCTCTTCAGGATTAATGGGAAGTGGCAATCAAGTACAAGTTCTTGTTTACCTTCAGTTTGCTCTCTGCGTGCACGGTATTGCAGTGGTTCTGCCCATGTGCTGGAGAAGATGGGTTGGGAGGCTGTGGTTAGGAGTGTATGGGCTGGAGGAAACACCACCTCTCCCAACGGGGTGGCAAGCCTGAACTGAGCTCCGTCTTTTTCACTACCTCATTTGTGACTTGGAAGAACCCTGTTAGTCTTTCCTCCCCAGCTGCCAGTCTTCAAAAGCAATAGGACCAGTGGTATTAATCTGATTTTATGGACTAGCCCAAGATGCTTGAACAAGAATAAGCACAAGAAAGACAGTGATGCCACAGGGTTCCCCGAATGGCTGTCCCCCTCATCGGCTGTGCGTTCCTCTCTGGGCAGCCAGACTTTGAGCAAAGCCAAGCCTCTCTCTCAGGCTGCTAGGAGAGGTTTGCACTGTGAGGAAACCTGTTTGTATGGTATTATCCATAACACCTGGCCTGCTCCCAACTTACTGCACACAGGCTAGCAAAAGTCGACCAGCAGCACTGGTCTGGACCGACCCTGCTGGATCTGGGAGGACCCACATCCCTCTGGTGGGTTGTTGGCCATGCCAGCAGAGGACTGCTGGAAAGACTGTCCCTTTTTGTTAACTTGTGTGTGGGCCATGCAGATGTGGAGGTCTCCATTTGTTCCTTGCTCACTTGCTTGGATTTCCTACATTACAGGGTTTCTCAGCTCAGTCAGCCAAATCCAGCAGTGAGGTTGACAGCCGCATGGCCAGCGCATCTCCAGCGTGTGCGTAGGAACATGTCTCCTTCATCTCCCGGCTTGCTGCAGCTCTTGGTGCCACCTTCACATGGCTGATCCCTCTGAAGGCATTTTGGCCCCTATATACAGGGGACTCAGGCAAGGATAGATTCATCTCAAGGAAGAACGAGTGGAAATCTGTAACAGGCTGGTGGGGTCTGGCTCCAGCTGTTTACAGAAGTGGCTGTCGTGGCTTGGGCAGCCTCATCCTTGGATTTCGTATCACGGTGTTATTGCTGGGGAGTTCAGGTGAGGAAATGGGAACAGAGGAAAGTGCAGAAGGCAGAGCATCTCTCTGAGCCTGATGGCTTCAATACCTTTCCTCTCACACACACACGCTTCTGTTTTTCCAAATCTTCCTACTGAAGTAAGAGTTGTTAGTCTTGATAGAAATCACAGAAATAGTTAGTGGCAGCCCTGCTTAGTGCCACTCGATCCAACGGACTGGTGCCCACTTTAAAAAAAGAATATAGATTAATTCATTCTAGCTTTATTTTTTTTTTTTTGCATAGGGACAGCAGGGCTAAGCCAACAAGTACAAATCAGATCTCCAGCCTGAAGTGAAGAGAAATGTGGGTGCTGCTGTAATACAATATGGGTAAACTCAGGTTTTGGATTAAAAAACACTCCACTCATCATTGTATCTGCATTTAACATTTAAGTGTTTAAGCAGAGGTGGTTATTATGGCAGCTTAAGCCTGCCTGGCCCTCTTTATTTCCAGACGATATATTCTAATTTACCTGCCCCAAATGGAGGTATAGGAATTTCCCAGAGCTGCACCTAATTTTCTCACAGGAACAAGGAGCGCACCGCTAACAATGCCTGCTTTGCCACCGAGATTGTGGCAGCTGCGATGCTCAGCACCCGGATGGCTTTTCACGTGGCCGATACTCCAGCCATCAATACGCAATCGGCAGTTCTTCGCAGCTACGCCATCTCCCTTCTCACCTCAAGCACGGTGTCAGAAAAAGCTGTCTCTGGGTCAAAGCCTCCAGAAATACCGAACTGGGTGTTATTTAAAGATGATGGAAGTGAGTGTTATCTCCTCATCTCTCCTTTTTGGAGGAGCAGGTGGAGCAGGCTACGGAGTGAGGTGGCTTTGCTGCCGTTCCTGCCTCTCTATGGAGACTGCGTGAGCCCCCGAGGAATGTGCTGTGGGCCTGGGCCACGGGTTAAGTGTTTTAAAATAAGGGAGGCATAAAACAAATGGTCTGAGCATTTCCGTGCACCACCAAGATCCATTAATTCAGTAGTGTAGAGAGGACTGCGCTTTGGCACCCTCCCCACCTCCACCAGTTCCTCACAGAAGGGATTAGCAGGGGATTTAATTAATAAGCATAGTGACTTTCTTTCCTTTTTTCCTTTTTTTTTTTTTAGTGCAGCGTGTCCTACCTGGGCATTGCCCGATGTGGCGTTCAGGCTAATACCCCCTTACCTGAGCACAGGGAAAGCCCTGTTTAACCATGGCATGCAAAGGTTTGAATACATGGTCCAGCAATCCTGTTTCCCCTTCTAAAATGGATGTGGCCCATATATGCGAGAGGGAGACAACAGGTTTTAGGAAGGAGGAGGGAAAGGTCACACTGTCAGACTCGTGCTGCCCGTGATACTTTTCCTTGATCCCTTTGCTTTAAAAGGGAATAATGCAAAATCATTGTCTAACACCCCTTGAAGATGCAATGGGCTAATGAGCCCCGCAAGTTTTTCAGTGGAAACTTGTAACGTCCTTGGGTTTTGTGCCAGATAACATGTTGCTATGCCTCGTGCTGCCAAGGAATCCAAGTACTCCGAGTGCAGGGACACTAAAGATGCCACACAGAAGGCTCTGCGTGCTTGCTGTGTTTTTCCATAGCAACAAATACGCTTGATTACAGCACATTCATATGCTCTATATAATGAGTATCCCATAGGAAATTTATCACTGTGCATCTTGCATCATAATTAGAAATCAGACCCGGGCAACTGAAATGAATTCCCCAGGCGTAGGATGTCGGACGCGTTCTGTGTGGAGAGGATGGTGGGAAGGAGGAGAGGGGAGGGTGAACAGCCAGTTCTGCTGAGCACCCTGGTCCAACGCTTGTTGCTGAACTTCACAGCTAGTTCTGAAATATTTGTGCTGTCCCTCCTGGCAGTGTTTGTGTGTGCGTGAGTGAGGAGAGGTGGTTTTGAGGTCGTCTTTTCTCTTCTTTAAAAAAAAAAAAACCCAAAAACATTTTCCTAGCCTAATTTCTCTTTTGCTCCCCTCTGGCAGGGAGAAATTGAAACCAGCAGCATTTAGACTTCAGTTTCATAGGCAAAGCATGTCCTCCTGGGGGAGTTTCTGCTGCGGCTTGGTCCAATTGTTACTGATGTATCACTTACGATATTCTTAACTACTTCAGACAAATTCAGCAGCGCTCTAATGAAAAACTAAAATACACAGGCATACTTTCAACCAGGCAAATTTAATAAAGAATTTTATTCACCTGACAAATCTAATCAGTTTTCACCAAATAAGGCAACATTCAGCCTCAAGGCTAGGAGTTCACTGCGTGTGCAGTGTATACATCTTTCCACGTTCGAAAGATTTGGGTTTTGTGGCTAGTGCTGAGTTCAAAATGAAATGTTACCAGCAGGTCAAAAGCTGTTTTCTAGCACAACAATACCTAACAATTGTGTTAGGTATTCATATGGTTCAGTCAGTGATGATAGCTATTAAGGTATCTACTTATATTTGCCATCAGAACCGCATTAAGGTTTTTCTTACATGATGAGATAGTTCAGATTCAGATAATGAAATTATCTTTCTTCTCCATTAACCTGTGTCACTTCAATTTATGAACAAATGCTGCCCTTGACTGTAGTCTGATCTGAGTCCACAGGTTTTCACTATACCTCCAAGGACAGAATTTGGTCACTATTGGTAAGTAGAACCTCAAAGGGGAGGCACAAATGTATGCTATATTTACACCATATGTATATAGGCTGTTCAATATTTATTAAGCCTTTCTAGTTAAATCAACTGGCTTGGTACCAGCAGGTAATTTTGTGAGGTCTTGATGAGCTCCTGGTCAGAGGCAGGCTGGGAATCGTGCAGAGGAGAGATTTTTCCATGCTGAGGTTTATCATGTTACATCACCTGCTATTGCAGGGTGATGTGGGACTGAATCAGGTGCCCAAATGTAGGTGTCTTGTGACATTTTAGATTCCCTAGAGCATTTGAGACATGGCCATAGAGTTGGCATCTAGGACACAGGAGACCCGTGCCCACTTGCAGCAGGCGCAGTTGGATGTCAAAGTAGCAACAGATGCTTGTCAGGTACTCGAACTGTTCCCCTGTATATAGAAATAACTATATTTAATAAATGGGCTAATTTAATTTCCCAGAGATTGAGCTGACTTTCGGCATAGTAATTTATATTTCAGTGAAATTATTTAGGATGAGCTCACCAAAAGTTCACAAGGCTTCTAGTTCTTCCTTTCTGTACTAAAAAAAAAAAACAAGGCAAACCGCACGCTGCCAAATTGAACTGCATTATGCTCATGTAATGACTCTAAGTGATGCTGTTATAGCATTGTGGAAGTATAATGTTTCAGACCATTACTATTGAACAACGCACCGTGTGTGTGTGTACGTGTGAAGCAATTGCTGAGACTTGCTTCATCTTCATTTTCTTATCCCCCCCCCTCCCGACACAAACCAGGTTTGGATGTGGGGTATGCCAAGGGCAGCCTGCACCCAACCTTTGCAATGACATAAGGATTGCTGTGGCCACCTTATTATTTCATGGGTGCTTGAGCGCACACAGAGCCCACTTGCAGGTTGCTGTCATTAGCGAGCCTGGAGGATTCAGGGCCTGGAGATCAGGGAGGAAAACTTGGCCTTATCATGGCTCTCATTGCAGTTATCACCTTGGGAATGACTGATTTACATGGCTGTGTAAGGTAAAAGAAAACAACACCAGGTTTCTGGGACTGACATTGCAAATGCTCTGGTAAATGAACAGTATGTTTCATTTGCTATCAACTGGGTCTTTTAACTTGGAATCACTTTGCTGATAAACCAGTCCTATCACAACAAGCACATCACTTTGTTCCCATATTCTCCACTTTGGAACAAACAAAAATGAAGTAAGCCTCTTTTCTCCTTTCCGGGCCTGAATGCCAACATTTGTGCCAGTCCCACAGCTCTGCAGCACTAATGAAATCATCGGATGATGCTTTATGAATTGAAGTGGCCAAAATGCTCTGTTGTAACCTTCAGATTAAGTGCTCCTCATCAAACCCCGGAGGCAAGACAGCTGGGCAAGCAGCCTGGCAGCCTGCCCAAATGCCCAGGGGGCACTTGCTGGGCACCAAGTGGCATTTGTGCTCTGTGTCCAAACGCTCAGGCTGCAAAAGGCTGTTTCACAGCTTCTGCCCCCGAGGAAACGTTATTCAGTCTCAGAAGGGGATGCTACAGCACTTCCCATGCCGTTTGTTCCTGCTGTTTACCTGCTTTCTCCCCAAAGTGGCCAGGTTGGGTAGAAGTGAGGTTTCATCAGGAGGAGACATTGCAGAAAGCGCTAATGTCTTGTTTGGCACAGGGTGGCAAAGCATGATTTTTAGACTTTTCTTGTTTCTCCCTGCTTACAGATTCTCAGGGCAAGGGACAGGTTAGTAAATGGCTGTCATGTGGAGGGGAAGAGTAATTTTCACCCTCAGGTTTCCCGTTGTGGGAGGCCAGCAGGCTCCCTGCTGCTTGACACCGAATCTTGCTGTGATTTATTGTAACTAAGAGTACGCAGCTCTAAAAGATCCTCTCTCCACAGTCCTATGAAGCTGCAAGTGAATTTTATTCATTTTCAGGGGATTTTCTTGATTACAGACAGTGAAAAGGCCATTCCTGTTGGTTGGCACCCTTCCTGCTGAAGATCTGGGCAGTGACTGGGACGGGTCCCCAGGGGCTCTTCCAGGTTTGTGCTGCAACGTGATCTGCTGAACTTGAAGTGACCAAGGGATTATCGTCCTAAGTGTTCCCTGGCTTAGGTTTTCCTTTGGGAGTCAGGTGTTCTTCTTCTTAATAAAGCATGGCTAAGGCAGGGTGTTAAAGTGACATCCTGTGTTGGTTTAGGGTGACCAGATTGACAGACCGTATTCTCCAGCACTTACTGCAATGCTTATCGGGGCAGCAGAGCAGGTTTTAAAACCGTCTACACATGAAACAAGTTTGGTGCAGCAAGAATAGATCAGAGCAGGAAGAGAGAGATGAGTAAGGAGGAGGGGATGGGAAATAGACTGATGTGTCTTTGGAGGGAGGAGAAGGAACGTGTAAAACAGACATAGGAACAGTAGATCAAAGTAGCCCAGCGGGAAGAGGAGAAAGAGCAAACTAGTTATTGCATGAACAAAAATATCATTGTGGATAAGACATGAAGGGAATGACAGGAGGAAAGGAACAGACATTGAGACTAAAAAGAAACATTTTTTCTCTTAGAAAAGAATAGAAGAAGAGTAATAAAGGATAGGAGTGTGAGGCGAAAGGGAATTAGATGAAGAGGAGGAAGGCTGGAAATAAAGACATACTAAAATGGTGTCTGTATGACCCCAGGGGAAGAGCAGCAGCTTGGAAATGTATCTTGAAATTCACTTTGGGTAGCGCATCATGAGGCTCAGCTCAGGCAGGAGCTTTTTTTCTTTTGGGGAAGAACAACCCCTGTCTGCACTAATGGCGGGGTGGTGTTGATGCAGGTGTGGCTGGAGCCCTGGAAGAGGGAGCTGGGTCTTGTTTAAGGTGAAGAAAAAGAGTCCAGGGAAGCATGACCAAGCTGCTGTGGTTCAGTGAACCAGGCAGCGTGTGATGACATTTCCCTTAAATCCCTGCCTTGTGGTTAGTTTGCTCTGAGGGAAGCCGAAATGCCGGCGGCTCACTGCGGAGCAGCGGCTGGCTGCGCAGCACCCTGCGGGATGCACCTGGGCTGCCCGGCTGCCTGCCCTTTCGGAGACAGGGTCGTGGGAATCAGAGAAGTTGAGAGGTTGAAAATAATCCTTGGAAAATACCTTGAAGAGAAAGTAAATTAACCTACCTTTGCACTCCCCTGCCTGCACATACTTTTGGACCGTTTTGGTGCCTTAGCCCTCAGGCTCCTGCTCACATAGGCGACCGGTGACCCAAATACCCCTTCAAGAGGGGACAGAAACAAATCAGTAGGGAAAAGGAAAAAGGAGGAGGCTGGGAAGGCAGGAAAGCAGGGAGAAAGATGAGTCCTGCAGGGATAGGGCAGGGTAGAGGAGCATGGACAAGAAGATAGAAGCAAGTTTGCGTGGTGGGTTTCCCTTCGAAGGAGGTGTTTGGTCCTGTTTGGTGGCCAGGCCTGTTGAAGGCTCAGTGTGTGTTTGTGTAAA